>NC_061509.1:69176173-69319949 GCF_022539505.1 Lolium rigidum
CCCATTAGGGATGCCCATGTCAGGCGTTGATTTCATCCAATTCCGAGAATATTTCCTTTGTAGGATTTCTGGAACCAAAACCAGCACAAAACGGGAACTGGCACTTCGGCATCTCGTTAATAGGTTAGTTCCGGAAAATGCATCAAAACGATGTAACGTGTGAACAAAACATGTAGGTATTGTCATAAAAGTAGCATGGAACATAAGAAATTATAGATACGTTGGAGACGTATCAGCATCCCCAAGCTTAGTTCCTACTCGCCCTCGAGTAGGTAAACGATAACAAGAATAATTTCTTAAGTGACATGCTACCAACATGATCTTGATCAATACTATTGTAAAGCATATGAGATGAATGAAGTGATTCAAAGCAATGGTAAAGACAATGAGTAAACAACTGAATCATATAGCAAAGACTTTTCATGAATAGTACTTTCAAGACAAGCATCAATAAAACTTGCATAGGAGTTAACTCATAAAGCAATAAATTTAAAGTAAAGGCATTGAAGCAACACAAAGGAAGATATAAGTTTCAGCAGTTGCTTTCAACTTTCAACATGCATATCTGATGGATAATTGTCAACACAAAGTAATATGATGAATGCAAATAAGCAAGTATGTAGGAATCAATGCACAGTTAACACAAGTGTTTGCTTCTAAGATAGAAAGAAGTAGGTAAACTGACTCAACATAAAGTAAAAGAATGGCCCTTCGCGGAGGGAAGCATGGATTACTATTTTTGTGCTAGAGCTTTTATTTTGAAAACAAGAAACAATTTTGTCAACGGTAGTAATAAAGCATATGTGTTATGTATAAGATATCCTATAAGTTACAAGCCTCATGCATAGTATACCAATAGTGCCCGCACCTTGTCCTAATTAGTTTGGATTTACATGGATTATCATTGCATAACATATGTTTCAACCAAGTTTCACAAAGGGGTACCTCTATGTCGCCTGTACAAAGGTCTAAGGAGAAAGTTCGCATTGGATTTCTCGCTTTTGATTATTATCAACTTAGACATCCATACCGGGACAACATAGACAACAGATAATGGACTCCTCTTTAATGCATAAGCATTCAACAACAGATAATATTCTCATAAGAGATTGAGGATTGTTGTCCAAACTGAAACTTCCACCATGGATCATGGCTTTAGTTAGCGGCCCAATGTTCTTCTCTAACAATATGCATACTCAAATCATTTGATCATGATAAATCACCCTTACTTCAGACAAGATGAACATGCATAACAACTAACATGATATTCAACAAAGGTGAAATAGTTGATGGCGTCCCCAGGAACATGGTTATCGCTCAACAAGCAACTTATAAGAATAAGATACATAAGTACATATTCAATACCACAATAGTTTTTAAGCTATTTTTCCCATGAGCTATATATTGCAAAGACAAAGAATGGAATTTTAAAGGTAGCACTCAAGCAATTTACTTTGGAATGGTAGAGAAATACCATGTAGTAGGTAGGTATGGTGGACACATATGGCATAGTTTTTGGCTCAAGGATTTGGATGCACGAGAAGAATTCCTCTCAATACAAGGCTTAGGCTAGCAAGGTTGTTTGAAGCAAACACAAGTATAAACCGGTACAGCAAAACTTACATAAGAACATATTGCAAGCATTATAAGACTCTACACTGTCTTCCTTGTTGTTCAAACCCTCACCAGAAAATATCTAGACTTTAGAGAGACCAATCATGCAAACCAAATTTTAACAAGCTCTATGTAGTTCTTCATTAATAGGTGCAAAGTACATGATGCAAGATCTTAAACATGATCTATGTGAGCACAACAATTGCCAAGTATCAAATTATTCAAGACATTATACCAATTACCACATGCAGCATTTTCTGTTTCCAACCATATAACAATTAACGAAGCAGTTTCAACCTTCGCCATGAACATTAAGAATAAAGCTAAGAACACATGTGTTCATATGCAACAGCGGAGCGTCTCTCTCTCCCACACAAGCATGATAGGATCAGATTTTATTCAAACAAAACAAAAATAAAAACATACGAGACGCTCCAAGTAAAGCACATAAGATGTGACGGAATAAAAATATAGTTTCACTAGAGGTGACCTGATAAGTTGTCGATGAAGAAGGGGATGCATTGGGCATCCCCAAGCTTAGATGCTTGAGTCTTCTTGAAATATGCAGGGATGAACCACGGGGGCATCCCCAAGCTTAGATTTTTCACTCTCCTTGATCATATTGTATCATCCTCCTCTCTTGATCCTTGAAAACTTCCTCCACACCAAACTCAAAACAAACTCATTAGAGGGTTAGTGCATAATTGAAAATTCACATATTTAGAGGTGACATAATCATTCTTAACACTTCTGGACATTGCACAAAGCTACTGAAAGTTAATGGAACAAAGAAATCCATCAAACATAGCAAAAGAGGCAATGCGAAATAAAAGGAAGAATCTGGCAAAACAGAACAGTCCGTAAAGACGAATTTTTCTGGGGCACTTAACTTGCTCAGATGAAAATGCTCAAATTGAATTAAAGTTGCGTACATATCTGAGGATCACTCACGTAAATTGGCAGATTTTTCTGAGTTACCTACAGAGAATACTACTCAAATTCGTGACAGCAAGAAATCTGTTTCTACGCAGTAATCCAAATCTAGTATTGACTTTACTATCAAAGACTTTACTTGGCACAACAATGCAATAAAATAAAGATAAGGAGAGGTTGCTACAGTAGTAACAACTTCCAAGACACAACAAAACAGTAGCAAAATAAAAACATGGGTTATCTTCCAAGAAGTGTTTTGTTTATAGCCATTAAGATGGGCTCAACAATTTTAATGATGCACTCGCAAGAAATAAGAGTTGAAGCAAAGAGGGCATCAAGAAGCAAATTCAAAACACATTTAAGTCTAACCCACTTCCTATGAAAAGGAGTCTTGTACACAAATAAATTCATGTAGAACAAAGTGACAAGCATAGGAAAATAAAACACAAGTAACTTCAAAAATTTCAGCATAAAGAGGGGAAACTTAATATTATTAAGATGCATATAACCATGTTTCCCTCTCTCATAATAACTTTCAGTGGAATCATGAACAAACTCAACAATATAACTATCACATAAAGCATTCTTATTCACATGCATAAAAGTATCATTACTCTCCACATAAGCATAATCAATTTTATTAGTAATAGTGGGAGTAAAACTATCACAACCATCATTGTAATCATCATAAATTCCAGGCATGGTATAATCATAATAAACTTTATCCTCTATAGTAGGTGGCACCAAAATACCACTATCATTATAATCATCATAAATGGGAGGCAAAGTATCATCAAAGAAAATTTTCTCCTCAAAACTTGGGGGACTAAAAATATCACCAGCTTCCCCAAGCTTAAATTCTTCCATAGCATTAGCAATAATAGTGTTCAAAGAGTTCATGCCAATAACATTGCTACAACTATTTTGCAAACAAAGTTCCATGGGTTTTTTTAATTCTTTCTTCAAACACATCATGTCCTAGTTCAATATAAAGTTCATAAAGATCTCTAATTTTGTTGTTGTTTTCCATTAAGCCTAACTAGTGAAAATAAAAACAAGAAACAAAAAGATGCAATTGCAGGATCTAAAGGAAATAGCTTCGAGCACTCACACACCGGCAACAGTGCTAGATAATAGCTTAGTAGTCGGAGGATGTGAATACCTTTTACCTTACCTCCCCGACAACGGCGCCAGAAAATAGTTTGATGTCTACGCACGCTTCTATTCCTGTAGACAATGTTGGGCCTCCAAGAGCAGAGGTTTGTAGAACAGCAGCAAGTTTCCCTTAAGTGAATCACCCAAGGTTTATCGAACTCGGGGAGGTAGAGGTCAAAGATATCCCTCTCAAGCAACCCTGCAATTAAGATACAAGAAGTCTCTTGTGTCCCCAACACACCTAATACACTTGTCAGATGTATAGGTGCACTAGTTCGGCGAAGAGATAGTGAGATGCAAGTAATATGGATGAATATGAGTGGCAATAACAATCTGAAATAAATATGGCAGCAAGTAAACATGCAGTAGAACAGTAAATAAACGGAGATTCGATATTTGGAAATAAGGCCTAGGGATCATACTTTCACTAGTGGACACTCTCAACATTGATCACATAACTGAATAAATAAATGCTACTTTCTCTACACTCTCCTGTTGGATGACAAACACCATTCATTGTGTAGGGCTACAAAAGCACACCTCAAGCCGGAGTAAACAAGCTCCACAACATTCGGTGTTCATATTTAAGTAACCTTAGAGTGCATAATAGACCATTGCAATTATACCGAGTACTAACATAGCATGCACATTGTCACCGTCGAGGCTATGAAAGGGGAATAGATCGCATCAATACTATCATAGTAATAGTTAACTTCATAATCTACAAGAGATCACAATCATAGCTTATACCAAGTACTACATGATGCACACACTGTCAACATTACACCATGGAGGAGGAATATACTACTTTAATAACATCACTAGAGTAGCACATAGATGATATTCAACTAGATCACAAAGAGAGAGAGATGAACCACATAGCTACGGTACAGCCCTTAGCCTCGGGGGAGAACTACTCCCTCCTCATCATAGGAGACAGCAGCGACGATGAAGATGGTGGTGGTGTCGATGGAGATGCCTTCCGGGGGCACTTCCCCGTCCCGGCGGCGTGCCGGAACAGAGACTTCTGTCCCCCGAATCTTGGCTTCACGATGACGGCGGCTCTGGAACTTTTCTCGTATCGTGGCTTATCGGTTTAGGGTTTTCCGACGGAGGCTTTATATAGGTGGAAGGGCAGCCTCGGAGGGGTCCTGGTGCAGCCACACCATAGGGGGGCGCCCCCCCCACCTTGGCCGCGCCGCCTTGTGGGGTGGGGCCCCCAGGTCTCCCCTCTGGTCCCTCTCTGGCTCTCTGGAAGCTTCCGTGAAATATAAGACCCTGGGCGTTGATTTCGTCCAATTCCGAGAATATTTCCTTTGTAGGATTTCTGAAACCTAAAACAGCACAAAACAGGAACTGACACTTCGGCATCTCGTTAATAGGTTAGTTCCGGAAAATGCATCGAAACGATGTAAAGTGTGAACAAAACATGTAGGTATTGTCATAAAAGTAGCATGGAACATAAGAAATTATAGATACGTTGGAGACGTATCAGAATACTATGTTAAGTTGATTATTGATCTATCATATATGTGTTATTTATGATCTTGCATGCTCTCCGTTGCTAGTAGAGGCTCTGGCCAAGTTGATACTTGTAACTCCAAGAGGGGGTATTTATGCTAGATAGTGGTTTGCCTCCATTGAATCTGGGACAGTGATAGAAAGTTCTAAGGTTGTGGATGTGCTGTTGCCACTAGGATAAAACAACAATGCTTTGTCTAAGGATATTTGTATTGTTTACATTACGCACAGTACTTAATGCAATTGTCTGTTGTTTGCAACTTAATACTGGAAGGGGTGCGGATGCTAACCCGAAGGTGGACTTTTTAGGCATAGATGCATGCTGGATGACGGTCTATGTTCTTTGTCATAATGCCCTAAGTAAATCTCATAGTAGTCATCATGATATGTATGTGCATTGTTATGCCCTCTCTATTTGTCAATTGCCCAACTGTAATTATTTACCCAACATGTTATTTATCTTATTGGAGAGACATCACTAGTGAACTGTGGACCCCGGTCCATTCTTTTACATCTGAAATACAACCTACTGCAATCATTGTTCTCTTTTGTTTTCTGCAAGCAAACATCATTTTCCACACCATACGTTTAATCCTTTGTTTTCAGCAAGCCGGTGAGATTGACAACCTCACTGTTAAGTTGGGGCGAAGTATTTTGATTGCGTTGTGCAGGTTCCACGTTGACACCGGAATCCCTGGTGTTGCGCCGCACTACACTCCTTCACCAACAACCTTCACGTGATCTTCATCTCCTACTGGTTCGATAACCTTGGTTTCTTACTGAGGGAAAAATCGCTGCTGTACTCATCATACCTTCCTCTTGGGGTTCCCAACGGACGTGTGCTTTTACCGTCACAAGCACAATGTCAGGCTGTGTTGGCGCATCGTCGAAGTCGTCGACGGACACGGGTGTTGGCTGCGTCTGCTGGGTGGCGAACAGCCGTGCGGTTTCGATGTCGTCCGCATCTTGCGTTGCTTCCCAGTCATCATGCGGGCCTGTCCTGACCCGATCATCGCGAACGAAGCCGCCGCCGTAGATAATTTCCTAGATGTCTGAATCATGGCGGTCCTTCCAATAGTCCTACGAACGATCGAACATCAGACGCATGATACACGACACTCGCACACATTGATAGAGCTCACGTACCGGGTCGTCCATCGTCGGGGCAGGCGGCGCCATTTCGTCGAACAGGATGCGGGGCTGCGGCATGCTCTCCTCTGGCACCTGGCGCGTCTTCTGTGTTGCGCCCGGGCAGGAGTCACCGCTTCTAGGTGTCCGGTTGAGGTCGGGAACCGCCGCCCCGGTCAACTTCACCGGCGGCAGGCCGGAGGCGAACCGCGACGCCGCGTGGCCCTGCAAGGGAGCGAGAGTTCCAGGGCGCAGCTGGGAACTTACCGAGCTCACCGACGAGGCCGGAGGCGCGACGCCGACCATCCCCTCTTTCTTGACGAGCGTGTAGCCCTCCGCTAAGCTCGGATGGAGGGCTACTTGCGCAACGCCGGCTTTGATCTGCATCTGCCAGGCCTGCTGGTTGGCGGCCGCGGTAGTCTTGATCTTCTGGTTCTTGCATCGGCCGCGACGCTTCGCGGCCCCGATGATTTTCTCCTCCGGGGAGAGCACCTTCTTTGCCGCCTTCGGCTTTGCCTCCCGGCCGCCGCCGGTGGTGGCCCGCTTTGCTTCCACCGGAGCTGCAGCCTCCATTGTGGCTATGGTCGTGGCTACGGGGGAGTGTGGGGCGGCGGCGGGTGCGAGGATTTGCTCTGCATCCATGGCGGTGGCTGCGGCGGCGAGGACGTCCATCGCTTCTGGACTGCTCGCGCCGGTCTAGTTTGCAATTTCGCGCGGGGAATGGCCAGTGGCGGGAGTAATATCGGCCTCCTGCCACTGACGCGTGGGTCCTACGTCTTTTTCGGCGGACACTCCGCGCGACCGCCAAGTGTTCGCGGAGACGCAAACCTGGCGCATATTTGGGCCAGGTTTGCGTCTCCGCGGACGGCCCGGTCACTTTGCGTCGCCCCGCTGGAGCAGATCCCAGACGCATTTTCGGTCACGGCGGACGAAAACGGTCGCTGAGCGACCGCTTGCGTCGCGCCGCTGGAGATGCCCTTATACTTTGTGGCTTCTTTCTTTTTTCTACTATTGGGGAAGTATTTCCTAGCTAACCAAGATGTTGGCATTTGGCATGTTAGCATACATAGTTATGTGTTTTCGACCGAGAATTTTTCCAAAGTAGTTTATAAATGTGTCTAGCGAACAGACCAACGTGGTTTCATCGATAAGGATAAGTTTTTCCGTGTTGCCATCTATCTAGCATGTGTTCGTAGTCCGATAGGTCGGCACTGTCTTGTATACATGGGCGGACCTAAGGTCCATCCGGTCAAGGAGACCGGCGTAGCTTGAATGCTCCTTATGTTGATTTGAATTTAAAAAGTTAGGAGACTAAGGCTGATAGTTTGCCAAGGTTTCGAAAAGTTTTTGGTAGGTTGTTACTTTTATGTTGGTCATTATGGGTGTCATTGTAACCTCGTCTTATCTGCTTTCCGGCTACATTATTAACATAGAAGCATATATTTTGCCTCATTTTAAAAAACAACAACAATGTTTGGTTTTTTTCAAACATGTTTTCATGGTTGTTTGTAATTGCCCCCTTTATTGACCGATGGTTATTCCGCATTCTTGTGCTACTCAACCATCGTTATTGGGGAACGTCACGACAGGGTTTTTTACTATATAGAAGAGGCTTATTTCTCGACGGTGGCTCGTATCGGTGCCACCAACTCGGGTCCTGACTTCAATTGCTGATTTTGGGCACCGATGCTAAATGATAACACTTCTCTTTATTTGGCGTAGTGCCAATTGGCTTACTTCTATATCTTCTTCTTCATATCAGATGATAATTAGGTCGCTTGGTTTATCTCGATTTCGGTTTGGGTGTTTGATTTTGTTATGGACCTTTGTAGAAAACATGTGACTTGGTATGGATCATGGTTGTGGCATTAGTGATGGGGAGGGGTTGGCCTACGATGACACCGTCTTTTTTCCTTGATCAAGCACAAGCCAGGTCAAATGTTGGCATGGCGATGCTAGCTCAAAGTTCTCTGGCTTCATAGATTGGGTGATGAAAATCAATCGACAACGGAATCATTTTTGGGTGTGCGTACACATGGTGGATTGGTCTTCATGTGGCCGGGTCGTCTATGGAGGGATGGCTTGTATCCTCTTCTCCCGATCTTCAAGTGCTCGTTCTCGATGGTAGCTTGTATTGGTGACATCGTAATGGTGGCTCGAGTTGTGAATTGGATTGGCTATTTTGGGCACCGGTGCTAAATGATGACGCCTCTCTCTCTCTCTCTCTATATATATATATATGTGGCATAGTGGGAAGTAGTCTAGGATATCTTCTCTTTCATATCGAATGATGATTAGGTCGCTCAGTTCGTCTCGACTTTGTCTTTTGTGTTTGATTTTCGTTACGGGCCTTGTGGAGAACATGTGACTTGGTGTGGATTATGCTTGTTGCATCTAGGTCAAGCGATATCGAGGGTACTCCTCGGCAATGCCCTCCGTTTGGGGTTTAGGGTAGATGGAACCATGTAGGCTGACACGAGACATCGGTTATCAAACAAGCGGGGAAATCGATTTACCCAGGTTCGGGGCCCTCGATGAGGTAAAACCCTTACGTCCTGCCTGTCTGATCTTGATTATGAAAATATCGGGTTATAATGGGGTGCCGAAGGTTTCGGCTGTGATCTCATCGAGAGGCTAAGTACTACGGGGACCTAGCTCTGGACTTATGGTGGCTAAAGTTGCTAAGATTGATTGTGTGTCCCTCGGCAGCCCCTCTCCTGGCCCTTATATAGGGGGCCAGGTCTCAAGAGATTTGTCCGGGTACGACTAGGTTACAAAGGCCCCTAATCCTAGACTTTCCTTGTATTCTTCGTTTCTTCGTCTTGTTCTTCAAGGAACCTTCTTCGGCACCGACGTACTGGTCCACCTTGCTATCGGGTATCTTCATGGGTCTCCAGTTGAGCCGTACAGGATAGGACAATAACAGTTACCCGAATGGTAATGCTCACGTCAAGCGATGTGAACGGTTGGCCTACGATGCAGTGGCGGAGCCACGTTTAAGCAGTGTAGTCAATTGACTACACTATTTTTTGGCAGTACAGACTAAACGTATGCAAGAAATACTGAAAAATTTGTACAAATACATAGATTTGACTACACAATTTGAAACTGACTACACATGACTGCTGTCCTGGCTCCGCCACTGCTACGATGACACCATCTTATTTCTTGATCAAGCGCGAGCTAGGTCAATTGTTGGCATAGCGGTACTACTAGCTCAAAGTTCTTTGGCTTCATAGACTGGCTGATGAAAAACAATCGAAAGTGTAGTCATTTTTCGGGCATGTGTACACATGGTGATTTGGTTTTCGCATGGCCAGGTCGTCCGAGGAGGGTGACTCGTATCATCTTGTCTCAATCTTCGACTGCTCGCTCTATGCTACTAGTGCAAAAACACAGGAGTGTCCTCGTTGCTGGAGGCGAATAGTATGATTTAAAAATACTTAAAAAATAAAATGAAATGGAATTACATGTACTGTGTGGTGAGAGGTGTCTTGGCCAGCTAACGTGCGCAACTCTCAGCACTTATAAGTACTTGGTGGTGGTGAGAGGCGTTCCGGCTCACGGGTGCAACTAAACATGTGGTGAATACCGGTACAATTCAAAAGGTACTATATTGAAAATAAGAACCATAATAAATACTTTTGAAAAGAAAGAACATTATTTCACTAAGCTTTTCTCTCGTTCTCTATATTCTTTTTTGCTGGAGAGGAAGCTTGTTTCTCCTTATAAGAATAGAGAAACTAGCCCCTCCATATTTTCCGCATGAGAAAATTCACATGCACTTGTCGACACAAGCGGCATTGGCATGCAAGGTATTCTTTTCGAAAAAATCAAACATTAAAAAATTGATCCTTCCATCCTGATGCACGCTCGAATTTCAACTTGTACAAGTACATTTTTTTTTCATTCAGCGGAAAAATGAAATGCTCCCTCGAATCCATAATAAGTACTGTTTCGTGGTTTTAGTTCAAAATTTGAACTAAAAGCCATGATTTACCTACCTATGGATCAGAGTCGGAGGGAGTAGGAATTTTGGCTTTTCTTTTTCATCACCGTTTGCTTTGTTTTCCCCTCTGCTTTTGCCCGCTCGTTTTTTTCCTTTCCTTCCGCATGGCCTTTGGCTCTGCCCCGAGCGCATGCCTCGTACGCCTTTGCCGTGCTTTTCCGGTATGGTTCGTCTCGCCGGGCGGGTGGGTTAACCACCGCGGGCAACCGAGGCGGCGTGCTTGAGCAAGTAAAGAATCCGGCCGGGGCGGGGCAGCAGCTGCTTGCTTCTCGCTGCCACCGCGGCATGGCAGTGGCGTGCCTGCGAATCTGCGATGTACCCGGCTGATGGAGCGGAGGTAGAGTGATGGCGCCATGTGGCCTCTGTCCCCCTCCCCCTCCCGAGGATGGGGACGCCGGAGCACGGCTGCCGGCTGGGCCGATCGCGCTGACAGCGTGCCGCGTTTCCTGGCTTTCCACACTGTATCGGCCATCGGGCTATTAAATGGAGGGGCTGGACTCTGCACCGCGCGTGGCCAAGCGGGTGAGCTGAAACCCCAACGAAGGGAGGTCGTCAAGGTAAAAAATATCATGGTGCGGAGGAAACAGGGAGACCAAGTACGCGAGAGTAGACGGATGGAGTCTCAGCTACAGGTAGTTTTTTTAAAACATAAGAGCATCTCCACTCGTCCCCCCGAACAGGCCCCCGGCGAGCGTTTTTTCCATCCGGACGGTGTAATTCGGCCCAGTCGCGCCCCCGGTTCCTCGTTTTCGTCCGGATTTGGGCCTAAATCCATCCGGCGATCCCACGCCATCCCCGGCCCCCGGGGAGCGCTCGGGGACTCCGGACGAAACGAGCGCGCGAAACGGCGAGGCAACTTCCCGCGCATCCGGTGGCCCCAACTTGTCGGCGAGAGAAACCGATCGTCGTCCTCATCGCATCGTCTTCCGCGCGGCTGTAAAAGCCTGCCGCCGGTCTGCATTCGCCGGCCACGCGGCGAGTTAATGTCGTCGTCTTCCGCGCACGCATCGTCTTCCGCGCGCACTAAAGGCTGCCGCCGGTCCGCTCGCCGCGGACGCGTCGCATTCCACGCGGCATTTAATCCCCGCGCCAGCCACGCCTATATACGCCGGTCCGATCACCGCCAGGCGTACCCCGTGCTCCACTCTCCCTCCACTCTCCCTCTACTCCCAAGATGGCGTTCTACGACGACGACGGCGCAGCCAACAACGGCTTCCCCCGCCGGTCGCTCCACGCGTGGGAGGGCCACCTCCTCCACCAGGCGGGGTACCCCTGCCCGCCGGACACGAGGCCTCCCGGAGGCGGCTGGCGGCTAAGTGCTGGCGGCGTTCCAATCCCGCCGCCGCGGGGCCATGCCCTCGACGTCGCCATCGAGGAGGCGAGGATGACGATGACCGACGAGGAGCGCGCCGAGCCACGCCACCACCCCGACAACTACACGGCGTGGAACTCCTACTTCCTCCGGCGGTGGGAGCGGGAGCCGGCGGCCTACGACGGCCCGCCGCCTCCGCCTGCGCGCAACAACGCCGTGGGCCGCCGACGGTGGTGGAGCGCGCCGGAAAGGACGCTGGCGAACGTCCTCGCGCACATCGAGGGCGGCAACTTCCCGGTGCTCACGATGCCCCCTCCATCGGCATCGAGGGCATCGGCGAGCCGCCGTCGGGGAAGCGTCTGGCAGCCACGGCGCATGGCTGCCAGCTCGTCGTCTTCCGGATCGGCGTCAAGGTCATCCTTGGCGCCGGTGAAGAGGGAGGAGGCGACGTCGCCTTCGACGCCGGTGCGCGTCAAGAAGGAGCCGGCGTCTACGCCGGCGACCAGAGGGCGCAGCAGCGGCGCCCTCGTCATCCGCGAACAGCCTTCCGCGCCGCAGGCGGCCGGAAGAAGACGAAGAAAGAGGCCGCCGCAAGCCAGCTCGCCGAGGAGGAGGCGAAGCGCGCGGAGGGACGCCGCGATGGCGGAGGCGATCGCCGGGTCGCTGCACGACATGGAGGAGGAGAAGCGCGCGGACGACGCCGCACCGGACTCGGGCGAGGCGCGGCCGGGAGCGCCGGGAGGCGGAGCAGCAGCGGCGGCTGCCGGACCCGGCCGCCGCACGCCAACTCGCCGCCCGCGCCGCTCCAACCGCCAACGACGATGTCGCGCGGTACCGCCGTCCTGCGACACCTCCATCCGGCGTCGCTGTCCCCGTCGTCGACCTCGAGTCCTCCGACGACGACTGGTACAAGCCGTCCCCGGGGTGGGGAGACGCCGGCCAGGGCAGCAGCAGCCAGGCCGCGCAGCCGAAGGCCAACGACGACGGCTCCGACGACGACGGCGGCGACTACACGGTGTTCTACCGCCATTTCGGCATGTAGAGCGCCGTGTTTTAAAATTAGCGTTTGCATTCCCCTAGCCGAATTCGAAATATAGTCGAATTCGGCCTCTATGTATGAACTCCTCCCGTAATATAATAAATATCATTAAACTTAGTCTATATTCACCCGTTTTTAGCCGTAGTTTGTCAAGTTTCCGTTTTTTAAATTCGCATCGTCGACTTCGCCTGGGCACGCGGCTGGGAAACTACTACTCCCCACGCCAAATCTTCCTCCAATCCGGACGAAAATTTCGCCGGATTTGGGCGTGGGGAGCGCCAACGAGTGGGGATGCTCTAAGGCAGACGCTCACATATATGTGCATATACCCACCCCTATAAACATATACACGTACATCATACTCTTATGACCACCTCCAAAAGAATGAGCCGACGAAATTAACAAAGTCACCACAAACACCTCGATGTCAACGAGAACGTCGCCTCCGAATATTTCGGCTTTATGACACACGGATGTCAAACCTAAGATTTAACTTAGGTGGGCTGGGGATACAACCATCTTTCTAACCACCCAACATCAGACTGGTTCTCAGCTACACGTAGTTTTTATTTTAAAAATTCAGAAATCATATTTTTTTAAGTTTCAAAAAATTCTGAAAAAAATTCTGGACGTAGCTAATGATGAAATCTACAAACATGCCAAATTTCAATGTGAAATGGTTAGTACTTTGGGCTACACAAAAATGACAAATGTGTATACCTAAAAGTAGTGAATAGAGCACATTTCAAAACTATAAAACCTATCACATTTTGTCATTTTTATGTATTCTACAACAGAAAGAATTTCACATTGATATTTTACACGTTTGTAGATTTCATTATTGTCTACATCCAGATTTTTTTTCAGTTTTTTTTAACTGAAACTTAAAATTATATTTTTAAATTTTCAAAATAAATAGCTACATGTAGGTTGATTTACGTTAGCACTTTTCGAACGGTACGACCGTTAGATGAAAACCTACTAGTGGTCAACACAAATGTGACTCACGATGTGTCCGTAAGCATTGGTTTGCATTCGCGATTTCAATGCGGTTTCACACTGATTTTGACTCTGATTTAAAATAATTTAATGATGCTTCTTCTACTACTAGTTTATTTACACGATGGTGCCAGGGACCTGTGTATGTTTCCTTGCCAAGAAACGAAGAAACATAGCACTGCAAAGCCAAGGAAACTGAGCAGATACCCAAACCAACAAACAACTCTTGTTAATTCCTAAGACGAAATAAAAAAATGATATGATAATATGTTATGCTTATATAATTACAATGTCGTAATAAGTTATCAAAGACTACCTAGAAAATATGGGAAGGGTCGAATTATGTGAAGGAGGGGTAATGAGGTCGTCATCCGGTAGTTTTAGGATGGGCTACTTTGGGAATTTTGATTTAAATCTCAGACTGAGCCTGCTGAACTGGGTCAACTTCAATAAATATAACATAAAAATTCCAGATTATTCGGAAGTGGGAATAAAATTCCATATTATTCGGAAGCGGGAATTACGTTTCAATCCGTTTTTGTTTTCCGCAGAAAAGTCAGATTTTTTGTCGCTCCATTTTCATCCTTAGTACCCCCTCTGTCCCATTAAAGTTATCTTAGATTTGTCTAAATCTAAATATCTCTATCCCTTGACTAAAAAAGAAAGAGAGATTTGGAGGTTAGAAAGCCTCCAAACGATTTAATAGAAGATTTTTTTGGGTCAACTTCAATAAATATAACATAAAAATTCCAGATTATTCGGAAGTGGGAATAAAATTCCATATTATTCGGAAGCGGGAATTACGTTTCAATCCGTTTTTGTTTTCCGCAGAAAAGTCAGATTTTTTGTCGCTCCATTTTCATTCTTAGTAACCCATCTGTCCCATTAAAGTTATCTTAGATTTGTCTAAATCTAAATATCTCTATCCCTTGACTAAAAAAGAAAGAGAGATTTGGAGGTTAGAAAGCCTCCAAAAGATTTAATAGAAGATCTTTTTGGGTGTGTACGGCGAGAGAGCGGAACTCGGGATCTCGCGAGTAGGGAGGTATGATACGTCTCCGACGTATCGATAATTTCTTATGTTCTATGCCATATTATTGATGATACCTACATGTTTTATGCACACTTTATGTCATATTCGTGCATTTTCTGGAACTAACCTATTAACAAGATGCCGAAGTGCCGGTTCTCGTTTTCTCGCTGTTTTTGGTTTCAGAAATCCTAGTAACGAAATATTCTCGGAATTGGACGAAACGAAGACCCGGGGCCCTATTTTTCCACGGAGCTTCCGGAAGACCGAAGAACACACGAAGTGGGGCCACGAGGTGGCCAAGCTATAGGGCGTCGCGGCCCAAGCCCTGGCCGCGCCGACCTATAGCGTGGGCCCCTCGTTAGCCCCCCGACTCTGCCCTTCCGCCTACTTAAAGCCTCCGTCGCGAAACCCCTGATGCGAAAAAACCACGATACGGAAAACCTTACTGAGACGCCGTCGCCGCCGATCCCATCTCGGGGGATTCTGGAGATCTCCTCCGGCACCCTGCCGGAGAGGGGATTCATCTCCCGGAGGACTCTACACCGCCATGGTCGCCTCCGGAGTGATGAGTGAGTAGTTCACCCCTGGACTATGGGTCCATAGCAGTAGCTAGATGGTTGTCTTCTCCTCATTGTGCTTCATTGTTGGATCTTGTGAGCTGCCTAACATGATCAAGATCATCTATCTGTAATTCTATATGTTGTGTTTGTCGGGATCCGATGGATAGAGAATACCATGTCATGTTAATTATCAAGTTATTATACATGTGTTGTTTATGATCTTGCATGCTCTCCGTTTCTAGTAGAGACTCTGGTCAAGTTTTTACTTTTAACTCCAAGAGGGAGTATTTATGCTCGATAGTGGGTTCATGCCTACATTGACACCTGGGGGAGTGACAGAAACCCCTAAGGTTGTGTTGTGCTGTTGCCACTAGGGATAAAACATTGGCGCTATGTCCGAGGATGTAGTTGTTGATTACATTACGCACCATACTTAATGCAATTGTCTGTTGCTTTGCAACTTAATACTTGGAGGGGTTCGGATGATAACCTGAAGGTGGACTTTTTAGGCATAGATGCGGTTGGATGGCGGTCTATGTACTTTGTCGTAATGCCCAATTAAATCTCACTATACTTATCATGTCATGTATGTGCATTGTTATGCCCTCTCTATTTGTCAATTGCCCGACTGTAATTTGTTCACCCAACATGCTTTTATCTTATGGGAGAGACACCTCTAGTGAACTGTGGACCCCGGTCCATTCTTTAATACTTAAATACAAATCTGCTGCAATACTTGTTTTTACTGTTTTCTCTGCAAACAATCATCTTCCACACAATACGGTTAATCCTTTGTTACAGCAAGCCGGTGAGATTGACAACCTCACTTGTTTCGTTGGGGCAAAGTACTTTGGTTGTGTTGTGCGGGTTCCACGTTGGCGCCGGAATCTACGGTGTTGCGCCACACTACATCCCGCCGCCATCAACCTTCAACGTGCTTCTTGGCTCCTCCTGGTTCGATAAACCTTGGTTTCTTTACGAGGGAAAACTTGCTGCTGTGCGCATCATACCTTCCTCTTGGGGTTGCCCAACGAACGTGTGAAATACACGCCATCAAGCTCTTTTTACGGCGCCGTTGCCGGGGAGATCAAGACACGCTGCAAGGGGAGTCTCCACTTCTCAATCTCTTTACTTTGTTTTTGTCTTGCTTTATTTTATTTACTACTTTGTTTGCTGCATTATATCAAAACACAAAAAAATTAGTTGCTAGCTTTACTTTATTTGCTATCTTGTTTGCTATATCAAAAACACAAAAAAATTAGTTTACTTGCATTTACTTTATCTAGTTTGCTTTATTTACTATTGCTAAAATGGCCAACCCTGAAAATACTAAGTTGTGTGACTTCACTAGCACAAATAATAATGATTTCTTATGCACACCTATTGCTCCACCTGCTACTACAGCAGAATTCTTTGAAATTAAACCTGCTTTACTAAATCTTGTTATGCGAGAGCAATTTTCCGGTGTTAGTTCCGATGATGCTTGCTGCCCATCTCAATAATTTTGTTGAACTATGTGAAATGAAAAAGTATAAAGATGTAGATGGTGACATTATAAAATTAAAATTGTTTCCTTTCTCATTAAGAGGAAGAGCTAAAGATTGGTTGCTATCTCTGCCTAATAATAGTATTGATTCATGGACTAAATGCAAGGATGCTTTTATTGGTAGATATTATCCCCATGCTAAAATTATATCTTTGAGGAGTAGCATAATGAATTTTAAACAATTAGATAATGAACATGTTGCTCAAGCTTGGGAAAGAATGAAATCTCTGGTTAAAAATTGCCCAACCCATGGATCGACTACTTGGATGATCATCCAAACCTTCTATGCAGGACTAAATTTTTCTTCGCGGAATTTATTGGATTCAGCTGCTTGGAGGTACCTTTATGTCCATCACTCTTGGTGAAGCAACAAAGCTCCTTGATAATATGATGGTTAATTACTCCGAATGGCACACGGAAAGAGCTCCACAAGGTAAGAAGGTAAATTCTGTTGAAAAATCCTCTTCCTTGAATGATAAGATTGATGCTATTATGTCTATGCTTGTTAATGGTAGGACTAATGTTGATCCTAATAATGTTCTGCTAGCTTCATTGGTTGCTCAAAATTCTAGACCACATCCTGCTAATGGTAATTCTTATGGTAGATATGTTTCACCTAATGAGGAAAAGATGTTAGAAATTGAAAGGTCCACCAAGAGCTTTATGCAATCGCAGTATGAGCAAAATAAATTGTTTACTAAAACTATGAATGAGCAATCTACCTTGTTGAAGAAAATAGGAAATCAACTTGAAAATCTGAATATGGAGATTTACGGGTTGCAAACTAAACTTGCAAATGCTTGAAGACCGAATCTCATACATGTCTGCGTCACAATCTTCTTTAATTAATAAAATGGCTGCTAAACCTGATGATATTGAAAGTAAAATTGTTACTACAGCAAATGCCATCCAAGTTAGAATTAATGAGAATATAAGATTAATGGCTGAACTGCGTGCTAGGTGGGATAGAGAAGAAAATGAAAAACTAGCTAAGAAGGAAAATGTAGCTAAAGTTTGGACTATTACCACCACTAGCAATGCTAATGATTCATATGTTGCTGCACCTCCTACTATCCATGATAAAATAATTGGTGTTGGCAATGCTTCTACTCCTAGTGCAAAGCGCGCAAAATTACCTGAAACTGCTAAAACTGCTGAAACTGCTTGTGATAAAACTGCTGAAATTTTTTCCAACCTTGGGGATGATGATCCCATTGCTTTAGATTGTAATGATTTAGATTTTGATGATTGCCACATCTCTGAAGTTATAAAGTTCTTGCAAAAACTTGCTAAGAGTCCCAATGCTAGCGCTATAAATTTGGCTTTCACAAAACATATTACAAATGCTCTCATAAAAGCTAGAGAAGAGAAACTAAAACTTGAAACTTCTATTCCTAGAAAGCTAGAGGATGGTTGGGAGCCCATCATTAAAATGAGAGTCAAAGATTTTGATTGTAATGCTTTATGTGATCTTGGTGCAAGTATTTCTGTTATGCCTAAAAAAGTCTATGATATGCTTGACTTGCCACCATTGAAGAATTGTTATTTGGATGTTAATCTCGCTGATAATGCTAAAAAGAAACCTTTGGGAAAAGTTGATAATGTTCATATTATGGTTAACAATAACCTTGTCCCCGTTGATTTTGTTGTCTTGGATATTGAATGCAATGCATCTTGCCCCATTATATTGGGAAGACCTTTTCTTCGAACCGTTGGTGCTACTATTGATATGAAGGAAGGTAATATTAAATATCAATTTCCTCTCAAGAAAGGTATGGAACACTTCCCTAGAAAGAGAATGAAGGTACCTTATGATTCTATTATTAGAACAAATTATGATGTTGATGCTTCATCTCTCGATGTTACTTGAGATACACTTTCGCGCCTAGCTGAAAGGCGTTAAAGAAAAGCGCTTATGGGAGACAACCCATGTTTTTACTACAGTACTTTGTTTTATATTTGTGTCTTGGAAGTTGTTTACTACTGTAGCAACCTCTCCTTATCTTAGTTTTATGTTTTGTTGTGCCAAGTAAAGTCTTTGATAGAAAAGTAAGTACTAGATTTGGATTACTGCGCAGTTCCAGATTTCTTTGCTGTCACGAATCTGGGTCTATCTCCCTGTAGGTAGCTCAGAAAATTACGCCAATTTACGAGCATGATCCTCAGATATGTACGCAACTTTCATTCAATTTGAGCATTTTCGTTTGAGCAAGTCTGGTGGCCTGATAAAATCCATCTTTACGGACTGTTCTGTTTTGACAGATTCTGTCTTTTATTTCGCATTGCCTCTTTTGCTATGTTGGATGAATTTCTTTGATCCATTAATGTCCAGTAGCTTTATGCAATGTCCAGAAGTGTTAAGAATGATTGTGTCACCTCTGAACATGTGAATTTTTATTATGCACTAACCCTCTAATGAGTTGTTTCGAGTTTGGTGTGGAGGAAGTTTTCAAGGATCAAGAGAGGAGTATGATGCAATATGATCAAGGAGAGTGAAAGCTCTAAGCTTGGGGATGCCCCGGTGGTTCACCCCTGCATATTCTAAGAAGACTCAAGCGTCTAAGCTTGGGGATGCCCAAGGCATCCCCTTCTTCATCGACAACATTATCGGGTTCCTCCCCCGAAACTATATTTTTATTCGGTCACATCTTATGTACTTTGCTTGGAGCGTCGGTTTGTTTTTGTTTTTTTGTTTTGTTTGAATAAAATGGATCCTAGCATTCACTTTATGGGAGAGAGACACGCTCCGCTGTAGCATATGGACAAATATGTCCTTAGGCTCTACTCATAGTATTCATGGCGAAGTTCTTCTTCGTTAAATTGTTATATGGTTGGAATTGGAAAATGATACATGTAGTAACTCTAAAATGTCTTGGATAATTTGATACTTGGCAATTGTTGTGCTCATGTTTAAGCTCTTGCATCATATACTTTGCACCCATTAATGAAGAAATACTTAGAGCTTGCTAATTTGGTTTGCATATTTGGTTTCTCTAGAGTCTAGATAACATCTAGTATTGAGTTTTGAACAACAAGGAAGACGGTATGGAGTCTTATAATGTTTATCATATGTCTTTTATGTGAGTTTTGCTGTACCGTTCATCCTTGTGTTTGTTTCAAATAACCTTGCTAGCCTAAACCTTGTATCGAGAGGGAATACTTCTCATGCATCCAAAATCCTTAAGCCAACCACTATGCCATTTGTGTCCACCATACCTACCTACTACATGGTATTTACCCGCCATTCCAAAGTAAATTGCTTGAGTGCTACCTTTAAAATTCCATCATTCACCTTTGCAATATACAGCTCATGGGACAAATAGCTTAAAAACTATTGTAGTATCGAATATGTACTTATGCACTTTATCTCTTATTAAGTTGCTTGTTGAGCGATAACCATGTTTCTGGGGACGCCATCAACTATTCTTTGTTGGATATCATGTGAGTTGCTATGCATGTCCGTCTTGTCTGAAGCAAGAGAGATCTACCACCTTCATGGTTGGAGCATGCATATTGTTAGAGAAGAACTTTGGGCCGCTAACTAAAGCCATGATTCATGGTGGAAGTTTCAGTTTGGACACATATCCTCAATCTCATATGAGAATAATAATTGTTGCCACATGCTTATGCATTAAAGAGGAGTCCATTATCTCGTTGTCCATGTTGTCCCGGTATGGATGTCTAAGTTGAGAATAATCAAAAGCGAGAAATCCAAAATGCGAGCTTTCTCCTTAGACCTTTGTACAGGCGGCATGGAGGTACCCCATTGTGACACTTGGTCAAAACATGTGCATTGCAAAGATCCGGTAGTCCAAGTTAATTAGGACAAGGTGCGGGCACTATTAGTATACTATGCATGAGACTTGCAACTTGTAAGATATAATTTACATAACTCATATGCTTTATTACTACCGTTGACAAAATTGTTTCATGTTTTCAAAATAAAAGCTCTAGCACAAATATAGCAATCGATGCTTTCCTCTTTGAAGGATCATTCTCTTTACTTTTATGTTGAGTCAGTTCACCTATTTCTCTCCACCTCAAGAAGCAAACACTTGTGTGAACCGTGCATTGATTCCTACATACTTGCATATTGTACTTGTTATATTACTCTATGTTGACAATTATCCATGAGATATACATGTTACAAGTTGAAAGCAACCGCTGAAACTTAATCTTCCTTTGTGTTGCTTCAATGCCTTTACTTTGATTTATTGCTTTATGAGTTAACTCTTATGCAAGACTTATTAATACTTGTCTTGAAGTACTATTCATGAAAAGTCTTTGCTATATGATTCACCTGTTTACTCATGTCATCACCATTGTTTTGATCGCTGCATTCACTACATATGTTTACAAATAGTATGATCAAGGTTATGATGGCATATCACTTCAGAAATTATCTTTGTTATCGTTTTACTCGCTCGGGACGAGCGAGAACTAAGCTTGGGGATGCTTGATACGTCTCCGACGTATCAATAATTTCTTATGTTCTATGCCATATTATTGATGATACCTACATGTTTTATGCACACTTTATGTCATATTCGTGCATTTTCCGGAACTAACCTATTAACAAGATGCCGAAGTGCCGGTTCTCGTTTTCTCGCTGTTTTTGGTTTCAGAAATCCTAGTAACGAAATATTCTCGGAATTGGACGAAACGAAGACCCGGGGCCCTATTTTTCCACGGAGCTTCCAGAAGACCGAAGAACACACGAAGTGGGGCCACGAGGTGGCCAAGCTATAGGGCGGCGCGGCCCAAGCCCTGGCCGCGCCGACCTATAGCGTGGGCCCCTTGTTAGCCCCCCGACTCTGCCCTTCCGCCTACTTAAAGCCTCCGTCGCGAAACCCCTGATGCGAAAAAACCACGATACGGAAAACCTTACTGAGACGCCGTCGCCGCCGATCCCATCTCGGGGGATTCTCGGAGATCTCCTCCGGCACCCTGCCGGAGAGGGGATTCATCTCCCGGAGGACTCTACACCGCCATGGTCGCCTCCGGAGTGATGAGTGAGTAGTTCACCCCTGGACTATGGGTCCATAGCAGTAGCTAGATGGTTGTCTTCTCCTCATTGTGCTTCATTGTTGGATCTTGTGAGCTGCCTAACATGATCAAGATCATCTATCCGTAATTCTATATGTTGTGTTTGTCGGGATCCGATGGATAGAGAATACCATGTCATGTTAATTATCAAGTTATTATACATGTGTTGTTTATGATCTTGCATGCTCTCCGTTTCTAGTAGAGGCTCTGGCCAAGTTTTTACTTTTAACTCCAAGAGGGAGTATTTATGCTCGATAGTGGGTTCATGCCTACATTGACACCTGGGGGAGTGACAGAAACCCCTAAGGTTGTGTTGTGCTGTTGCCACTAGGGATAAAACATTGGCGCTATGTCCGAGGATGTAGTTGTTGATTACATTACGCACCATACTTAATGCAATTGTCCGTTGCTTTGCAACTTAATACTGGAGGGGTTCGGATGATAACCTGAAGGTGGACTTTTTAGGCATAGATGCAGTTGGATGGCGGTCTATGTACTTTGTCGTAATGCCCAATTAAATCTCACTATACTTATCATGTCATGTATGTGCATTGTTATGCCCTCTCTATTTGTCAATTGCCCGACTGTAATTTGTTTACCCAACATGCTTTTATCTTATGGGAGAGACACCTCTAGTGAACTGTGGACCCCGGTCCATTCTTTAATACTGAAATACAAATCTGCTGCAATACTTGTTTTTACTGTTTTCTCTGCAAACAATCATCTTCCACACAATACGGTTAATCCTTTGTTACAGCAAGCCGGTGAGATTGACAACCTCACTGTTTCGTTGGGGCAAAGTACTTTGGTTGTGTTGTGCAGGTTCCACGTTGGCGCCGGAATCTGTGGTGTTGCGCCGCACTACATCCCGCCGCCATCAACCTTCAACGTGCTTCTTGGCTCCTCCTGGTTCGATAAACCTTGGTTTCTTTCTGAGGGAAAACTTGCTGCTGTGCGCATCATACCTTCCTCTTGGGGTTGCCCAACGAACATGTGAAATACACGCCATCAAGGTATCAACATCTCCCAACCATCCGGGCTATGCCTCGGTTCACCTCTATCCCTTGACTCATACTGATAAGAAGTTTTCTACTTCACGAGAAATGGAACAAGCTGCCAAATTGCCCTATTTCCTGAGTGTGCCTTTTTAAAGAATTTTGAGTGCCTTTTCTTTAACTAAATTGAATGAAGAATAATTGGAGGAAGAAAAATTTTCTCAACGCAGAGAGGATGTCCCCTCAAAATTGATTTGTTATTGTAAAGGTTTTTTGAGTAATTTATCTATCTAAAGATAGGAATAAATGAGGATAAGAGAAAATTGTTTTTAATTTATTTTGTCCAAGTGAGATATATCTCATACTATTCTTCCCCTTCCATCGGAATGGTCATTTGTTTTATTCTATTTTACTACTCCACTATAAGTATAGATATCCAATAGATAAATCTAAGATAAATGAGTACTGGAAAGGGAAGGAGAAGGGGAAGAATCGCAAGATAGTTACACGTCGCACGTATCAGTAAGAAACAACCGGCCGGCCTGCTGCTGTGGAGACTCGAGCATCTCTAACAGAGCCCGTATATGTTCGAACGGAAAAAATGGAGTTCAGTCTCCCGAAAAACGAATTGAGAGCGCATTTGGACACGACGCAGAACAGAAACTGTAAACCTAAACCGAACTCGCGAAAATCAAACGACGCGGGAAATCTATCGACGGGGATTGCAGTCGATTTCATCCGATCAAGCTTAATTCGATCATAATTCACACTAATAGTGGCAAAATACAATCGCATTGGACCTAAATTACGTACTACGGACCTCATTAGACTAGAAATTAAGGTTCCGGCGACTATACTATCACCGGGCGGCGGCGGAGGGTTTTTCGACGCCGCCGGTTGCTAGGCGACGACGAGGGCTGCCAGCTCGATGGCCCCCGCGTCGGAGGCGCCCCCGCAGAGCAGAGGCGGTCCGTCTGCATCGTTGTCGTCGCCGCTCGGGGGCAACGGCGGGCTGCACCCGCCGGCAGCGGGGGGCTCCTCCGCTTCCCCAGCCGCAGCTGCTGCCGCAGCCGCCTCCGCGCGCGCTTGAAGGTGGTGCGCCATTAGGTCCGGCCACTTGTGGCCGGCCCGCTTCCATGCGCCGTCGGAGCGCCCCCGCATGCCGCGCTCCGTCTCCGCCCGTACGCCCGGCGGCGGCGACTTGGCCTTCCGGCGCCGGATCGGCCGCCGCCCCTACCCACGCGTCTAAAACGCGTCATTTCGCACGGCGGGGTGGTGGCCGTAGCGGCGGTCGAGCGACGGCGATTGCTCGTCGGAGCGGCGGCAGGCTGCGACGGCGGGAGTGGAGCGGCGGAAGGGGAGTAGGGTTTCCGAACCGAATCCCCCTCCGCGAACCCTTTTAATAGGGACCGTGCGAGGGATTTCTCGGACCCCTAAACTTCCAGTTCGGACCAGCCCATGTTTACGGCTCTGACTCTGCGCGCATTTTTACGGGCTCCGGTAGAGTTGCTATAACAGCCGTGGCCTGGCTCTCGACCCCTGGTTGACACGGGAGGGCAGGCGGGCGCACCAAACGATCGATCGTCGCAAAGCAAAGCAAAGCTGATGTGGGCAATAATTCCGAATCTCGCAACGATCATAAGTGGCAGCCGGTAAGTGAGGAAACGGGTAGACGGACGCCGTTGCACCTAAAGTTGTTCGTCGGTAGCGCGCCGGCCGAGACGTGACGCGACCCCCGAACGGCCGAATGATGAGCCCACAACCTCCACGGACCAGACCAGAGTCGGCTCATCAACATCCATCTTGGACAACATGCAGTGTTGCCGTAGCATCAGCTCTACAGCTTTCAGGTTACAGAGATGCATCCACAACATTGACACAATGAATTTTTTTTAAAGAAAAACATTGACACAATGAGTTGGCATGCCATAATGTTGTGGTACAAGTACTAGTACTTATTTTGCTTGTCTACCTCGAGCATGGGGTTCTAAATGGAATTAACGCAACAGGAGAACTCCATCTCAAGTCAAGATCTTACGCATCAATTCAGTTTTATTTTGGCAATGGCTAGTGGTCATAACAGAAAGCAACAAAAGCACGTCGCGATAAACGTGTGCCACCTTATAACTAGAACAGGGGGCGTATACCACAGGCTCATGGCATCTCATTTCCTTTTTTTTTTGATTAACAGGGTTTCCCCCGATTTCCATTAAAGAAACCAAAGTGCTTTGCTACAAAACCTCCACAACACAACGAGCCAGCATAACCATCAGGTTTAAGATTAGGAAGACAGAGAACTAAACCTATAGACTACAACCAGAGAAAGTCTGGGGCACACAAAGGGAAGCGTGCAGAACTTGAGAAAAACCTCAGGAACTAACACACACTTCACATCCAAGTGACTCCAGATCACCCAGTAGCAGCCCAGAATTCTTTTCATCATCTTCCCAGCAGCATCAGTAATGTCTCCCACCAAAATGACTCAGCTGATCTAGAACACACCTCCACTTGAAGAGCTTTGACCATTTTTTCTTCTACATCGTCAGCCTGGGAGTCCATGAAGCCCAGCTCCCTTTCGTGTTGAACACTTCAGTCGCGACTCGCTCCACCAGCTTTGTGAGCCAACGTAGACGATCCCTTGCGCTGTCCTTCACCTGCAAAGAGCTCCAAAAATTAATCCAATAGCAAATTTTAAACATCACAGAGATTGGATCATCAGGCCATTTCTTTTTGAAACATGCCAGATTCCGTGTCTTCCATATTCCCCATAACACCGCTGCAATGACCACTGCCGCAAGCTTCCTGTTCCAACCCTTCAAGCCTTTCAACCAAACATTGACACGGCATCTCATTTCCTGGGCATACAAACATGAAGCATTTAGCAGATATAGTTTTTCTTCCTTGTTATGTACATACATCCACCACAGAGCATTTTCGCTCATGCCTCCATAGCTAATTTCCCAGACATGGAAAACCTCAAAGACAGATGGCTTATTTTTCTATAGGTAAGTGTTCACTGGTTTTCACTTTTTTTTCCCTCTGAAAAAACAAATATATGTACTCCCTGGTCTATCTAGAACTCGAGACACACAATTACAGGAGCTATCCTTATCATATACTGTATGAAAGAACTACAAAAAAATCTTCTACTAAATACGGGAAAGAACACCATAAGCATAGATGAGGTCATTTTTCCAGTCGGCAGTTCTGTCCGTGAACCATTGATCAGACCAGAGATGGAAAATACCAAGTGAATCTGAAGAAGAGTTGAAAGATAAGATAAAACATAAATGCAGTAGTTCGGGAAGATACAAGAAAGGAAAATAGTGAATTCTTTTCGATTCTAGTACCATGTAAATCTCCACATCATTTGACAGAACAATTGCCATGCTAACTACTCTATTGACTAACAAGACCCAACATCTCCCAAACATTGTCAGTCTAAACATCTCTCAAATTACTTAGATAAACAACATATCTGTGTCTGCATAGAAATCAAACATATGCAGTTAAACCAGCAATCCAAGGTGCATCAGTTGAATCATCTAATAATAACTCAATGATCCATTAAATAATCTAGATGTAGTAACTATGGCGAGAATTAAATATGAAGAGCAGAATTCATTCCAAGTATCAAGACCGCAATCTCAATCCACATAACTTTCTAAATCTGCATGGAGGCTTGGTAAATAAGATCTTGCAGCCCTCACCGACAATTTCCTGTTATTAAGTGGTACATGCAAACCTGTGAAATAAACAATCTAGCAAGTTTATTTAAAATCAGAACTATAGAATGAAAAGGGTCATTTCTTACTCATCTTCACAATATACTAAGTTTCTTTAAATGCAGGCTTGTATATCACAGTATAAACTTCAACTATGAAGAAGAGACATAATCTCTGCAATAGGATCTACAGAATCCACCGGCATTATATGAAAGAAAAAACCATTGGAAGGATGTCTGTTGTTGTTTTGCAATAGAAAACTGAAAAGACAGGAACTGAGTTGAGTAAGGGCAACTGAACAAAAGACTACAAACATGCACCACTGCAAATAAAGATGGGAATCGGAATTACGACCTACATGGACTGCTCAGTATCTAACACATTCCCACTGGTTTGTGAGGACTGATGCAAGAATATGTTTTAGAGGAAAGATAATACTCCCTCTGATTGATATTACTTGATGCTAATATAGATGTATCTAGACACATTTTAGTTGTAGATACATCTATTTTTGCATCAAGTAATATGGATCGGAGGGAGTAACAGAATTATCTGATGTGGAAGCATCTGCCGTGTGGTCAGGTTCCTCAAATATCTGACAAAAAAGGGTTGGTTCCTCAGTATTCCAGTGATAATCTAACACATAACAACTATAAAACACAGTTCCTAAGTCTGGCCAGCTAATGGTCTTCTTAGATTTCACTCCAGTTAAAAGATTTCAACAAGCTGCCAATCTAACAACCCTTTGGAAGATCTGGCTAGAAAGAAATAGCAGAGTTTTGAACAAGAAGCACACTCGAGCCAGTTAGTCGTCCAAAAAACCCACCTGAACTTTTTCATTCAAATTTTTTGGCCCAAAGCCAGATATACAGCTGGAGTTTGGGGATTACAGTGTGAAAAAGGGGGCAGAGAGGGGGGACTAAGGGGGCCTAGAGCTAAGGAAGAGAAGCCAAGCATCAGTGGAGCATTGCACGTCCCGAGGGATGCGTAACGCCACAACCGGGCATCATCGCGGCACATCTGAAGCAAAAGCGACAGGCTAGGTCACTACTCTCTGAAGGTGACAGTGTTGCGGTGCTTTCAGATGTTCCAGCAGTAGCTTCACCTGCAGGGACCACTTTTGCTTGAAGAGACAACGAATGCCCAGGCGGCCTTCCTTGGGACGGCAAACCTGCTGCCAGGCTACCAGGCACTTGGCTCCAGAGGGATGATCCAGAGCATTCCACAGAAAGTCGCAGGGTAGCCCTTCGAGGATGTGCAGCAGCGCGGGAGGGAGGAACGCCGTGTCCATGCGTAGTTCACAAGGGCATCAAGCACTGAGTTGATCAAAAGCGCGATCAGCAGTGAGAAGGTAGCCAGGGTGAGCTTCTCAGCTGACAGTTGCAGACCCAGGTAGATCTGCGGGAAGCTCTCGACACGGTAGCCCAGAATCTCTTGGATGGCAAGGGTGGCAACTGCACGATGGTGCTTTTATGGAAGTTAATCACCAACCCCATGGCCGCCGAAAACTGGAGTAGCAGAGAGCCAACGAGCCGAATTTGCAGATGGAGAATAACAATGGTCAATACACATACCAAATGTTAAACAACCCGTAAATTTGGTCATCCTAAAGAGAGCTAGCTCAATCAATTTTCACATCAAAATGAGTAAGTTCATGAGTTTTAAATTGGTTTGTGTAAACTAAATAGAGAAAGTACGATAGTGTGATCACCTGCTAGGCTGCGGTCATAAGTGGTGCCATCACGGCAGGCCACTCACAGTAGATCTTTTCTCGCCTCCAGGCACCATGGCCACATAAAACCACCACCTTCCTACCGGCTACCGCCTTCGTGTCAGTCGTCATCGCAGTGCCACTCCCAGTTGAATTTGCAGATGGAGAAACACAATGATCAATTAGCGTAGCAAATGTTAAAAAACCCATAAATTTGGTCATCCTAAAGAGAGATAGCTCGACCAATTTGACACCAAAACAAGTAAGATTATAAGTTTTAGTTTGGTTTGTGTACTACTGAAGAAACAAAATAAAGAAAGTACGATAGTGCAATCACCTTGGAGGCTGCAAGAGCTCCTTGCCAGTTGCCACCACCCTGCACGTTGTTTGTAACTTTTAATTCCCAAGTAAATGAATAAAGTGTACCCTTAGAAGGGATATACATATATAACTGACCTAAAAATATAACTTTTGTTGGACAACTTAATTACCATAATAATCACCAAAACGAGGGATAGCATAAAATGTTTTCCTGAACTAATCACCCAGGGAAATAAAAGTAACCTCTATAAGATTCTTGTTGCCAACTGAATTTCCACGTATATTCTGTAAGTGTAAAACAAAAACTGACTATACATATTTTTCCTATATGGGGAAAACATGGTGATATTTATTCGGTTCATATTCCAAAAATATATTTTAGGTCGTTGGGATCATGGATGGCATATCAGTCACATATTTAGGATCAAATATAATACTGGATGCAAGGTACTGAACTGAAGATCAGTGAGGAAGCACAAATAAGGAGCAAGAGTAACATAGGTTAACGCACAAGAATAACAAAGAGTTTTACCTGTGTGTACTGATGGCTGAACAAAGAAGCTCAGGTGGGACGCTTCGCTCCCTGACAATGGCAGTTCCTCCTAATTACAGACGACCAAGAAATAAATATCTAGAAAGAACAAACTGGAGGAATAAGGATCTACAGGAAACTTGTACTGCGTCAAAAACAACAACAACAAAATTCCAATAATAAAAATATGAAAAAAATAAATCACACCTAAAAACAGAAATTCAGCAACAGCAGCTACCAGCGCCCACCAAAACGCACCTGCAAAATAACAAGTCAATAGACCAAAATCCAGAATAAGAAAAAGAAAACTGAACACCCAAATCCACAGTACCTGCACCCAGAAGTACAGCCAACGCCAACAGAAGCGCGCCAAGAACCTGAAAAAACTAACGCAATAACCTGATGAAATACATTGAAGCGTCTGTATCACAGATAAATTCTGCTAACATGTGACAGGAGATACAGAAGTAATAAAATGATGGATCCTTAGATTCATTGAATACTACAGACCTGCAAAAAGAAGAACTTGGAGTACCAACATTACTGGAAACCTAAATAAAAGCATCTAGAAACATTAAATAGGAGTTTCCAGAGGATACTGAAACAAAACACCCTGAAAAACGAAAATTTTAAGTTCAAGAAACAAATATTTTGCAAAAAATATGTATACTATTCAATTTAAGGGCTATCTTTTATTTTTGGCAAGTTGAGTGTTTGCTTCATGTTTTATTACTTTAAACTATGGAAGAGAGGGGGAGAGGGCAACATCACCGGTGTGGGTTTCATGGGAACCCTTCGACTTGGATGATCCATGGCCTCCGAATCCAGTACCGAACCATCTTACACTCAATTCCTGCATAACAGTATCCTTTACCTCACAAAATTTGTCAGCCCAACCAGGTGGTTCAACAGCTTCAACTCCTAAACCAGGAGCTCGGTCACTGGACTTTAGGTTCACCGGATCAGTCCAGTCAGCTACATATGCAGAAACACGTCTTTTGAACTTCAACTTGAATTCTGTCCACGCTTGATATTTGTAGTGGTTGATGCGTGCCAGCCTGGTCCACATGTTAGTGAAACCAGCTTTGATCGAGAAGTGGTGTACAGAGTTCTGCAGGGAAGGTTCCACAGCGTCAAGACGGACGAAGGACTTGTGCCGTTGCTGGGTCTTCAACCGACAAGTATAGCCTTGACAGACACCATCCTGTGGATGTGCTGTTTGACCCGAGGGACCAAAATCAAAGCAGGGGAGATAGATTTGGCCAATCTGTGGATCAACCGAGACAAGTGCTTCAAGCATGGACTTTGAGGGAGTCTCTAAATTTTTCCAGTCCGGAGAAAAGATGAACTCGTCGACATCAACGAATGCCATCCACTGGCATGATGTTTGGTGCACTGCGGCGCAGTGGGAAAGGCCAGCTTCCTGCGTTTTCGTCCAAGGCCAGGCCACGGTGGAAATGTTGACTCCTGTGGACCTCAAGTCGGCCACCTTACCCGCCAAATTATCCTCGCTTCCATTGTCGTACAAGAAAAACTGGTCGACGCCCAGAGCGTCATGGTACAGTACCCACTCGCGAAGGAACTTTGAGACATTGCGCACCATTGTGCAGGCACATATCGTGTTTCTCGTAGGTGGTGCTACTGCTGCAAGGTCACTTTTTTGTGGACGGTATATCGCAAGGGAGGGGATGGGCTCCTCGCCGATGACAGACAGTGTGACTCGGAGCTGGGTGTTGCTGGAAGTAAGAAGAGCCGGTGGAGGGGGGCACCTTGCTACTTGTTGCGCCGCAGTGATGGCTGGGAGGGAGGCCGACGCGCCATCATCATGGCCACGGTACACGCAATGGACGGGGGGATTGGCTGTGTTTGCCCACTGGCGGCGGATGACACCTTTCGCGAAGACAAGCACATCGCCTCCGTCGAGAACAGCAGAGTCGAAGACAAGCCGGTCCGTCCAGTTGAGCATCGGGCGGACAGGGAAATCAGAAGGGGCGCTTGGAGCGGCTGGATACTCTGCTCTGTTTCAGGAATGACGCAGAGGTAGGCGTGGCGTCCGGGCCCTGGCAGCGTCCCGAGAGCACGCGCCTGGGACGACGCACCACCTTGGAAGGCACAGATCGCGTCGTTCACAGGCTCATCGGCCAGGACCAGGACCTCGGAGTCAGGGAGCAGGACGGCATCGGAATCAGGGAAGACCGCGGCATCCGATTCATCAGGGAGGAAGACGGCATCCGCGTCGTGCTGCGGCGGCGAGTGGGGGCGGAGCGGCAAGAGGCGACGCGGGAGGGCAAAATCGATGTCGGCTTCCGACGGGTGCGGAAACAGGAAGGTCGGCGGGCGAAGCAGCTCCTGAGGCAGCGGCCAGCTCTCGACGGCGAGGCCGCCGGGGAACAGGCCCGGCGAGAAGATGGGGGCTTTGGAGAGTACCGCCTGGCGCCCGGAGAAAAGCACAAGACCAGCGACGGTAGCAGCCCCCGCGGCGGTGAGGATACGGCGCAGGCGGCTGGGGCGGTGGTGCTTCGGCATGGCGGCAAGGGAGGCGGGAGTCGAAAAATCTGGGAGCTTTGGAGGGAAATCGAGCAAGATTGGGATTCTTCTTTGTCTAGCGAGCGAACGATCTTGGAATAGCGAAGGGTCGGTCAGATTCGAGAATAAATCGTGCCCTAGAACGAACCGACCCGGCGCGACCGAGTCAGTCTGCTTCTTTTCCACGCTAGTTGCGTTCGGCGGTTCGGGTCGGTCCATCGGTTCCTTTCCAGTCTGGGCCGCAATATTATGAAGCCCAAGTACCCAGCAGGCCTGTTTGAACTTCTACGCAAAAATGGGTTTTGCCGCATAGTTTTTCTTGAGCACCAACAACATAATAAACATGTTTCACACGAATTTGTTTGCTTTCATTTTTTAAACTTACACATCCCCTAAAACGCCACCACCTAACAATCCAGCGGTTTTAAGGTTTCTTGGCCTTTATTTCCCCCCGAATAAAAGCCCCTAAAGAAAATTTAAGGTCCACCCTAAATCGACACCCCCATCCATATATGTAGGACTCGGCGGTCTATTTATGGGGCATAAGCCGACACTTCCCTACTGTTTCCTCCACTTCTTCACTGCGTGACTCTAGCGAAATCAAGCCACCGTCGACAGCAAATTCGGCATCCGTGCGGCTTGATGTGGCCGGTGAACCACTCAAAATCAGGGCGGGGCATGGTGTGGATGTCACTTCGTATCGCCGCGCAACCGTGGTACTATGCCCGAGCTGCCACGAGAGTATGCGGAGGCAGGGAGCTCGCACGTCGTCGCCGAGGCAGGCTCCCTCACTGCTACCTTCACCGATGAGGATGTTCGGGTCGCGGATTTCGTCGACTGCAACTCTGACAATGAGAGGGTGACGCGGCAGTTGAAGTGCACCGAGGTCGAGAAGCGTCACCGCGACCGGGACGACGCCCTGCTTCGGCTCGGTTCCGCGCAGTGCGTGAAGCGCAAGGCTGGCCAGGTGGCGTGGGGCTGGGGCCCAACTCCAGGCGTTCGTCAACCTCTCCTCCGACAACAACCGAAGCTCGCCATTGCGCCCATAGGCCCGACCCATAGCGGCGGTCGCCCTAGCTATCTATCTATGTAAGATCACCAATGTATGGACTATATCATGAACAATATAACTATGTATGATCATGCCTCGGTGTTGAATTTTGCGCAAATGCTTTTATAAAATTATACAGTTTATGTATGGTTTCTTTTTACAAATTCGCAGACCGAAAAGCTCGCCCTTATACACAATTTAAAGACCCGATATATACGCCCTTAGACCAAAGAGCTAGAGAAACCGTAGAACTAGTATGAGATTTGCAGACCGTCACCGGCATATCTGCCTTTCACCCGCTTCGTGATCATCCATCCTGTAATATCAAGTGGCACAGAATTGTTGCCCAGGTCCTAACTGAAGGTTTCGCGCTCACTCCCATTCTTCCAATCCCATGTCTGATTGAAAACCTGGAGCTGAGCGAGAAAGAGTTAAGCACACGGAGCTGCTTACCACCGAATGGTGTTGTTAACATTCAGGCAAAATCAGTTTTGGAAATGAAGCTGCGATGGAGGTGGATGAAGATGCTCTCCTAGCAAACAGCCAGCAGCTTGTGGTGCAGGCCAATAACTTCGTAGGGATAACGCATCTATGCATGCTGGGTGTCCGTTGTTGCAAATTAACCCATTCGCTTTGGTTATATCAGGTTCATCTCAAAGCAATTCAAAATGGAGTTCTCGAAGTGGATTCTGGATTCTTAGGCTCCCATGAGTCAGATGTCCGCGTTCTAATTAGTACTACCTCTTTATCTACTAGCTGGGCTGGACCACTGGGCATGTAATACGTACTCAACAGGCAATCTCCACTGTATGATTTTGATACTTTTTTTTAGATCAACAGGGAGGACCCCCTCCCCGGTTCCATTGATAAAATCAACGAAACCAAAACAGCCCCGAGGTTCATTACAGATCCAAAAGAAAAGGAGATCCAAAACGAAAAGGATCGAGAAACAGCTAAAGAAAAGTTAAACAACATTTTAGTCTTCCCGACTACAAACATTCAGGCTAGATAACAATTGCTTCCTCAAAGGAACTGCACCCAAAAGGGACACCAGCAGACAGACTTCACGCTCCAGCAAGCTCTGGTGAGATGCATGAGGCCGCCTCCAAGGTCGAGGTAGGGGTAGACCAGGTGCCAGGCAGCGCCTTCTTCTTGGCTGAAGGAGGGGAGGGACTACGGCCATCAGTTAGCCACCCTCGATGCAGAAGTTTGCCAACGTCTCCTTCAGTGTCAGGTCGCAGAAGTGGTCGACGAGGGGAAGCATGTGGTCCTTGAAGATAATCTTCCATCGTCTGACTGACAACAAGATCATCCGAAGAATCTGGTGCAAATTAAGCCATGTTTGCCCATTAAAGATCATATCATTACGAAATTTCCAAATGCACCAAAGAGTGGCAGCATAGATAGAATTCAAGGCTGGGTGCTTCTTGTTTGCCACCCAGAATCTAGCAACAGAAATATAATCATGTCCAACTTGAATGTTGAAAACACTGGTTATGAATTTCCAAATTTGCTTCGCCACAATGCATTGGAAAAAGAGATGATCAATGCTCTCATTTTCAGAGCAGAAAACACAACAAACAGGTTTATTCAATTTTCTTTTAAGCAGGTTATCCCTAGTCATAAGTTTGTTATGAGAAAGGAGCCACAAAAAAATGTGAACCCTAGGAGGTACTATCAATTTCCAAACAGCAGGAATGTAGAGTGGCATCACACCCCCAAAATTAATGATAGCATACAAAGAACTGGAAGAATCGACCCCAGAAGATTCATATTTCCATATCAGAGAGTCACACTCAGCTGAGAGGGTAGTGCTCATAACAATTTCTTCAAGTTCCTGCCATTTTTGCATAAGAGCAGGAGGAAAATTCCTTCTAAATGTAAGCATAAGGGTATTTCCATCCCAGATCTGGGAGATGGTTTTGTTTTGTTCATTGCAAACTATATAAAGGTCAAAGAATTGCACAGCCAGAGGAGAGGTACCAAACCAAGTGTCCTCCCATAACCTAATTTTGGTCCCATCCCCAACTTTCCATCTGTAACCAAACTTGACACTCTCTGCTGCCCACATCACCCCTTTCCAAAATTGGGAGATACCAGATGTTGAGCTACAGAAGATGTTGGGGTTATGAGTGTCATACTTGGCATCTACTAAAGATTTCCAAATTTTCCCATCATCTAGAGAGTATCTTTTTATCCAGGAACCCAGGAGACACGGGTTAACATTGGCCAGGTCAGGGATCCCTGACCCCCCAAATTCTTTCTTTTTGCAGACCAATTTCCAGTTAGCTAGATGAAGCTTCATGTGGCCTTCAAAATCATTCCATAAACAATTTGCCATCTGGGTATTAATAAGATCCAGGGCCCATTTGGGAAATTTAAAAGAGGGGAGGAGATAAATGGGAATGCTAGCCAGACATGCCTTAATAAGGGTTAGTCTAGCAGCATAAGAAAGTAATTTCCCTCTCCAGCCAGCAATCCTTTTTAGGATTTTATCTAACAGTGGCTGGATATCTTCTCTTCTAAGTTTATTATAGTGCAAAGGTATACCTAGGTACTTGATAGGAAATTTACCCAAGGCACATCCCAGAATGTCAATGTAGGAGTTAACTTCTTCTTCACTAACCCCTAGAGGTATCAGCTCACTCCTCTCATAGTTTATTCTCATCCCTGATACTTGTTCAAAACAAGTGAGCACCACCTTAAGGTTTGATGCAAGAACAAGATCTTTTTCAGAGAAAAGAATGGTATCATCTGCATACTGGAGGCAAATGATTCCTCCAGGGCAAAGATTTGAACAAAGACCTCTAATGAGGTTAGCATTAGATGCTTTAATCAGCATCCTAGTTAAAACATCTACAACTAGATTAAAGAGAAGGGGAGACAGGGGATCCCCCTGTCTCAACCCTTTGCCTGTGATAAAGAAATTTCCAACATCATTATTTAACTTGACTCCAACAGAGCCTTGAGTAGTAATAGATTTGATCCAGGCAAGGACTTTAGGACAGAAGCCTCTCTTAGAGAGAACATCTAAAAGAAACTCAATGTCAACTTTATCAAAAGCTTTTTCATAATCTAGCTTAAGGACAAGCCCTTGTTTTTTCTCATGAACTATAGAGTGAAGGACTTCATGTGCAGTCACTACACTTTCCAGGATAAACCTGCCTTTGATGAATGCAGATTGGTTAATGGAAGTAATGATTCCCATGATAAGAGCAAGTCTATTAGTTAAAACCTTGGTAAAGATTTTAAAACAACAATTCAAAAGGCTAATGGGCCTAAACTTTTTCATGCTACTAGCCTCAGGCTCTTTGGGAATCAAAGTTAAAATAGCAAAATTCAACCTAAATAAATCCAATTTATCCTCATGAAAATCTTTAAACATAGCCATGAGATCATCCTTTAGCATGTCCCAAAAATGTTGATAGAAAACAAAAGGCAAACCATCTGGACCTTGGGCACTTCTTTTTTAAAGAGCTCTTTGTAAAAGGAGGTAGCTAATTCAAGCATCTCTGCCTCCTCTGTGATGGGCCCATCAGGACCATCCAGGGAATGAACTAACATTTTCCTCCTCCTCTGGTTGGCAACAACATGAAAGTAAGTTGTATTCCTATCTCCTTCCTTGATATCTCTATCTCTAGATCTTTGTTTAGCTTTGATTTCTTCCTTCAACCAAAGGTTGTGCATCTCAGCATAGATGCCTTTTAACCTGAGAAGCTCATCAGGAGACAGCTCCTCAGATTCAGACTTAATGTCTAGGAAGTCATATTCTTCCATCAGATCTTTTTTCAGGTTTCTGAGCTCAGATTCTATATTTTTGCTCCAACCCTTCGGCCATTTCCTAAACCTTCTGACTTTCTCTTGCCAGACATCAATTGCATTTTTTCCTTTAACAGGAAGGGCCCAATTTTGTCTAGCAAGAGTTTTAAACTCATCCCTCATGAGCCACCATTTCTCAAATCTGTAAAGAGTGGGTCTTGGGGCATTACCATCACCAGATTCCCACAGAATTGGTGTATGATCACTTCCCATTCTTGGGAGAGCTCTAATGGAAGCTAAAGGGAAAATCTGATCAAGTTCAGTGTTACAGAAAACTCTATCTATATTGGACATGATCAGATTTTCCTGATTATTAGCCCAAGTAAATTTTCTATTTCCTAACTTAACTTCCATCTGACTCCAAATCTCTACCCAAGCATTAAATTTATCACTCCATCTATGATCAATGACTCCATTGCTCTTATATCCCTGGAATCTAACCAGGTTGAAGTCACCACCAATGATAGAGTGCCCATGGAAATCTAAACAGAGGCTATGTAATTCAGAGATAAAAGCCTCTTTTTTATCCTCATAAGAGGAACCATAAACTGTGACAACTCTAAAGATAATACCAGAGGCTTTAACTTTAAGCACAACTGAGACTGAAAAACATCTAATATCCCAACTAATAACATCAAAAAGATCAGAATCCACTCCAACACAAATGCCTCCTGCAGAGCCAATGGCTGGAAGGGAATTCCAAGAAAACATTCTATTACCTACTAAGGAGTTAAGATAATTGTCAGAGATGACTTCTTTTTTTGTTTCCTGGAAACCTACAATGTTAGGTTTATACTTTTGGAAGAGGTCAAGTAAAGAACTTTTCCTTCCTGGGGCCTGAATCCCCCTTGAATTCCAGAAACAAATAATCATTTAAAACTATCTGTCATGGGGTGCTTGCCCCGCTGATGCGTGTAGCTGACACGTCCGTTGGGAACCCCAAGAGGAAGGTGTGATGCGCACAGCGGCAAGTTTCCCTCAGTTAGAAACCAAGGTTTAATCGAACCAGTAGGAGTCAAGAAGCACGTTGAAGGTTGATGGCGGCGGGATGTAGTGCGGCGCAACACCGGAGATTCCGGCGCCAACGTGGAACCTGCACAACACAACCAAAGTACTTTGCCCCAACGAAACAGGTGAGGTTGTCAATCTCACCGGCTTGCTGTAACAAAGGGTTAACCGTATTGTGTGGAAGATGATTGTTTGCAAGAAAACAAGTAAAGAACAAGTATTGCAGCGAGATTTGTATTTCAAGTATAAAAGAATGGACCGGGGTCCACAGTTCACTAGAGGTGTCTCTCCCATAAGATAAAAGCATGTTGGGTGAACAAATTACAGTCGGGCAATTGACAAATAGAGAGGGCATAACAATGCACATACATGTCATGATAAATATAGTGAGATTTAATTGGGCATTACGACGAAGTACATAGACCGCCATCCAGCTGCATCTATGCCTAAAAAGTCCACCTTCAGGTTATCGTCCGAACCCCTTCCAGTATTAAGTTGCTAAACAACAGACAATTGCATTAAGTATGGTGCGTAATGTAATCAATAACTACATCCTCGGACATAGCATCAATGTTTTATCCCTAGTGGCAACATGCACATCCATAACCTTAGGGGTTTCGTCACTCCCCAGATTCACGGAGACATGAACCCACTATCGAGCATAAATACTCCCTCTTGGAGTTACTAGCATCAACTTGGCCAGAGCCTCTACTAATAACAGAGAGCATGCAAGATCATAAACAACACATAGGTAATAACTTGATAATTAACATAACATGGTATTCTCTATCCATCGGATCCCGACAAACACAACATATAGTATTACAGATAGATGATCTTGATCATGTTAGGCATCTCACAAGATCCAACAATGAAGCACAATGAGGAGAAGACAACCATCTAGCTACCGCTATGGACCCATAGTCCAGGGGTGAACTACTCACTCATCACTCCGGAGGCGACCATGGCGGTGAAGAGTCCTCCGGGAGATGAATCCCCTCTCCGGCAGGGTGCCGGAGGAGATCTCCAGAATCCCCCGAGATGGGATTGGCGGCGGAGGCATCTCAGTAAGGTTTTCCGTATCGTGGCTCTCGGTACTGGGGGTTTCACGACGGAGGCTTTAAGTAGGCGGAAGGGCAACGCGGGGGCCACACGAGGGCCCCACACCACAGGTCGGCGCGGCCAGGGCCTGGGCCGCACCGCCCTAGTGTGGCGGCGCCTCGTGGCCCCACTCCGACTCCTCTTCGGTCTTCTGGAAGCTTCGTGGCAAAATAGGACCCTGGGCGTTGATTTCGTCCAATTCCGAGAATATTTCGTTACTAGGATTTCTGAAACCAAAAACAGCAGAAAAACGAGCAAGCGGCTCTTCGGCATCTTGTTAATAGGTTAGTTCCGGAAAATGCACGAATATGACATAAAGTGTGCATAAAACATGTAGGTATCATCAATAATATGGCATGGAACATAAGAAATTATCGATACGTCGGAGACGTATCAGCATCCCCAAGCTTAGTTCTGCTCGTCCCGAGCAGGTAAAACGATAACAAAGATAATTTCTGAAGTGACATGCCATCATAACCTTGATCATACTATTGTAAGCATATGTAATGAATGTAGCGATCAAAACAATGGTAATGACATGAGTAAACAACTGAATCATAAAGCAAAGACTTTTCATGAATAGTACTTCAAGACAAGCATCAATAAGTCTTGCATAAGAGTTAACTCATAAAGCAATAAATCAAAGTAAAGGTATTGAAGCAACACAAAGGAAGATTAAGTTTCAGCGGTTGCTTTCAACTTGTAACATATATATCTCATGGATAATTGTCAACATAGAGTAATATAACAAGTGCAATATGCAAGTATGTAGGAATCAATGCACAATTCACACAAGTGTTTGCTTCTTGAGGTGGAGAGAGATAGGTGAACTGACTCAACATAAAAGTAAAAAGAATGGTCCTTCAAAGAGGAAAGCATCGATTGCTATATTTGTGCTAGAGCTTTTATTTTGAAAACATGAAACAATTTTGTCAACGGTAGTAATAAAGCATATGAGTTATGTAAATTATATCCTACAAGTTGCAAGCCTCATGCATAGTATACTAATAGTGCCCGCACCTTGTCCTAATTAGCTTGGACTACCGGATCATCGCAATACACATGTTTTAACCAAGTGTCACAATGGGGTACCTCCATGCCGCTCGTACAAAGGTCTAAGGAGAAAGCTCGCATTTTGGATTTCTCGCTTTTGATTATTCTCAACTTAGACATCCATACCGGGACAACATGGACAACAGATAATGGACTCCTCTTTAATGCATAAGCATGTGACAACAATTATTATTCTCATATGAGATTGAGGATATATGTCCAAAACCGAAACTTCCACCATGAATCATGGCTTTAGTTAGCGGCCCAATGTTCTTCTCTAACAATATGCATGCTCGAACCATAAAGGTGGTAGATCTCTCTTACTTCAGACAAGACGGACATGCATTGCAACTCACATGATATTCAACAAAGAATAGTTGATGGCGTCCCCAGAAACATGGTTATCGCACAACAAGCAACTTAATAAGAGATAAAGTGCATAAGTACATATTCAATACCACAATAGTTTTTAAGCTATTTGTCCCATGAGCTATATATTGCAAAGGTGAATGATGGGATTTAAAGGTAGCACTCAAGCAATTTACTTTGGAATGGCGGATAAATACCATGTAGTAGGTAGGTATGGTGGACACAAATGGCATAGTAGTTGGCTCAAGGATTTTGGATGCATGAGAAGTATTCCCTCTCGATACAAGGTTTAGGCTAGCAAGGTTATTTGAAACAAACACAAGGATGAACGGTGCAGCAAAACTCACATAAAAGACATATTGTAAACATTATAAGACTCTACACCGTCTTCCTTGTTGTTCAAAACTCAATACTAGATATTATCTAGACTCTAGAGAAACCAAATATGCAAACCAAATTAGCAAGCTCTAAGTGTTTCTTCATTAATGGGTGCAAAGTATATGATGCAAGAGCTTAAACATGAGCACAACAATTGCCAAGTATCAAATTATCCAAGACATTTTAGAATTACTACATGTAGCATTTTCCAATTCCAACCATATAACAATTTAACGAAGAAGAAACTTCGCCATGAATACTATGAGTAAAGCCTAAGGACATACTTGTCCATATGCTACAGCGGAGCGTGTCTCTCTCCCATACGAGTGAATGCTAGGATCCATTTTATTCAAACAAAACAAAAACAAAAACAAACCGACGCTCCAAGCAAAGTGCATAAGATGTGACGGAATAAAAATATAGTTTCAGGGGAGGAACATGATAATGTTGTCGATGAAGAAGGGGATGCCTTGGGCATCCCCAAGCTTAGACGCTTGAGTCTTCTTAGAATATGCAGGGGTGAACCACCGGGCATCCCCAAGCTTAGAGCTTTCACTCTCCTTGATCATATTGTATCATACTCCTCTCTTGATCCTTGAAAACTTCCTCCACACCAAACTCGAAACAACTCATTAGAGGGTTAGTGCACAATAAAAATTAACATGTTCAGAGGTGACACAATCATTCTTAACACTTCTGGACATTGCATAAAGCTACTGGACATTAATGGATCAAAGAAATTCATCCAACATAGCAAAAGAGGCAATGCGAAATAAAAGGCAGAATCTGTCAAAACAAAACAGTCCGTAAAGATGGATTTTATTAGGGCACCAGACTTGCTCAAATGAAAATGCCCAAATTGAATGAAAGTTTCGTACATATCTGAGGATCACTCACGTAAATTGGCTTAATTTTTTGAGTTACCTACAGAGAATTAGACCCAGATTCGTGACAGCAAAGAAATCTGTTTCTGCGCAGTAATCCAAATCTAGTATTCACTTTACTATCAAAGACTTTACTTGGCACAACAAAACATAAAACTAAGATAAGGAGAGGTTGCTACAGTAGTAAACAACTTCCAAGACTCAAATATAAAACAAAGTGCTATAGTAAAAACATGGGTTGTCTCCCATAAGCGCTTTTCTTTAACGCCTTTCAGCTAGGCGCAGAAGTGTATATCAAGTATTATCGAGAGATGATGTGTTGGCATTCTTACCAGGGGTGTTGCTCTTACCTTTCTTACTCTTATTCTTACTCTTTGGTCTAGGGAATACATGACCGCATCCGGGTGTAGAGGTAAAATTTAGAGTGCCTTTCCCAACATCTATGATCGCTCCCATGAGTTTCGGCGAGGGATCTTCCAAACGTGATTTGTCCCATCCCTACACATTCAATAACGAGATAATCAGTGGATACCGTCCTTCCAAGAAAGGTTGTGAAAACACCTTCAGCTATACCCTTAGGAATTATAACAGAGTTATCCGTAAGAGTTATTTCTTCTCCTCCTTCAGTAAGTTCCCAAAGTGTCAAAGATTTATAAATATTTTCAGGCATAAGGCAAAACTCAGACATAATATCACAACGAGCAGGAAAAATTTCACCACCAATAGTAGCTTTAATGGTAGGCACCCACATTGAAGGTTCGAAGCTTAATGGAACATAATCATAGTATTCGCGAATTCGGTTATACACTTCTTTTAAACAAGATATATTTGTTTCAATAGTGTTTAATCTATTATGCAAACTAGCATGAGATGGATCAAAATTATTATCAGAGCTAAATGATGTAATCAATTTCCTTATAGCATTAAAAGCTTGATCCCCATCACAATGAAGGAAATCTCCTCCCACTACAGCATCTAAGACATATCTATAACGAAGAATAAGTCCAAAATAGAAATTACTAAGAAGCAAGCTTAAGGTCATTTTAGGTTCAGTTTTACTATAAGAATCAAAAATTCTAGACCATGCTTCTTTAAAATTCTCTTCACCTCCTTGTTTAAAAGTGAAGATTGATTCCTCAGGTGATAGAGTAACAACTACGGGACTAGACATGATAATAAAGTAAATGCGAGTAACTATTTTTTTTGTGTTTTTGATATAGAGTGCAAGACAGTAAATAAAGTAAAGCTAGCAACTAATTTTTTTGTGTTTTGATATAAGTGCAGCAAACAAAGTAGCAAACAAAGGAAGACAAAAACAAAGTAAAGAGATTGGGAAGTGGAGACTCCCCTTGCAGCGTGTCTTGATCTCCCCGGCAATGGCGCCAGAAATTTGCTTGATGCGTGTAGCTGACACGTCCGTTGGGAACCCCAAGAGGAAGGTGTGATGCGCACAGCGGCAAGTTTCCCTCAGTTAAAAAACCAAGGTTTAATCGAACCAGTAGGAGTCAAGAAGCACGTTGAAGGTTGATGGCGGCGGGATGTAGTGCGGCGCAACACCAGAGATTCCGGCGCCAACGTGGAACCTGCACAACACAACCAAAGTACTTTGCCCCAACGAAACAGGTGAGGTTGTCAATCTCACCGGCTTGTCTGTAACAAAGGGTTAACCGTATTGTGTGGAAGATGATTGTTTGCAAGAAAACAGTAAAGAACAAGTATTGCAGCAGATTTGTATTTCAGTATAAAAGAATGGACAGGGGTCCACAGTTCACTAGAGGTGTCTCTCCCATAAGATAAAAGCATGTTGGGTGAACAAATTACGGTCGGGCAATTGACAAATAGAGAGGGCATAACAATGCACATACATGTCATGATAAATATAGTGAGATTTAATTGGGCATTACGACAAAGTACATAGACCGCCATCCAGTTGCATCTATGCCTAAAAATTCCACCTTCGGGTTATCGTCCGAACCCTTCCGGTATTAAGTTGCTAAACAACGGACAATTGCATTAAGTATGGTGCGTAATGTAATCAATAACTACATCCTCGGACATAGCATCAATGTTTTATCCCTAGTGGCAACGAGCACATCCATAACCTTAGGGGTTTCGTCACTCCCCAGATTCACGGAGACATGAACCCACTATCGAGCATAAATACTCCCTCTTGGAGTTACTAGCATCAACTTGGCCAGAGCCTCTACTAATAACGGAGAGCATGCAAGATCATAAACAACACATAGGTAATAACTTGATAATTAACATAACATGGTATTCTCTATCCATCGGATCCCGACAAACACAACATATAGTATTACAGATAGATGATCTTGATCATGTTAGGCAGCTCACAAGATCCAACAATGAAGCAAAATGAGGAGAAGACAACCATGTAGCTACTGCTATGGACCCATAGTCCAGGGGTGAATTACTCACTCATCACTCCGGAGGCGACCATGGCGGTGAAGAGTCCTCCGGGAGATGAATCCCCTCTCCGGCAGGGTGCCAGAGGAGATCTCCAGAATCCTCCGAGATGGGATTGGCGGCGGCGGCGTCTCAGTAAGGTTTTCCGTATCGTGGCTCTCGGTGCGGGGGTTTCGCGACGGAGGCTTTAAGTAGGCGAGAAGGGCAACGCGGGGGCCACACGAGGGCCCCACACCACAGGTCGGCGCGGCCGGGGCTCGGGCCGCGCCGCCCTAGTGTGGCGGCGCCTCGTGGCCCCACTTCGACTCCTCTTCGGTCTTCGGAAGCTTCGTGGCAAAATAGGACCCCGGGCGTTGATTTCGTCCAATTCCGAGAATATTTCGTTACTAGGATTTCTGAAACCAAAACAGCGAAAAACAGACAATCGGCTCTTCGGCATCTTGTTAATAGGTTAGTTCCAGAAAATGCACGAATATGACATAAAGTGTGCATAAAACATGTAGGTATCATCAATAATATGGCATGGAACATAAGAAATTATCGATACGTCGGAGACGTATCACCCGCCTAGTTTTTTTCTTGATGCTAGACCATCCTAGAGCATCATGGAAATCTTCATCATAGTCAGGACCCTTCAGGTGAACAGGACTAGAACTTTTTACAGGAATAAGATCATCATCAACATGTGATGCAAGATTATTAATGACTATAGAGGTGTCAATACCCACAGTATTGGCAATGTCTATGAATTTGTAGGGCGAAATAACTTCAAAAGGATTGGAGCTGGAAATACCTATCACTCTTGAGCTGGCTGGAACCACCTTCTCTAGGTTTTTCTTCTGGGCCAGGTCTTGAGGTAGCTGCAACATAGACTTCCCTTCATTGCCAAAGAGCCTTGAACTCTGCCTTGTGCCAGCTACAGGACCCCATCTCTTGTTTTGTTTGGATAGAGGCACAGGGTCAAGATGTGCAGAGAGCTCCTCCTGAGACACATCCTGTTTTTGGCTTTCATAGAAATCCCCTTCCTCTTGTCCAAGCTCCATGTCTTGAAGCAGATTGATACAGCTGTTATCAATCTGAGCTGTTTGATTTATCCAGTTTACCACTCTGTCACTTGCAGCTACCATGTCAGGAATAGGACTGAGCTTGCTTAGGTTTGTTAAGCATCTCCTTTTTGCTTCAAGTAGAACTGAGCAACCTCATGAACTTTCTCAGATAGAGCAGGAATGCTTTTCTGCTTATCAGTAGCTGGAGCACCAAGGTTAGCGCGTGAGCCTCCAGCAGAAGTTTGGCCTGCTGAAGGGGTTGAGTGATTTCCAGTGTCCATAACATCATTCTCCTTCAGAGTGCCATCCTCATTTTCTTGATCCCTATCTTTATCATCAGGGTCAGGGTGAGGGGGATGGATGTTATTTTCACCTTCCTCAAGGTTCACCACACTAGTTGGTCCTTCCACAGCAAATCTCATTTGAAAAAGAACACCTTGCACTTCAAAGATCCTGGAGGAAGGGATCTTGCTATGGTCTCTGCATTTAATCTTAACCCTGACAACTTCATAGAAGGTTTTGAACATACCATGCCAATCAACATCAACCATAATGCCAAATGCAGTCACAAATTGCATGAGGATAGGCCATTTACACCACTCTTGATTGAGACCTCTGATTTGAAGCCAGACTTCCTCCAAGTCAGCATAATAGTCCATAACACCACTCCAGACATGTACCTTGACAAAGACATTTTCCTTGGGAAGATATGATTTTGATACTGGTTTTGTATGATTAGACTAAGGAGAATTTTATTAGTGCCATGCTGTTCAGTGATGCAAGTAGTTATATGTCAAAACATAAAATATATTGTGCTGCAATGGAATGTGATAATGCTCATTTCAATTTTTTAGGGTTCTTAAATCTGAAAAAAAAGGTGGAGCCAATTCCTTCAGCCAGCCCAATCATAAGGGAGCAGATACAATACCTCTTCAGCCGTGTGCTACATGACTTGAAGTGCGAAAGCCATATTTGATTCAAAAGATACCCTGCCAGTCGATCGTGCAATTACACAGAAAGTACAATTGAGTTACATGCACAATATATTTGTTTTTTAAGAAAGGTAAACAACATATGGGAACAATAGTTAAATACATATAAGGCCCAAAGGGGGCTTACCCAGCTCACAAGACTACACAGGTTATTAGCATCCCAGTTTCTGAATGTCTAAACCAATCCATACTGAATCGTGTGGTAACACATAGAGAACTGAAGCCTGAAAAGAACATTTGAACAACAAACATGGTTTATCTTGAAAGATGCCTCAGTTTAGAACTTCTGAAAATGTATCATGAAATTGCATCATTTTGGAACACGGGCAATTTAAAGGGTAGAAATGAATACACATATTATGCACCTGAATAAGAGGATCATTGCAAGCCTTGTCAATTACCCTACCCCATGCTAGCAGGCAAAGCAAATGGACCTTGTGCACGAGTTTAGTCAACTCCTGAAAAATCCGAAAGTAGCAACTGGTCAATGCAAACAAAAGTCCACCTTGAACAAAAAGAGAGATATTAATTTGAACTTCTGAAGTACGCTACACTAGTGGAAAACAGGGCTTCCGTGGGAGCCTTTTGTCGCGGGCGCGCCTGCACCCGCGACAAATGGCCTGGCCACGTCGCCCCGAAACCATGTGGAGCGCGCGGAGGCTTTTGTCGCGGCCTTTTGTCGCGGGCCGTACTACGACCCGCGACAAAAGGGTTAGGAGCGACGTGGCCACCCCTTTGTCGCGGGTCGTAATACGGCCCGCGACAAAATGTCCCCCTATATATATATAGAAGCAGCCAGCCACCCCCCCACCTCATTTTTTCCTTGGTGGTGAAGGTGGAGGTGTATGCTAGCTCATTTTTTCTACATGTGCACAAGAGGTGTTTGATGGAATGCTTGTGAGAGGGATGCCACTTGGTTTTATTTGATAAGATTTCTCCTTTTTTTGATCCTAAAAGGTTAGCAACTATTTTCTCGACTATATATATATGCACAGTCCGTACAATACTAATTTTAGCAAGGTGATTGCATCTGATACATATATAATTGTACTTATGATGCAGATGAGTCATCCATGGATGTACGGTAACCGATGTGCCCCCGCTTTCAGAGGGCGTGAATTCTTTCCTGCTTGTGGCCGAGGCCAACAAGTCGAAGCAAGGTTTTATGTGCTGTCCATGTCTAAAATGTAAGAACGAGAAGGATTACTCTTGCTCAAGAGACATTAAGAGCCACCTGCTTCGGTTTGGATTCATGTCCAGCTATAATGTTTGGACCAAGCACGGAGAAGAAGGGGTTATGATGGAAGACGGCGATGAGGAAGAAGATAATGATGACCAGTACCGATCTATGTTCTCTGAATGCTTTGATACCGCAATGGACGACAATGAAGAAGAAGGAGGTGAAGAACAGGCATCTGATGATCCTGTTGATGATGATCTTCGTCGGGCCATTTCGATGCAAGAAGAGAGCTGTGGCACGGATAAGGAGAGGTTGCAGTTTGACAAGATGTTAGAGGACCACCACAAATTGTTGTACCCAGGTTGTGAAGATGGGCATAGAAAGCTGGGTAGCATATTGGAATTGCTGAATTTGTCTACGGGGCCGACTTGGTCAGCACAGAGCAGCTGCTTAAACTGCCAACACATATGCGGAATTTGCATCAGTGGTACCTTGATGCATACAAGGAGAACATAAGGTTCATCGTGGCGAGTATACCATGGGAATATTACTACCGAAAGGAGGAGATCCATATTGAGATGAATGAACTCTGCGGTTATTCAATCTAGATGCCCTCGACAAATCTCTCATGAGTTGCTATTGCTTGTAAGTTGTTAACTACATATAAGTTCATTTTCATTCAGTTCATGTTCGTTTTCATTGCATATATATACTCATTATATCTTATGTGTTCTCTTATGCGGACTGAAGATCAGTGAATGCAAAAGTAATAATATTATCAATATTGGGTTTATTGACCCGGATAAAGTACATGCTCAAACGGTAAAGTTTAATGCCCAAGAAACGGGGGAAACCTACTAAGGTTTTTGGGGAGCAATATTTCTGTGATTCAATATTGTTTCCTTACAACTACGAGTGAGAGTCTTAATGATCTTTATGCACATTCAATTTTTCTTACTCGATGTTAAGTGTAATTCCTGACGTATATGCATAACATGTGCAGCTTCCATTTGGATTCTACTAGACATTAAACCTGATAAGGGAATAGTTGAGGTAAAAGACCCACCGAGTAGAGGCGTGGACGGGTTCCAGGACTTGCAGAAGTTGCTCCAAGTGTAATTTCCTTCATCGCCGCGCTTTATCATTCGTGAGATATCAATTAATTATCCACTCATTCAATCATTCTTTTGCACAGCAGGGCTTGGACCGCTTTCAAGAGACATCGTAAGAACGAAACCTGGGCGGAGAAGCTAACATTTACTCCTGTACCGTGCCCCCGGCAGCCACAAGGGACGAATCTATGTGGATACTACGTTTGCGAGTCCATTCGCATGTTAACCACTGAGAAGCGGAACAATAATAAATTCAACGTAAGTTCACAACTTTATTTATTATCATCAATATTTCGTTATCAACAACGATATAGTCATACTCATCTCATTTTCGTATATAGGTCGAGTTCATGCGGGACAGACTCCAACCAAAGGAACACGCACTAGGAATCGCGGAGGAACTGGCGGGACTTTTAATTAAAGATGTACTAAACAACAAAGGCTTGTTTAGTCCAAATAGATGCTCTACCTCCAAATAGACGGTCGTTAGTACCGCTTGTCGATCGTGAGCTAAATGTATATATATATGTAAGGGCTACATGTAAAGAGGAATCGACTTTTGCTTCCAACATTTGTTTGATCGATCTATATATATATATATTGAATGAACGTGTACAATTTCTAGTAGCGTACAAATATATGCAACTTTTATTTTCGAACGAAGAAAATGATATAACAGGCGGTCGGTGGCGGGGGGGAGGGGTGCTGCACCCCTCAAACCCTAAAGCAGAAGCGTTGTGCGCGCGCCACGTAGAGGGCCTTTTGTCGCGGGTGGTAATACCGCCCGCGACAAAAGGCCCTGTGCCCTGCGCGCCGGGCGGCTGCCACGTGGTGGACCTTATGTCGCGGGTCGTAAGTGACCCGGGATAAAAGGCCTCCCTTTTATCGCGCCTTGCTTGTCGCGGCTGGCCGCCCGCGACAAAAGGCCCTAACCACCCGGATCAAAAGGCCTGTTTTCCACTAGTGCTAAAAAGGAATATGAACTGATGCCCCATACAAATAGGATCCAGGGCTTTCGTGTGAGTAGGCTGCAGTAAACATGCTGCTACCTGGCAATCTTGAGCAGTCAGCACACAATGTAGGGCCACAGTGACCACACGAGTTCGCTTTTTTACTAAATAAAGTAATGTTAAAAGGGTAGACACATGTTTATGCACCAACGACGACATACAGCAAGCTCTGGAAAATAAGTAAATGGCCTCTCATCCTTAGTCTACCATATAGTACTATCAAGATTTGTTATTCATTTCAAAATCTATTGGCACTCGAGGTGGGATCCTCCTACTCTGGGATGACTCCAAGGTGCAGGTCACCGATATAGTGAGCACTGAATTCTGCCTCTCCGCGTCTGTCCACATTTTCAACTCCGACCGCAACTTCAAGATAACCACTGTGTATGGCCCCACGGCTAGTAATAGGAAAGATGACTTCTTCGCCGAGTTAATCACCCAAAAGCCTACCCCTGGGGTGCGATGGATTGTGCTTGGAGACTTCAACCAAAGCCATCGCGCAAGAGACAAGAACAAAAGAAATGTCAACCGTGGGAGAATAAACCGTTTCCGTTTGTCCTTACAGGCATGTGAGCTTAAAGAGGTGCATCTTCAAAACAGACGTTTCACTTGGAGTAATGAACGCTTAAGTCCAACTCTTTGCAAGCTCGATGCCTTTTTTTGCAATTCCGAATGGGACCTTTGCTTCGACACACATGTTCTTCATGCGCTCTCCTCCGCCTTATCGGACCATTGCCCACTTCTTCTTGCCGATGATAGCGGCCCGCGGAGGCCAAGGACCTTCAAGTTTGAAAACTTTTGGGCTAGGGTGCCCGACTTCATTCATACCGTGCAAGCCGCTTGGGACGAACCCTCCGATCATGTTGAGCCCTACCATATTCTTCACCACAAGCTTCAATCCACGGGAAAGCGCCTTACCGCTTGGAGCCACGGGCTTTTCTCAAATTCCAAAGTCCTTTTCCATGCCGCCCTTCTCCTCATCCTCCACTTCGACATCGCCCAAGAGTCAAGGACATTAGCCATGGAGGAGCATGAGTTTCGGAGTTGCCTTAAGAGGAGGATCACGAGCTTAGCCTTGATTGAGAGAGCAAGGAAGAAGCAATGTGCCCGTATCACAAACATAAAAGAGGGAGACGCAAACACGAAGTTTTTCCATTTGAGAGTTAATGCCCGGAGACGGAAAAACCACATCCATCGCATCAAACATAACAACGGTTGGGTCACCAATCATGAGCATAAGGAAGCGATCGTCCTCTCACACTTCTCCTCGGTCATGGGAAGGGGAGAAGCTAGGAAATGTGATTTCAATTGGGATGGCATTGTCTTTGAAAATCCGTCCTTGCAACACCTTGGGGAGCCTTTCACCGAGGAGGAAGTGCTCCATGCCATAAAGCAATTGCCGGGTGACAAAGCACCTGGGCCGGATGGGTATACGGGCATATTCTTCAAAAGGTGTTGGGACGTGGTCAAAACGGATCTTATGCGGGTGATTCATCAATTTGGTAACCTCCATGTGTCAAACTTACATTGGCTCAACTCCGCAAATGTGGTCCTCTTGCCAAAAAAGGATGGTGCCGAGGAGATTTCCGACTTTAGACCGATCAGTCTAATCCATTCCATTGCAAAAATTAAAACCAAAGTGCTTGCCATTCGCCTTGGACCGTCCATGAATGAGCTCATCTCAAATGCCCAAAGTGCTTTCATCAAAAGAAGAAGTATACATGACAACTTTCTCTATGTCAAAAACATGGCTACAAGATTGCATAAGAACAAAAACCCGAGTCTCCTCCTCAAACTTGACATCCGCAAAGCCTTCGACTCCCTAAGGTGGGATTACTTGATTGACCTCCTTCAACGGAGGGGCTTCCCGAGTGCTTTCCGTAATTGGATTACCGCCCTCCTCATCACTTCTTCTTCCCGGGTCCTTCTCAATGGTGTGGCCGGCCCTCCCATCTCTCATGGCCGCGGGCTCCGGCAAGGGGATCCCCTCTCACCTTTGCTCTTCAACCTTGGAATTGACCCGTTGCAACAAGTGCTTGACCTTGCCACCGCCCACGGCCTTCTTCACAAAGTTAGGAGACGGGGACCCATTTTGCGCACTTCCCTCTACGCCGACGATGCGATCATTTTCCTTGCGCCCTTAAGAGAAGATATCCGCAACCTTGCATGCATCCTTAAGGCTTTTGGAGAGGTCACCGGCCTTTGCACTAACTTCCAAAAGAGTTCCGTTGTTCCTATTCATTGTCATGGTGTTGCCTTGGATGATATACTTGAAGACCTTCCGATTCGTAGAGAAAAATTTCCTATCAAATACCTCGGACTTCCACTATCGGTGTGGCAATTGAAGAATGTGGATTTTAAACCTCTAATTGATAAGATGGCCGGGAAAATTCCAACTTGGGATGGCAAATTCATTAACATGGCCGGACGAACCGCTCTTGTCAAGTCCGTCATTGCCTCCCAAGCGATCTATCACCTAACTCCCCTTGTCATTCCGCCTCCCGTTCTCGACAACATGAAGAAGATTGAGAGAGCCTTTCTTTGGACGGCAACCGACAAAGTCACGGGAGGGCAATGCAAAGTCAATTGGGAGACGGTTTGCCGCCCCAAAGATCTTGGGGGGCTTGGAGTGCTTAATGTTGAGAAATTCGCAAGAGCCCTTAGATTGCGGTGGCCTTGGTTAGAATGGACGGACCCGGCCAAGATTTGGGTTGGCTTGGGAAATCCTTGCACGGAGGTGGACATGGACCTTTTCTATGCTTCCACAAATATCGTTGTGGGAAATGGGAAGAAGACGAAGTTTTGGGATGCCCCTTGGCTTAATGGCTTGAAACCTAAAGACCTCGCCCCTCTCATCTATGCGGAGTCTAAGGGAAAAAATTGGACGATCAACAAGGCTACAAAAAATGATGCTTGGATTGGCATGATCCATATTGAAGGAGATCTCACCTTTGCTCACTTGGAGCAGTTTATTGATCTTTGGACTATGCTTAATGGCTACAACTTTGACGAGGATGTGGAGGATTCCATTTCTTGGACGCTCACGGAAGATGGCCACTACACGGCGGCATCGGCTTACAAAGCATAATTCTTTGGCACCATTACCTCAGATTTTAAGAGGACCGTTTGGAAGATTTGGGCACCTCCAAAAGTTAAGTTCTTTGCTTGGCTTGCCCTTCAAAATAGGCTTTGGACGGCGGATCGTTTGCAAAAAAAGAGGTTGGCCTAATTGCGGCAATTGCCCTCTATGCATGAGGAGTGCGGAGTCCATCGATCATCTTCTCGTTCATTGCCGTTTCACCCAAAGGCTTTGGGGTCTAATCAAAGAGTGGCTCGGTTTATATTCTATTGAACTCCACACGTGGCTTGCTATGTCTCTTCATGAGTGGTGGAGCCTCATGACCGGTGCCTCTATGCCAAACCGGAAAGCTCTTGGGTCCGTTGTTCTCCTCACCTCTTGGGAGATTTGGAATGAGCGAAACGCTAGAATCTTTAGGCACAAACATGCTCCGCCAACGGTGGTTTTCGGGAACATTAAAAAGAGCTAAAACTTTGGGTCGCCGCGGGGCGAAGCATGTGAGTATTTTGATGCCGCGAGAGTAGGCGGTTTGTAAAGTCTCGTTGGGTCACCTTGTAAACTTCTTATTTCTCCTTAATTAATAGAATGAGGCAAAGCTTTTGCCTCCGTTTCAAAAAAAAAAATAAAGAGAAAGCTCACATTAGAGTTTCCAGCACCATCGAGATCTAGGTCGATCAGAACCTGACGTTAGAACTTCTTTCTAAGACCTGCATTGAGCAAAGACGAAATTGAAACCAAACGTGTTCATGCGTGCAAACCACAACTATTTCAGTTATATACAATCCTTATTGGTCATTGTTGATTATACCCTTATTGTTCACCAATTAGATCAACTACCTGGTGTAGTCTGCACAGCTGCCTGAAACACCTGACGATCCTTGCTTGCAATGGCGTACTTGTGGTATGCAGCCTTGAGATAAGCTATTTCGACACATTCATATGCTAAAAAAGCAGCAGCAGCCATTTTCTTGCACATTTCATATTCATGGCAAACAAAGCTGGGCAATAAAATGAACAGAATTAATTCTAGTGACCAAACTTGCGCACTGTTTACATAAAAACAAGAGTACTGTTACACAAAACCACAGCTTCAGATTATATAGTTGGATAAGGCCAACAATTATATTGTTATCAGACCAAATTTTCCAACATCCAGCTAGCAAAAATTTAGTAATATCACATCAGCTTGAAACAGCAAGGTTCTACAAAACCATTAACTGTGAGGGGCAGTAGGCAATATACTAACAATACATGTTTAGACATCAGCGAAGACTGATATCAGCAGGACATGACACATACCGAAACACATATTTTGCAGTGGATTAAGCTAACAGTGGAACATATGTCAGATTTAGATTGATAATTAGTATACTCCATGTGTAGTACTGTGCCTCCTTAACAGATGTATCTTCTATAACTAAATAGGACCCCCACACTACTGATTTTTGCAGTACAAGCAGAAGTGCCACATCATATATTATTTTTAAATCTTTTTCTGCCAAACAACAATGAAATCCCAAGCGGTCTTTTCACACGCAGTCTTTCCACTTCCAATTAACCACATCGCCTCCCCACTTCTCATTTCCCCCTCCTTTTCTGTAACCATCCAGCCCACTTCATTATAGTGATTGTGGAACTTACTATAGGTTATAGTGATTGTCTTCATCTGCGTCTGCCGCGTGTGGATGAAACCTTATTTTGAGTCATCAAAGCTCAGTAGCCACAGCCAAGACATTATATTTTCCTCCTACTGTCCTCCAAGGCATTTGTATTGGCATCGATGGACTCCCTACAAGGATACAAGAGGCTGCAACCGATCTTTTCTGCCTCCTATAAACTGATTCCTTCTTTTCAAATATAGTTAACTTAGATATACTTTAGATTATTTTCCTGGTATGCCTCTTTTGCAGGGGAGTTTCACACCAGAAGGCCCTGATGTTTTCTTAGCAATATACTTTAGATTATTTATTCCTCTGGATATTTATTAATCTATGTAACTGTAGGGTACTTATTGGACTCCTACATACCATGTGAAGTTTGCATGCTTGCTCTGAGAAGTACAATAATCTTTGGTACACACACATTGGATTTTTCTTGGTGGTGTTATTTTGAAGATGATCCCGCTGACCACTCTGCTGCTATATTTCAGAAAAATAATCTACGTATCCATGATCGGTGTGTTAGCAGTAATTTCTATTAAGATGGGCATTCTTTTCAAATATGCAAATTCATTTCTTTTCCTTTCCTTTTCTGGCATGGTTAATTGCCAAGTTTCAATGGTTTTTTTTCAGAGTATATATGTGTGGCTGCATAGAAGGAAACATGATGGAAGTGTTTCTGGTTTTGTTGGTGGAAGATATATTAAAAGTTACTCTAGCTGTTGCATCAACACCCCCAAATGTTCAAAGACATATGTTTTTTTCAAGGAGTCTGCTACTGCTTCCATTGATGAAGCATCGTTTTTCTATTGGTGTTTCCGATGAAAGACCTGTGGTTTACCACTTCAGTTTATCGGGAACAGTTGGTTTAGCCTAAGCTATGCATGGTTGGCTTCAGCCTTCAGGATTAACTGTCTAATTGTCTCATTTCCATGCCGACTGAGAGTGAAATATGCATCGAAATTCGGTATAGCTCACTTTTTAAAGAATGGGCGAGAGAGATCCTCGGGCCGGCGGCGGGAGTGCGCGGTCCTCGCGCGGCGGCGGGGGTGAGGATGCAGTGTGTGGGGGCCACCGGAGTGAGGAGAGAGAAGTGTGTGTTGGGATAGGAAATGCACGGGTGCAGGAGTACGGACGCATTGTCTGGAAACAAGTAAAAAAATTCTAAAATAAAATTTTATTTTTCTAGGAAAAAAAAGAACTCTAAGCTCTAACATGTAAAAATGATAAATTTTGATGCTCTAACATAATATATTCACATGATATTTTTTGTCTTTTCACATAGACCACAAGACACGTGCGCCACAGCTAAGAAGACTATGTATAGTTATTTTCTCAATAGTGTTTTGTACAAACATAGAATGTGCGGATGTGCATGCAAAAAATTTATTTTAAGATGTTTTAAAAAAATATACAGTTTTTATAATAAATTCATATGCATCTATGAGCCAAAACATCACCCCATGTTCGATGCTCTACTTTCTTTTTTCCTTTTCTAGAGATGTTGGATGTCACATGTCCTTTGACCTTTGAGATCATATTAACATTTCGAAGATCTAGTTTGTTGTGACGATGTGGAGTCAATCTTGAGCTAAACAAGACAATAACAAATCTAACTAGCAAGGTAGTGAGAAGAGGATGTGAGGAAAAACCTCTTGTTCACACCTGGTATGCTCTAGAATATAGTACTAATATCTAAAAGAAGATAATTGTACTATAAATCTCCAATAGGGTGTCTATTGAACTCATACAACATGCAACCCCCTTTAAATATTTAGATATACCAAACAAACGTTAACACATTTATGGTACACCTCAATGACACATTGTTCCTTCACTGGAGTATGATTTTGACTATGTTTAAATGGATTCATGATCAATGAAATGCTCTCTGGCATAAATAGTGTAATTTAAGAAGCGAGCTGCACTTTGATAGTCCTAGTATTGGTGGTGATTCTTGTTGTTAACCAGAATAATGATTATCATTAGATGCTATCTAATAAATGGTGTGTGATGAAAACATAAAATATAAGCTTGAGAGGCATAATCTGTCATGCATAAGTAAAATTGTTTAGTATAAATAGTGTTCTAGCATGGTGCTTTTCAAATGAGATGTAAAAATTAGCATGGCTTGCAATCCAGAACAGGCCAGAATTTGTGCATCTGAGTAGTTAGATCCAAGACAGTTTAGAAAGGATATGTACGTGCATATGAACAATAAGTTGTACCGCTTGTAACATCTCAAGTAGAAGGAATAAATATAAATGCAAAAAGTGTGGCTTAGCAACACGTATCCCTCACTATCTCTTGCAAGGTGAAGACGATAAACTACGACTACCATTTGCCAATTTATTTTTCCATTAAAATAAATAATTATTGTTATTATTATTATTAAACGCGGCAATGTGTTCCAATTATGTGTAATTCGGGTTCGTGTTGGGCCGTGTTCTCCGTATACATCGTTGTTGTTTAGAAAATGTTTAGTTGTGTAGATGGCGGAGCTAGCATTGACAAATAGTCGTAAATATTTCCTAAGATAGGAAACCAGGCAGGGCATGAATACGCTAGATTTCGACGAAACATTTGATGGCTTATTATTATGTCAGTAACAAATTTAAAAACAGAAGTGGTGCAAGGGAGTAGCAAATAACGTACGCACGAGAACAGACCACCGAACCAGTGACCACGGCAGCCGTTCAGGGCGCACGTACAAGGTACTGTTGGAATTTTTTTGCCTTCAGCTTTAACCCATGTCTCAATACAAATTCTGAAATTCTTTTAGCCCATGTGGGAATGGCAAGGGGTGGGATTAAAGTTTAGGTCCACATTGCTAGTTGGGAGAGGGTTAAAACGGTATATAAGGTGGGTTGTTCTAGTCCTAGTAAGTGAGTGAGAAGAGAGAGCCCTCACGCACTTCTCCTCCTCTGCCGCCCACCTCGCACGTCACGACGCGCCACGGGTTGCGGAAATCTCGCCGAGCCGAGCTTATCTTTATGTTGTTCGGGAAATTAATTGTGCAATCAATTACGAGTCATTAACGGAAACGTTAACGCATCCGTTTCGTTCCGGTTTTTCTGGATCGTGAACTCGTACGTGGGCTGCGCCGCACGACCTTCCCGAACCGCACTATATAAGCGCGGACGCAAACCTTAACCTGTACGAGACACCATATGCGATCGCCTCTTTCCAGTTCATTGCGCTGCCGCCTCTTTCCAGTTCATTGCACCGCCGTCTTTTTCTTCCTCACCCCGTCCTTCAGCATGCACCGAGTGGCGGGACAGTAGGCCTCCGAACCCTGCCTGTCGTAGACCTGTACGCGTGAGGGGCAATCAGGTTTTGAGGTTTTTGGGGAGTGCTTACGCGCGACTACTGGCAACACGACGTCGTCCGATGACGAGTTCCCGAACGACGACTTCTTCCCGGACATCGACAACCTCTTCGGCAACCTCAACATGGGCGACAACCAGGATGCCGCCAACATCGCTGATGCTGCTGCCACCGCCAACGTTGGCCGATATGCGTTTCTATCCTCCTCGTTTCAGATCTTGCTAGAGTTTCTAGTACTGCTATTTGGAGTAGATGCGATAGGTTTATCTTGTCTAGATGCTATCTGTTCATCTACTCTGTTGATCTGCATGATTATTTTATCTGCTATTTTTGTAGTCATGATTTGTCAAGTATTAGCTCAGATTAATTCATATGATAATTTGTTTATATATTCAACAATCCAAAAACCTGATTATAGGCAAATGAATTCAAGTGGTAGTGCCGCTGCTACTAGACCGCCTCTCTTTGATGGTTCGCACTATAAGAGGTGGCGCACGAGGGAAGTTCTCTGGTTTCAAAACCTGTACTGCGATAGCGCCCTTCTTGGCAAACCTGAGGGTGATTTTTCTCCTACTCAAAAGGAAGCTTACAAGAAAGTTGGTGCCATGTTTAAGGCGGCTCTCTTCAGTATTCTTGTGGATAACATTGTTGACCCGTACATGACTTTTGAGCATGGTAAGGATGCGTGGGATGCACTCGAGGCCAAATTTGGGGTTTCGGATGCTAGCACTGAATTGTATGGCATGGAGCAATACTATGACTACAAGATGACTGGTGAGCGCTCCGTTGTTGAGCAAGCTCATGAGATACAGTCACTTGCCAAAGAACTTGAGAAATTTAAGTGTACCTTACCGGACAAGTTTGTGGCCGGTGCCATTATTGCCAAGCTTCCTCCTTCATGGAGGCACTTTGCTACTTCTCTGAAACATAAGAGACAAGAGTTTTCTGTTTCGAATCTCATTAGGTCTCTTCATGTGGAAGAAAAGGCGAGAGCAGCGGGACCGGTAGCGACGATGTCCGCGGGGAGGCCTGGCCTGCCCCCGAGCGAGCGAGATCCTCGGGCCGGCGACGGGATGGGGCGCGGCGGCGTGTGTGGGGGGCACCGGAGTGAGGAGAGAGAAGTGTGTGTTGGGATAGGAAATCCACGGGCGTATACGAACGCATTGTCTGAAAACACGTCAAAAAATCCGAAATAAAATTTCATTGTTTTCGGGAAAAAAGAACTCAAAGCTCTGACATTAAAAAGGAAAAAACATTTGATGCTCAAACATAAGAGCATCTCCAACATATAAGTTAAACAAACCGCTAAAATAACCGCAAGTTTGACGTGTGGAAGTCCCTGAGCGCCGCTCTAGCAGGCGCGCCAAAACTGAGTGTGTTCCAAAATTTTAACGCGCGAGGGAAGAAACGGCGACGCGCGCATTTTCTTTCAGGCGTCGCTGAACGCGCGACCTAAAAGTTCAGCGCCTTCTCATCCCGACCGCTTCCGCTCCCGCGCCGCCACCACCCGGCGCCACTATTGGAATTTGTAGTATATAAAACAAAAAAATCATGCCGCAAGAACGAATAACAAGCCAAGATCTAATCTAGTAGATGGTAGCAACGAGATGAGATCAGCATACCCTCGAAGATCGCTAAGTGTTAACGAGATAAATCTCGTGGATGATGTAGTATATCACTTGCCGCTCTCAAGAGCGCGTTGAAGATCTTGACGGTGCCACAATCGGGCAGCACCTCCGCACTCGGTCACACATACGGTATTGATGAAGACGTCATTCTCCCCGTTCCAACGGGCAGCAGAAGTAGTAGATCCTCCTCGGAATCCCGGCAGCACGACGGCGTGGTGACGATGGTGGTGGAGAACTCCGGCAGCGCTTCGCCGTAAGCAGTGCGGGAGAGAGGTGGAGGAGGGAGTCGCTAGGGTTTAGAGAGAGGAGGCTAGGGCGCAGGCCAGGGTGCCCTTGGGTGGTGCGGCTCAAGCGGTGGCCAGCCCCTTCCCTCCTCTCCCCTTTAAATAGGTGAAAAACCCTAGAGTTCACCCAAAAACCACATTGAAGTCGAACTCTAAAACTTACCAAATTGGGAAACCTAGACAAGCTAGGAGGGATTCCTCCCTTTCCATGTCATGTGACCGGCCAAGGAGGTGGAGTCCATCATGGACTCCACCTTCCCACCTTGTAGGTCGACTAGGGCTGGTGGAATCCCTCCGGGACTCCACATGCCATAGTGAATTATTCCGGATAATTCTAGAACCTTCTACAACCTTCCATAAATTCACCGAACCACTCCCAAACTTAGAATGTCACTTCCCATATATGATTCTTATTCTCCGGACCATTCCGGAACTCCTCGTGATGTCATGGATCCCATCCGAGACTCCAAACAATATTCGAACTCCATTTCATATTCCATATCTACTTAAAACAACATCGAACCTAAAGTATATCACCCTACGGTTCGCGAACTATGCAGACATGATCGAAACACTTCTCCGATCAATAACCAATAGAGGAACCTAGAGATCCATTATGGCTCCCACATAGTCAACGATGACTTTGTGATCGAAAGAACCATTAACATACGATACCGATTCCCTTTGTCTCGCGATATTTTACTTATCCGAGGTTTGATCGTCGGTATCTCTATACCTAGTTCAACCTCGTTACCGATAAAAACTCTTTACTCGTACCGTGATATGACATCCCTTGTGAGCCAGTCACATGCTTGCAAGCTAATTGGATGACATTCCACCGAGAGAGCCTAGAGTATATCTAGTCATCATTTGGATGGACAAATCTCACTATTGATCCACGCGCTTCAACCTATACTTTCCGAATACTTAATGCCACCTTTATAACCACCCATTTACGAAGTAGTGTTTGATGTCATCAAAGTATCCATCCGGTCCAGGTGATTAACATGATCTCATGGTCGAAGGATTAGGTTACTATGTATCTTAAAGCTTGTAGAAAAAACAAACTTAATGACTTGATCATATGCTACGCTTACTATGGGTGTGTGTCCATCACATAATTCACCTAATGATATGATCTGGTTATTAATAACATCCAATATTCATGATCAGAAAACCATGATCATCTATTAATCAACAAGCTAGTTTAACAAGAGGTTTACTAGGCACTTTTTCTGTTTACAAAACACACAAGTATTAATGTTTTTTATTAATACAACTATAGTTTAGGATATAAACATTTATCATGAACACTAAGATATAACAATAAACACTTTTATTATTGCCACTTGGGCATATCTCCAACAGTCTCCCACTTGCACTAGAGTCAATAATCTAGTTTACATTTGTAAAGATCTAACACCGTGACCTTCTGGTGCTTATCATGTTTGTTCATGGGAGGGGTTTCAGTCAACGGATCTGACACACTCAGAAACGTATGTATTTTGCAATTCATTTGCGTCTCCACGCATCACTCATTTTTCGAATGAGTCGGCATTAATTGTATATGTTTGCTCTTCTGGTGGAACCTTAATTCCGCGGTCTGAAATATGTTACCAATATTGTCACACACAATATATCTTCATAGTTCTGACACTAGTGGAACTACACCAAGTTCTAAAATAACTCCTTGACTCAAACATCCTCGGTCATTAGCAAAACAATGATATACTCTACCTTCTTTTGTAGAATTAGTCACAATATTATAACTCATTTAAATCGAGCATAGACTTATTCTAACTCATTGTGCTACCTTTTAATGAACACTCAGCCTAATTGAAATTGAAATTCCTTTTTATATGTGACCAAACTAATATCGGCGCAACACCTTACAGCGATTTGTTTGTCATTACCCCATATAAAATTATATATATTTACATCCTCGGCTCTGAAAAATCACACAGGGGTATTCTTACTGTTGTCCAATGATCATCATATGAATCATTCTGATATATGCTCATAACACCTTAGAGCACATGACATCTAATTGTGTACATATTATTTGTGATCTAACACTCATGTGTTTTTACTCATTGAGTGTCAAATACAATCAAGTCTTGTTAAAACTCCACATGGAAAAGAACACTTTTTTGACGTTTTTATATTGAACTACTTAAATATTTATTCTATGTAATTTGACTTAAACTTATTATGCGCTTCAATCTATCTTCACAGATCTTGATGCTAAATATATTTTTTAGTCCATATCCTTTCATTGACTTTAATTTTCAACGAAACATTTTAATCACATAAAGTATATAATTACATCATTTATAATCAACGATATGTCATCTACATAAAGTATTATAAATATGTCTCAGTGCTCCCACTTAGTTTCTTGCAAATGCAAGCATCTTCATCATTTTTGATGAAATCAAAACTCTTTGATCATTTCACCCGGTGAAGGTTCCAACTCCTTGATACTCACTTCATCCAGTGAAGTTTCTATACCTATTTAGTATTCTACGGACTTGCAAAAATCTCGATTATATCTTGTATACACCTTTAATACACACTTCTGCAAAGGAAGTATGTGTTTCTGACATCCCACTAACATATCTCATAAAAGAAATGTGTAGTGATTACTAGAATAATCCATGTAGACTATAAGCATCGCTGCAGAAGATCTAATCTTATCGCAGTCAACTCTTTAAACTTTGTCGTAAACAATCTTTCGACAAGTCCAGCTTCTTCAAGGATATTATATCCAAGTCTATTAATTTTATAGATCCATTTACTTTTAAAAATTATTTATTCCTTCAGAAGATTTACCAAGTTCCAAACTTGATTATAGATACTATCTTGGATTTCATGGTACTTAGCCATTTTAACAGAGTCAAGGCCCATCATAGCTTTTTTGTATGCAATTGGCTTATCATTGTTCAAAATCAATCCTTTGTCCTCAAAATCTTTTATTTGATCACAAAGTAAACCATACCTACAAGGTTCAATTGGTACTTCGATCTTCATGGATATAACACTTTGTAGACATGGGAGCCATGAGCGTCGTGGCTGCTTCCAGAACCGTTTCCGATGCTGCGCTACTCTGATCATCATGCTCAGGTTCATCAAACTTATCGAGTTCCATTGTCTTCACACTCAAATATTTCGCGAGAAAAAATTTCTTGCAAATAAGCAAGAAACATTGACAAACACTTTTGTCTTTGACTTCATAGTGGAAAGAATTCCCAATTTTCTCTCTGGGATAACCAACAAAGACATTCATCCGATTTTGGTTGTAAACTCATTTACTTATGATATGCATACCAAAAAATAAGAAAGGACTGTTAGGGTTTATACCCATGCCATAACTCGTATGGTGTCATTTCAACGGATTATGATGATGCTCTATTTAGTGTAAAAATTGTAGTCTCTAAAGCATAATCCACAAAAATTATAATGGAATTATTTAATTTTATCATTAATCCAACAAGGTTTGGATATGTCTCTCGAATACTCTATCATAACTATGGTGTTCCGAGAAACATGAGTTGTGGAAAAATTTCGTAACTTTCTTAGATGTTCGCTAAAACTCATAATTCAAATATTTCCACCGTGATCCAATCATAAATATTTGACTTTTCTATTACGATAATTTCCACTTCATGCTGAAATTTATTTGAATCTATTCAAATGTTTCAGACTTCTTCCTCATCGAACAAATATATCCATATATATACACTCAATTCATTGTTGGAATTTTTCATGAAGTAGAATAATCTTCCGCACACAACTATGCCCAATGAACCATATACATCATCATGTATGTTTCCACTAAGCTAGTTGTCCGTTCAACTCTTGGCCTATGAACGGTGTTTCAGTCATTCTCTTTTAGAAAAGATTTGCAGGTGCCAAACGATTCAAAAATCGAATGACTCCAAAAATCTATTTGCATGGATTTTCTTCATGCATTCCTTTCTAACATGACCTAAATGGCGGTTCCACAAATAAGTGGAATTCTGATCATTTTCCTTATGGCATTTTAGCGTCAGTGTTATGCATGTGTGTTTCACCATTAATATTTATAATAAGCTATCCATCGTACATGGATTTATTGCTCATAATTTGAACAACCCATTACTTTCATTTGACCAGAGCAAAATAAAAAATTATTAAGTTCTTTACTATAAATCTGAAGGGCTAGGTAGAGTGCCAACGACGAACATAATAACACTTTATTTTGTTCTAGACGTGCATTATTACCATATTCCTTGTCAGTCACTTAGGCCATTGTATTCTTGTATTGCGTTGTGTTGTATGACATCTCATACCAACCAATATGGTACGAATATCTAAGAATTTCATTGTGTGACCAATCAAAGAATACATTCATAACATGTATATCATCTATATACACCTGAGCTAGACTTTCTAGTCTTTTCTTTATTTTTGCCAAAAACTTTTGTAGTTTCTCTTTTGGCTTTCCTCATATTTCATAAAACACTTAAACATCAATAACTTCTAGGCTTGTTGGTCAAATACCAATAACCTTGAGGTTCGTACTTTGAAGTTGATCATCACATGACAAGTGTTCCGGATTTCACTATTAGTAACCTTTTAATGTGTTGAATAATTTCACTCATAATTTTATCCATCAAATCATGACAACTTCATGATGAAGCTACTATGGCTCATGTGGATATGTGAATAACATTAGTGCCTAACTAGTTGGAGGATCGTGACGCTGTTGACGCGTAAAGCACACGCCCGTTGGGAACCCCAAGTGGAAGGTGTGATGCGTACAGCAGCAAGTTTCCCTCAGTAAGAAACCAAGGTTGTTGAACCAGTAGGAGATGAAGGCCACGTGAAGGTTGTTGGTGAAGGAGTGTAGTGCGGCGCAACACCAGGGATTCCGGCGCCAACGTGGAACCTGCACAACACAATCACAGTACTTTGCCCCAACTTAACAGTGAGGTTGTCAATCTCACCGGCTTCCTGTAAACAAAGGATTAAACGTATGGTGTGGAAAATGATGTTTGCTCGTGAAGAACAACAGAGAGCAGAGATTGCAGTTGATTGTATTTCAGATGTAAAAGAATGGACCGGGGTCCACAGTTCACTAGTGGTGTCTCTCCAATAAGAAATAGCATGTTGGGTGAACAAATTACAGTTGGGAAATTGACAAATAGAGAGGGCATAACAATGCACATACATATCATGATGACTACTATGAGTTTACTTAGGGCATTACGACAAAGTACATAGACCGCTATCCAGCATGCATCTATGCCTAAAAAGTCCACCTTCGGGTTAGCATCCGCACCCCTTCCAGTATTAAGTTGCAAACAACAGACAATTGCATTAAGTATGGTGCGTAATGTAATCAACACAAATATTCTTAGACAAAGCATCGATGTTTTATCCCTAGTGGCAACAGCACATCCACAACCTTAGAACTTTCTGTCACTGTCCCATATTCAATGGAGGCATGAACCCACTATCGAGCATAAATACCCCCTCTTGGAGTCACACGTGTCAACTTGGCCAGAGCCTCTACTAGCAACGGAGAGCATGCAAGATCATAAACAACACATATATGATAGATCAATTAATCAACTTGACATAGTATTCCATATTCATCGGATCCCAACAAACACAACATGTAGCATTACAAATAGACGATCTTGATCATGATAGGCAGCTCACAAGATCTAAACATGATAGCACAAGAGGAGAAGACAACCATCTAGCTACTGCTATGTACCCATAGTCCAGGGATGAACTACTCACGCATCAATCCGGAGGCGGGCATGGTGATGTAGAGCCCTCCGGTGATGATTCCCCTCTCCGGCAGGGTGCCGGAGGCGATCTCCAGAATCCCCCGAGATGGGATTGGCGGCGACGGCGTCACAGTAACTTTTCTCGTACCGTGGCTCTCGGTACTAGGGTTTTCGCGACGGAGAGTTTTTATAGGCGAAAGGGCAGAGTCGGGAGGCGGCCGAGGGGCCCACCCCGCAGGCCGGTGCGGCCAGGGGCCCCACCGTGCCGCCCTAGGGTGTGGGCGCCTCGCGGCCCCTCTTCGTCTCCTCCTCGGACTTCTGGAAGGCTCCGTGCAAAATAAGACCGTGGACTTTTGTTTCGTCCAATTCCGAGAATATTTCCTGTGTAAGATTTCTGAAACCAAAAACCGCAGAAAACAGAACTGGCGCTTCGGCATCTTGTTAATAGGTTAGTGCCGGAAAATGCATCAAAATGATATAAAGTGTATGTAAAACATGTGAGTATTGTCATAAAACTAGCATGGAACATAAGAAATTATAGATACGTTTGAGACGTATCAAGCATCCCCAAGCTTAGTTCCTACTCGCCCTCGAGTAGGTAAACGATAACAATGATAATTTCTGAAGTGACATGCTGCTATCATAATCTTGATCAATACTATTGTAAAGCATATGAGATGAATGAAGTGATTCAAAGCAATGGTAAAGATAATGGCTAAACAACTGATCATATAGCAAAGACTTTTCATGAATAGTACTTTCAAGACAAGCATCAATAAGTCTTGCATAGGAGTTAACTCATAAAGCAATAAATTCTTAGTAGAAGGTTTTGAGGCAACACAAAGGAAGATATAAGTTTCAGCAGTTGCTTTGAACTTCAACATGTTAATCTCATGGATAATTGTCAACACAAAGTAATATGATGAATGCAAATAAGCAAGTATGTAAGAATCAATGCACACAGTTGACACAAGTGTTTGCTTCTAAGATAGAAAGAAGTAGGTAAACTGACTCAACATAAAGTAAAAGAAAGGGCCCTTCGCAGAGGGAAGCAGGGATTACTCATGTGCTAGAGCTTTTTATTTTGGAAACATAGAAACAATTTTGTCAACGGTAGTAATAATTCATATGTGTTATGCATAAGACATCCTATAAGTTGCAAGCCTCATGCATAGAATACCAATAGTGCTCGCACCTTGTCCTAATTAGCTCGGATTTCCACGGATTATCATTGCATTACATATGTTTCAACCAAGTGTCACAAAGGGGTACCTCTATGTCACCTGTACAAAGGTCCAAGGAGATAGATCGCATTTGATTTCTCGTTTTTGATAGATCTCAACTTGAGGACATCCATACCGGGACAACATAGACAACAGATAATGGACTCCTCTTTAATGCTTAAGCACTCAACAGGTAATATTCTCATAAGAGATTGAGGATTAATGTCCAAACTGAAACTTCCACCATGATACATGGCTTTAGTTGGCGGCCCAATGTTCTTCTCTAACAATATGCATACTCAAACATTTAATCATGATAAATCACCCTTACTTCAGACAAGACGAACATGCATAACAACTCACATGATATTCAACAAAGGTGTAATAGTTGATGGCGTCCCCGGAAACATGGTTACCGCTCAACAAGCAACTTATAAGAAATAAGATACATAAGCGACATATTCAATACCACAATAGTTTTTTAAGCTATTTTCCCATGAGCTATGTATTGCAAAGACAAAGAATGAAATTTTAAAGGTAGCACGCAAACAATTTACTTGGAATGGCAGAGAAATACCATGTAGTAGGTAGTTATGGTGGACACAAATGGCATAGGTTTTGGCTCAAGGTTTTGGATGCACGAGAAGAATTCCCTCTTAGTACAAGGCTTTTGGCTAGCAAGGTTGTTTGAAGCAAACTCAAGTTTGAACCGGTACAACAAAACTTACATAAGAACATATTGCAAGCATTATAAGGCTCTACACTGTCTCCTTGTTGTTCAAACACCTTTACCAGAAAATATCTAGACTTTTAGAGAGACCAATCATGCAAACCAAATTTCAACAAGCTCTACGATAGTTCTCCACTACTAGGTTCAATACTACATAATGCAAGAGCTTAAACATGATCTATTTGAGAGCTCAAAACAATTGCCAAGTATCAAATTATTCAAGACAATATACCAATTACCACATGGAGCATTTTCTGTTTCCAACCAAATAGCAATGAACGAAGCAGTTTTCAACCGTCGCCATGAACATTAAAAGTAAAGCTAAGAACACCAGTGTTCATATGAAACAGCGGAGCGTGTCTTTCTCCCACAAAAAGAATGCTAGGATACGAATTTATTCAAACAAAAACAAAAATAAAAACATACAGATGCTCCAAGTAAAGCACATAAGATGTGACGGAATAAAAATATAGTTTCACTAGAGGTGACCTGATAAGTTGTCGATGAAGAAGGGGATGTCTTGGGCATCCCCAAGCTTAGATGCTTGAGTATTCTTGAAATATGCAGGGATGAACCACGGGGGCATCCCCAAGGTTAGACTCTTCACTCTTCTTGATCATATTATATCATCCTCCTCTCTTGATCCTTGAAAACTTCCTCCACACCAAACTCAAAACAAACTCATTAGAGGGTTAGTGCATAATCAAAAATTCACATGTTCAGAGAGGACACAATCATTCCTAACACTTCTGGACATTCCCCAAAGCTACTGAAAGTTAATGGAACAAAGAAATCCATCCAACACAGTAAAAGAGGCAATGTGAAATAAAAGGCAGAATCTGTCAAAACAGAACAGTCCGTAAAGATGAATTTCTTAGAGGCACTTAACGTGCTCAGATGAAAAAGATCAAATTGAATGAAAGTTGCGTAAATATCTGAGGATCACTCATGAATTTTTGCTGATTTTTCTGAGTTTTCTACAGAGAGTTCTACTCAAATTCGTGACAGCAAGAAATCTGTTTCTGCGCAGAAATCCAAATCTAGTATCAACCTTACTATCAAAGACTTTACTTGGCACAACAATGCAATAAAGTAAAGATAAGGAGAGGTTGCTACAGTAGTAACAACTTCCAAGACACAAATATAAAACAAAAATTGCAGAAATAAAATGATGGGTTGTCTCCCATGAGCGCTTTTCTTTAACGCCTTTCAGCTAGGCGCAGAAAGTGAAAATCAAGTAACATGGAGAGATGAAGCATCAACATCATAATTTTTTATAATAATAGAATCAAAAGGTAAATTCATTCTCTTTCTAGGGAAGTGTTCCATACCTTTCTTGAGCGGGAATTGATATTTAATATTTCCTTCCTTCATATCAATAATAGCACCAACAGTTTGAAGAAAGGGTCTTCCCAAAATAATGGGACAAGATGCATTGCATTCAATATCCAAGACAACAAAATTAACGGGGACAAGGTTATTATTAACCGTAATGTGAAAATTATTAATCCTCCCCAAAGGTTTCTTTATAGAATTATCAGCGAGATTAACATCCAAATAACAATTTTTCAATGGTGGCAAGTCAAGCATATCATAGAGTTTCTTAGGCATAACGGAAATACTTGCACCAGGATCACATAAAGAATTACAATCAAAATCATTGACCCTCATTTTAATGATGGGCTCCCAACCATCTTCCAACTTCCTAGGAATAGAAGTTTCAAGTTTTAATTTCTCTTCTCTAGCTTGAATGAGAGCATTTGTAATATGTTTTGTAAAGGCCAAATTTATAGCACTAGCATTAGGACTTCTAGCAAGTTTTTGTAAGAACTTAATAACTTCAGAGATATGACAATTATAAAAATCTAAACCATTATGATCTAAAGCAATGGGATCATTGTTCCCAATATTCTGAAAAATTTCAGCACTTTTATCACAAGCAGTTTCAGCAGTTTCAGGCAATTTTGCACGCTTTGCACTAGGAGTAGAAACATTGCCAACACCAATTATTTTACCATTGATAGTGGGAGGTTTAGCAACATGTGAAACATCATCATTACTAGTGGTGGTAATAGTCCAAACTTTAGCTACATTATCCTCTTTAGCTAGTTTTTCTTCTCTTTCCCACCTAGCATGCAATTCAGCCATCAATCTAATATTTTCATTAATTCGAACTTGTATGGCGTTTGTTGTAGTAAATGACTTAATATCTTTATCTTCATTAGGCATAACTTTCAATTTTAAAAGATCAACATCAGCAGCAAGAATATCAACTTTAGAAGCAAGAATATCAATTTTACCAAGCTTTTCTTCAACAGATTTGTTAAAAGTAGTTTCTGTACTAATGAATTCTTTAAGCATGACTTCAAGACCAGAGGGTACAATCCTACTATTGTTGTAAGAATTACTATAAGAATTACCATAACCATTACCAGTATTAGAAGGATATGGCCTATAGTTGTTACCAGAATTATTCCTATAAGCATTGTTGTTGAAATTATTATTTTTAATGAAGTTCACATCAACATGTTCTTCTTGAGCAACCAATGAAGCTAAAAGAACATTATTAGGATCAAAATTAGATCTACCATTAACAAGAATAGACATAATCACATCAATCTTATCACTCAAAGAAGAGGTTTCTTCAACAGAATTTACCTTCTTACCTTGAGGAGTCCTTTCAGTGTGCCATTCAGAGTAGTTGATCATCATATCATCAAGAAGCTTTGTTGCCGCCCCCAAAGTGATGTACATAAAAGTACCTTCAGCAGCTGAATCCAATAGGTTCCTCGAAGAAAAATTCAATCCTGCATAGAAGGTTTGGATGATCATCCAAGTAGTTAGTCCATGGGTAGGGCAATTCTTTACCAAAGATTTCATTCTTTCCCATGATTGGGCAACATGTTCATTATCCAATTGCTTAAAATTCATAATTCTACTTCTCAAAGATATAATTTTAGCGGGAGGATAATATCTACCAATGAAAGTATCTTTACATTTAGTCCATGAATCAATACTATTCTTAGGCAAAGATAGCAGCCAATCTTTAGCTCTTCCTCTTAAGGAGAAAGGAAACAATTTCAATTTTATAATGTCTACATCTACATCCTTATACATTTGCATTTCACAAAGTTCAACAAAATTATTAAGATGGGCAGCAACATCATCAGAACTAACACCGGAAAATTGCTCTCTCATAACAAGATTTAGTAAAGCAGGTTTAATTTCATAAAATTCTGCTGTAGTAGCAGGTGGAGCAATAGGAGTGCATATAAAATCATTATTATTGGTGCTAGTGAAATCACACAACTTAGTGTTCTCAGGAGTATTCATTTTAATAGTAATAAAAACAAGTAAAGCAAACTAAATTAAGTAAAGTAGAACAAGTAACTAATTTTTTTGTGTTTTTGATATAAAGCAAACAAGATAGAAAATAAAATAAAGTAAATGCAAGTAACTAATTTTTTTGTATTTTTGATATAAGGAAAGCAAACAAAACAGAAAATAAAGTAAAGTAAAGCAAGACAATAAACAAAGTAAAGAGATTGGATGTGGGAGACTCTCCTTGCAGCGTGTCTTGATCTCCCCGGCAACGGCGCCAGAAATTTAGCTTGTTGACGCGTAAAGCACACGCCCGTTGGGAACCCCAAGTGGAAGGTGTGATGCGTACAACAGCAAGTTTCCCTCAGTAAGAAACCAAGGTTTTCGAACCAGTAGGATATGAAGGCCACGTGAAGGTTGTTGGTGAAGGAGTGTAGTGCGGCGCAACACCAAGGATTCCGGTGCCAACGTGGAACCTGCACAACACAATCATAGTACTTTGCCCCAACTTAACAGTGAGGTTGTCAATCTCACCGGCTTGCTGTAAACAAAGGATTAAACGTATGGTGTGGAAAATGATGTTTGCTTGTGAAGAACAACAGAGAACATAGATTGCAGTTGATTGTATTTCAGATGTAAAAGAATGGACCGGGGTCCACAGTTCACTAGTGGTGTCTCTCCAATAAGAAATAGCATGTTGGGTGAACAAATTACAGTTGGGCAATTGACAAATAGAGAGGGCATAACAATGCACATACATATCATGATGACTACTATGAGTTTTACTTAGGGCATTACGACAAAGTACATAGACCGCTATCCGAGCATGCATCTATGCCTAAAAAGTCCACCTTCGGGTTAGCATCCGCACCCCTTCCAGTATTAAGTTGCAAACAACGAGACAATTGCATTAAGTATGGTGCGTAATGTAATCAACACAAATATACTTAGACAAAGCATCGATGTTTTATCCCTAGTGGCAACAAGCACATCCACAACCTTAGAACTTTCGTCACTTGTCCCAGATTCAATGGAGGCATGAACCCACTATCGAGCATAAATACCCCCTCTTGGAGTCACAAGTATCAACTTGGCCGAGCCTCTACTAGCAACGGAGAGCATGCAAGATCATAAACAACACATATATGATAGATCAATTAATCAACTTGACATAGTATTCCATATTCATCGGATCCCAACAAACACAACATGTAGCATTACAAATAGACGATCTTGATCATGATAGGCAGCTCACAAGATCTAAACATGATAGCACAAGAGGAGAAGACAACCATCTAGCTACTGCTATGGACCCATAGTCCAGGGATGAACTACTCACGCATCAATCCGGAGGCGGGCATGGTGATGTAGAGCCCTCCGGTGATGATTCCCCTCTCCGGCAGGGTGCCGGAGGCGATCTCCAGAATCCCCCGAGATGGGATTGGCGGCGACGGCGTCACAATAACTTTTCTCGTATCGTGGCTCTCGGTACTAGGGTTTTCGCGACGGAGAGTTTTTATAGGCGAAAGGGAAGAGTCGGGAGGCGGCCGAGGGGCCCACCCCACAGGCCGGAGCGGCCAGGGGCCCCACCGCGCCGCCCTAGGGTGTGGGCGCCTCGCGGCCCCTCTTCGTCTCCTCCTCGGACTTCTGGAAGGCTCCGTGCAAAATAAGACCGTGGGCTTTTGTTTCGTCCAATTCCGAGAATATTTCCTGTGTAAGATTTCTGAAACCAAAAACAGCAGAAAACGAGGACTCGGCGCTTCGGCATCTTGTTAATAGGTTAGTGCCGGAAAATGCATCAAAATGATATAAAGTGTATGTAATACATGTGAGTATTGTCATAAAACTAGCATGGAACATAAGAAATTATAGATACGTTTGAGACGTATCAGACGCCTAGCTAGCGTCTTCAACCTTCGTACATTCCCATAAAACTTATGAGTTTATGTAGTCTCACTAAATTATATTCTATCATCTTTTAATAAGGTATTAGATATCACATATATCTCACACCTTGCTAATTTCTCAAAACAAACTTTTCAGCTCCTTACTTTTCAAATGGATTTGAACATCAAGTTTCATGGAGATAAGATAACTTTAGATACTAATTGAAACAATTGAAATTCAAATCAGTAATTTGAGGATTACCAAAAGTTTGCAATAGGACTTAATTATTTCTTGATTCTTTAACAATAGGGTACCAGTCGGTAAAGTTACTTGTCAGATTTAACAGTGTTTCTATCTCAATTACAAGCCCAACGCAAGGTAGAAAATTGATGCCAATTCTACAAAATTTAATTCAAATACAATTTAGATTAAGTTTTTTTTGAACAAGACCCAATAGGAGAGGCTCCTACTGTGGTATTTCATTCATTACCACAGATATTTACATAGTTGGTGCAAGCACCCTTTACAACAAGCAGAAAAGATATAATAAATTAAATTGTGTCTATAAGATCTAAAATATGTTGAACCAGGTTTCAGGTACCCTGAACCTAAGTAAAAGCAAATATAAGCAAATTCTTCCTCTCCAAGAGGCTCTAGTTGGTCTGATATCTCTAAAAATTAAATTATTTCTTTCTTTCCAAATTCCCCATGCACCAACGATGAACTTTTCAAAAAATAATGGGCCGTGGTGCATGGAGCTAGATTGTGTAATGATCTGCATTGTAGTACTCTCTGCAGGCCAAACAATATTTAGCCTAGGCTAGCAAGTTGAACTGAATGAGCACTTGAAGAACAGATGATCCACTGTTTCCTCTTCACCTGAATTACATAAGGGGCATGTGAAAATATTCCCAATATTGATGTGCCGGTGTTTGAGCATATTTCTAGTGTTAAGTCTGTCTGGCAATAAAAGCCAGGCAAAAAATTTAAGTTTAGGCCAAATTTTAGCTTTCCATAGCCATAGGAATGGGCCCGGGGGTGTTATGTTCCTGAAGCAATAGTTATAATACTTTTTAGCTATAAATTTGTCACCCCATTTATACTTCCATTTATCATTTACCGAAGTGTTCCGAGAGTCTTCATCCATCGCGGTCTGTATTTGCTCCCATTCATCAAAAGCTTCAGGTGAGATAGGTAAATGAAAAAGATCAATAAGATCTGTTGATGAGTAGACCTCCGCAACTGAAATGTCTTCTTCAACAGCATATGAGTAAAGGCATGGATAATTATGCTGCATTATTCCATGAGACCAATCATCCTTCCAAAATAGAACTGAATTCCCTTTTCCAACTGTACATTCTTCTACTCCTCTGAATACCGGGGACAGCTTCATAATCGATCTCCACCAAAAGGAACCACAGCTATCAGTAGCATGTGGTATGGAATTTTGATAGTATGTATTCCAAATCAAATTTCCCTATTGAAGATCTTTTTTGTTATAAAATTTGTCTAGGTATTTCAGTAATAATGCTTGGTTCTGTGTTTTCATATGAATTATGCCCAATCCACCTTTATTTTTTGGTTTACAGACCATATCCCAGGCCGCCAGCGAAAAGCATTTATCTGAACCATCATCTGCTTTCTTTTCCCATAAACATCTTCTTATTATTTTCTCATTTTGTTCCATTGTCTTAGGATTTATTTCAATTGAGCACATTGTATACATTGCAATTGAAGATAAAATGGCATTGACATAGGCCAGCTTCCCTGCATAGGACATGAGAATAGTAGCAGTAGTAACTTTCCTTTCAATTCTGTCCACTAATGGTAATAAATCTGTAACAGTTGGTCTTGTTGTTCCCATGGGTAGGCCTAGATATGTAAATGTCATTTGAGCTACTGAACAACCAAAGATATTTGCTAGATCCTGTGCTCTCTGTGCAGTAATGTTTATTGGTACTAGGTTTGATTTATGAAAATTAATCTTTAGTCATGTGGATACAACATAATCTACCAAAATATTTTTGAGGTGTACCAATTGAGCTTCACAGGCTTGCATAACCAAGATTGTGTCATCTGCATATTGAATAACTGGGAAATATCCTCCACAGGGTATAGGTAGCTTGAGCCTGTCATTTTGATATTCTTTATTAATTACTTTCTACAATAATTCTGCACCAGCCACAAATAATAGGGGTGAAAGTGGATCCCCTTGCCTCACACCTCTTTTACAATGAAAAGTATTGCCGGGAACTCCATTAAGTAATATGGACGAATATCCTGAGTCCAGAATGCACTTTATCAATTTTAACCATGTTTCATCAAAACCCATGTGAGATAAGATTTTTAAAATTGTGTCATGCTCCATCATGTCAAAAGCCTTTTCAAAATCAAGTTTCAAGATAATTATTTCCCTTTTTGATGTCTGACATTGATGTAAAAAAATTCAAAGACCTATGCTAAACAGTCTTGTATTGTTTTCCCTTTAATAAAACCATATTGATTTGGATGCACTAATTTTATAATCCATTCTTGAAGTCTATCTGCTAGCAATTTTGTGAGTAGTTTCAAACAGGAATTTAAGAGAGATATGGGTCTGTAGTCATTAACACCTGTTGGTGATGCCTTCTTTGGTATAAGAGTGATTAGGGAATTATTAATCTCATCAAGAAACACTTTCCCTTCTGCAAATTCTTGTAATAGTTCATAAAAATCAGGGGCTATAATGTCCCAGTATGTTTTAATAAAACACCCATTAAACCCATCTGGCCCGGGTGCTTTGTCAATGGGCATTTTCTTTACTACATTGTCAATTTCTTCCTTAGAGAAAGGTATAGAAATGGACTGCAAACCCGGCAGTGGACTGAATAGCTCACTGAGATTGAATTTCATTTGGTGTGGAGCTGAAATTCCCAACCTCTGTTTATATGCCAGGAATAATGCTTGTGCTTTTCCTTCATGATCTTGAATATTTGAACCATCAGATAATGTAATTGTTGCAATGGTATTTTTTACTGTGTCTCTTAGTTGCTATTCTGTGAAAAAAATTGTATTCTCATCGCCATATTTAATCCATCTCTCTGTACACCTCTTTTTCCAATATTGTTGTTTGTATGAATGCAATCTAGCAATGTGTGCTTTAAGAATTAATCTGAAATTCCACTCTGGTGTAGACAGAATCCTCAACTGCTCTAAGTCATGAATTTGCACCAGAACCATTTTACACTTTTCAATCAATAAAGATAGCTTAGATAAAGATTTACTCCATTTCTGAAGGGCTACTCTCACATTTGCAAGTTTGGCATTGAGAATCCCTACTGAGTTCGGCTTATTGACTGGTATTTTCCATGCATTATTTACAGTCTCCTTAAATCCAGGGTGGTGTGTCAAAAAATTCTCAAAACGAAATAATTTACTTTTTGGTATTTTTGATTCTATTGAGATTAAACATGGAATATGATCAGATACTGGCCTGGACATTGTTGTGACTCTTGTGTTTGGAAAAGTTGTAGTCCAATTATTAGAAGTGAAAAACCAATCTAGCCTTTCAAGTAATGGTGTAGTTTGCATATTGCTCCAAGTGTATGTTGCCCCATGAAGTGGTAAATCTACAAGATTTTGTGCCCTTATGATATCATTGAAAGTAAACATATCATCTATATTTCCTCCCTCTCTATTTCTATCATTTGGTGATCTGTAGAAGTTGTAGTCTCCAATTAAAAGCCAATCTTCATTATTTGGTATTTGTAAGTTATATAACCATTGGATAAATTAATTTCTTGCTTCACCAGCACATGGGCCATAGATATTTAATAAATACCAAGTGTTATTTGATTGAGTTGAGTGAAACTTGACAGTGGTAGCCCAAGATTGGTTATCAATAACCTCTCCATCAAAAACTGAACTATTCCAAATTATAATTATTCCACCAGAGTTTCCCATCGATGGAAAATATGCAAACTTATCAAATCTTCTCGGACAGAATTTTCTTATGTATGAATGTTCAAAGTGTTCTCTTTTAGTTTCTTGTAAGCAAATTATTGAGCAGCCAGAGGAATCTATATGTGTTCTTAGAGCGTTATGTTTTTCTTCCCCATTTATGCCTCTGATATTCCAACAAAGAACATGCCATAATCTCAACGATGAATTCATATCAAAGGTTCAAATAAAAGTAAAGCTCGAGCTAAATTGTGAAAAAACGATAGAACTTCCTAAACTGAACTTCCTTAGGAGCTAGAGAAAATAAATAAAATATTTTATTCAACTGAAAACCTTCAAACCTCATCACCCTCAGAGTCTTCCTCCACTTCATCTTCATATGATTTCTCATTCTGAAGCTTACTTTCCTCCAACTCCTCTATAGGTATTCCACAATTATTAACTCCTATTTTCTGCAGCACCTTGACAGGGGTTGGTGGTGGAGGAGGAGGGGTAGAAACCTTTGCATGAGTACCTCCAGACTGAGCAGACTCTTCCTTGTCTCCAGGAACAACAATAGCTTTGACCTTGGACTTTCTCTTCCTCGAATCTGTGGGCATAGAAACTTTATGACCAGCAATTGCATGATTCCTTGGGCTTCTTCGAACATCTGTTGTTATCTGAGGGATATTCTTTTTCTTTCTCCTAGCTGTGCTGACAGTATCCACAGAAACCTTATGGCTAATGCTAGATTCACTGACAGAATGACTAGGAACGATACTATTCCCAACTGTGTCAGTATCAGAGCTTTCAGAGAATGGATCAAACAAAAACATAGAGGAGTCTGATGTTGGAGATGCATCAAAACACATCCTTCTTGCTACTCTTCTGCTTGAGAACCCAGGAGAAACTTCTGACAAAACAGACACATCCTTTTGCTGCACAAACTTTAACAGAGGGACATGAATAGAATTTGGCATGAGTAGTTGTTTGGTCCCAATATAAATAGAAGGTTGCTGCAAAGACATCATGACTGTCCTTGCAAACATAAAAACAGTAGGCACATCAGTAGGTCCTACATGATTATTTACTGGAACAATTGCCGAATCTGATGAACTATCACCCAGAGGGATAAAATCTTCCTCACTCTGCATGTTTAAGTCCATAGCTGCACCACTTCCTTGCTCCAGGTATAAATTAGCAGAGCTAGTGCTGCCCTCAGAAATCATATCTGTCCAAGCCTGCATGGGACTATCTATAACATTGTTTGTGGGAACAATGCCATCAGAGTAAATCCTGCCTTGCTCCCTAAGAATATGCTGATAATTGATTTGTCCTCTGTCTGGTAGATGCACTGTGTTTGCAGCCACCACAACCTATCCTGCAGCATCACCTCTAGCAAAAGCATTTCCTCCATTATTTCCATTACCTCCAACTCCTCCAGCCTGACCCATACCATTCTGCTGCAACCATATCTGGAACCTTTGCTGGAACCTTGTATCAGTTGTAACATGTGGCCCGTAGATAGGGTGTGGATTACCGTCAGCTGGGGGTTGGTCCTCAGAATCTGCAGGAACATTATGCATATGTGCAGTCCATGCTGCAGGTCGAAGCAAGTAAACATGAACAGTCCATGAATTCCTATGTCTACCCATCTGCCTGAGAACAATACTTTTTGGCACTAATGCATCACTCATAACCCAAACCTCGACCAACATACGAACATGACTAGTTGTAGGGTTTTGCCAGATCAGTAATTTACCAAAAAGTGAGACTGCCTTTTCAACCCAATAATCTGTCTGAAAATCCAGAAGAAAGCACAATAACATAACCCATCTTTCTTGCCCTAAGTTTGCAACTCTCCTATTCAGCGCCTCATCATGCTTAACAAAATTTACTTGCAGATTTTCATTGATTGAATAAGTTTCCCCTAGGACAGTGTCCCTGACAAATCCACTAGCAAAAGCAAAAAGACCCAAACCAATCGGATAGTCCTCCCCGCCGGACCATGATCAATGGCAAAGCCGTTGGGCACATAAGCATAAGGGTTGCAGGTGAAGTTCGCCATTGTATGAGAAGAAGCTTGTTCTGCGACAAGGGCTGTAGGTTGGTTTTTGCTAGCCACAACAATAGATTGGTTCTTGTTGAGGCTGGCTGTTAATATATGCGGTAGATTAGTTTTCTTAACTCGCCAAACTCTATCCGGAGGATTTTTAGCAACATAACAGCCTATTATTGAATGACCATATCGTGAACAGAATTGACATCTAGGGCTAGAAGAACAAACCAAACACGAGTGCCCCACAAGCAGACATCTTGTACAGAAGGAGAAAAGTCCTTTTGGGACCCATCTTTGTTTAAACTGTCTAGATCTCGAGATAAAGCGATTAGCTGTTGGAACAGATTTGCTGAATTTCTTGGGGGACTCTGGAGTTATATTCCAAATATGAATCTTGGACTGACATTGTTTTTTGACGTGCCCAAACTGCAGACATCCAAGACATAGAACAAAAAAGGTGCAGATGTCTGTACCATGATCAGAAGCAATGCAGTTTATACAAGATATCTTATACCTTTCAATGTACCAAATGATATCTGATGGAGAATATCCCGCATGGATGAAATCTTGTATAAGTTTCAGAGAAAAAGGTGGCAAAGATAGTTTAGTCTGTGTCTGATCTGTTTTGAATATCAATGGCATGTCACACTTACCAGGTGACATAGGCATCCCAAATGGGCATGCCGAATATAGTACCCGGGGTTTATTGAAGGCCCACTACCCGAAGAATAAGAAGATTCGGAAGCCCAAGATGTGTTAAAGGAAAAGATAGAGTTGTAATAGGAAGTGTTATTTGTAATCTGGCGGGATGAGTTAGAAATCGTCCCGGACTCTGTAACTTGTATAAAACGAAACCCTCGGCTCCACCTCTTATATAAAGGGGGAGTCGAGGGACGAAGAGATCATCGAATCATTGTCTGCAAACCCTAGTTTTCATATTCGTCGAGTACTTTTCGGCTGAAACCTTCGAGATCTACTTGCCCTCTACTTCTAACTAAACCCTAGCCTACAATCCATAGGCATTGATAAGTTAATCCCTTGTCAATTGGCGCCGTCTGTGGGAATTAGAGGCGTAAGGATCTGATCTCGATGGCACGTTCAAGATCTTCGACATCGTCAACCGGAAGCAACACTATGGATCGAGGTAAACAGATCGCTGCTGGTCTTGTCGATTTTGTTCCTCACCCACCCTCCCGTTTGGATGCATATGCGTATCTGGCGGAGCCCTTGGAGATGACGTTCGGAAGGTTCCACTTTCGCGTCGAGAAGGAAGGGTCGTATCGTGTCGAAATTCCGATTTCGTCGGGATCGTCGGCGGTCGATTCTGATTTTTCAAGCTATGCATCGTCAACTGAGTCAGAAGAAGAAACTTCGGCAACACGTTACGTCAGCATCAGAGCAAGAGAGAAACTCGCCAAGATCTTCAGCAACGCATCGTTTGAGTCATCTCGCGGACTCATATATAAGCGATGGCTCAAGCGATGTCGACAGTTACGACTTCATCGACAAATCTCTCACAGTGGGCAAGGTCTTCATCAATCTCAACAATGATGTCACCAAACCCAACATAGATCTGAGTACAAAATATCATCAGATTTATGCTATAGAAAATCAAGAGGAAACATCGGAGGCTTTCGACGAGTTGGGAAATCCTTTTGTCGATCCCTCAGATCTAAGGAGAGGTATGGGCACTAAATATGTCGGGCCCACACCACGCGTCGAGTTCAACTTCCACAGGCAGCTCGGGATAGAGCGGCAAAAGCCATAGATGGTTCGGAACCAATGACGACGACAGCTACAGCTCAAGAACTGCAAGCTTATCAATATATGCTCGCACGAACCGCCCGAGAAATAGAAAAACAGACAGCCTGAGTTGAACAGGAGAAAGGAGGCAGCTTCGCATCCAGCAGAGAAGGGCAGATCTAAGTGGACAATCTAGAGTTTCGGATGATAGCCACAGTGGAGGCTCGAAACAGAGGAAGATCAAGGTTACAACACATACCCGAAGCGTAAAGAGAGCACTTGATTCAAAACCTCGACATGTCTTTTATGACGATAGATACAAGAGGAAATATTATCCCTAAGACACCAGAAGCCGGGTATATGGCGACACAAGCTTACATCCTTGCATCCAGACCACCCCCAGGAGATCCAAGGGAAACATTATACAATATGGCGTTAGCAGGGGTTGGAGCTATGGGGACAGCTGCTCGTAGCAACGCCTCCCGAAGAAGCGGCAAGGCAAAATAGTCCACGACCTGCAGCAGCAACGGCGGCAGCTCCGGAAGGACCAAGTAGAGCAAGAGATACAGGAGCACAAGCAAGGGTCGATAGAGCGAGGCAAAGCAGAAGAGATCATCGACAGTCCCCGGAGCTTAATGACGAGGATATGTGCGGTCTGCCGTGCTTCACGAGAAGAGTCCGAAAACTCGAGTCCCCTCGAGATTCAAATTACCCGACCACTTCAAAAAGTTCGACGGCCCGCAAGATCCGGAAGATTGGTTAATTGATTACCTCGAGACGGTGAAGCTAACTGGAGGAACTAGAGCAACAGCGATGCAAAGTATTCAGGTGCACTTAAGTGGAGCCGCACGATCTTGGATTAAAAAACTTCCGCCAGGATCCATCGACAGCTGGGAAAGTTTCGAGGACGTATTCGTCAAGAACTTCAGGTCCACATGCAAGAAGCCTGCGTCGTTAGAAGAGCTGAGGGCGTGTCGACAAAAGCCAGATGAGTCAATGAGAAAATACATCCAAAGGTGGAACATCATAAAAAACTCGGCGAGAAAATATATCCGACGAAAGAGCAATAGATGCGTTTGTCGCGAGAATCGAGCGCGGAGATTTCGTCGAGGACTTGGGAAGGACCAATCCAAAAACAGTATCCGCGTTGATGGAGATAGCAAATAGATGGGCGGACGGAGAAGACGCTGTCCACAATAAACGACACAGGTCGCCGAAGAGGACCGTGGTCGAAATTATCGAGCCGAGGCGACGATTTCCTCGGCAGTATCCGAATTATGACGCCCTGTGGCAAATTTCGGCAGGATTTCGGGCAAATACAGGAGGAAGCAACAGAGACGATTATCAGAGAAGCAATGAGCAGCGAAGCGATAATAGGGACGACTCCCGCAACAGGCAAAATAGTGGGCCAAGGTTCCCAAGACCTTTCGTGTCCCCCGAAGAAATGCTGAACGGACCGTGCCAGATGCACTTCTTCCTCGAGAGCAATGGGAAAAGACAGTCAGGGCACCTACAGAAAGATTGTCGAAATTTTCAAGCAATGTTCAGATGTGCAGAAAACGCTCACGCACGAGCAGCACAAAGAAACCCTCGGGAGCCTAGGAGCGAAGTTCATCTACCGCCACCTCCCGCGATTACAGAGGACAATCGACACCAGCTCAGAATAGCGGCAGCACCTGCACCACCACCCTATGTTGATCCTAACTCCAACGGAGCAAGTGTCGATGATTCAGAAGGGAAGGCCGTCCAATAGAGCTCAAAAAGTAATCTCGCGACAGGTGTTCATGGCAGAGAAAATGCCTCCACCAACAGTTGAGTACCTCAATTGGTCAGGGCAAGACATCGGTTTCACCATAGCAGACCACCCGCAACAGGTTCCTCGACCAGGGCAGTCAGCACTTATACTGCCAGCAGTTATCGCAGGATTTGACGTTTCTCGAGTATTCATAGATGGTGGCAGCAGCTTAAACCTTATGTATGCATATACATTGAGGAAGATGAACATATCCTTAGCAAACCTGAAGCCAACGGACACAAGGTTCCACGGCATCACACCAGAGAAACCAAGTTACCCATTGGGGAAGATCAACCTCGACGTTCAGTTTGGAACCCGACAAAATTATAGAATCGAGAAACTAGAGTTCGAAGTCGTGGATTTTCCATCGCAGTACCACGCTTTGTTGGGACGACCAGCATACGCTAGATTTATGGCAGTACCACACTATACATACCTATTATGGAGATTGCCTGGACCCAAAGGACCAATCACGGTCAAAGGGAGTTTCGCCTTAGCTGATAAGTGCGACAAGGATTTCCATCGGTTATCAGAAACCTTCGGGATGCAAGCTGAATACTTGGCGTCGAAAAGCATGACCGATTACGACGTATCGCCGGACGTTGGAAGGCCAAACAAAGAATCAACTTTCAACACGAGAGAAAAATTCTAAGGAGGTGCAGTATTCACCCGACAGATCCAAAAAGACGACATCCATTGCAAACAACATGGATATCGCATAGGAAAGCGCGCTCGTCGAGTTCCTCCGTGAGAACTCGGAAAATCTTCGCATGGTGTCCAGCCGACATGCCAGGAGTACCTGTGGAACTTGCCGAGCACCACCTAAATTTGGATCCAACAGCGAAACCAATCAGACAACCTTTGCGGCGTTTTTCGGAACCAAACCGCAAAGCCATGCTTTCAGAAATAAATCGACTAGAGGAAGCTGGTTTTATCAGAGAGATATCTACAGAAGCCACATGGGTAGCTAACCCAAGTGATGGTGTCGAAGAAAACACGACAGCTCCTTCGCATGTGCGTCGACTTCACGTGTCTCAACAAACATTGCCCTAAGGATCACTTTCCCCTCCCAAGGATCGATCAAATCATCGACTCCACGGCAGGTTGTGAACGTCTTTCCTTTTTGGATGCATACTCTGGTTATAACCAGATCAGATTAAAAGAAGATGACGAATCCAAAACAGCGTTTATTACACCTTACGGCGTGTTTTGCTACAAGACAATGCCCTTCGGTCTAAAAAATGCGGGAGCAACATATCAGAGGATGATGCAGAAGTGTTTAGCAACACAGATCGGGAAAAACGTGCAAGTATACATCGATGATGTCGTCATAACATCAAAAAAGGGGACAACGCTGATCGAGGATCTCAAAGAAACTTTTGACAACCTCGACAAATTCTCGCCTCAAGCTGAACCCGACGAAGTGTTCTTTTGGCGTCCCAGCAGGAGAACTTCTGGGATTTCTAGTTTCAGCAAGAGGGATTGAAGCAAATCCCGACAAAATACAAGCCATAGTAACAATGAGGAAGCCAACGAAGTTGAAAGAAATACAACAGCTAACTGGGCGAGTCGCAGCTTTGAGCAGATTCGTCGCCGGGTTAGGAGAAAAGCGTTACCATTTTATGCGCCGATAAAACAAGGAGATAAATTCCAGTGGAACGAAGAAGCCGATAGAGCTTTCGAGGATCCGAAGCGAAAAATATCGACACCACCAATCCTGGTGGCTCCAAAGGAAAAGGAACCTCTCCTGCTGTATATTGCAGCCACACCCCAAGTGGTTAGCACGGTGTTAGTTGTCGAAAGAGAAGAAGAAGGGAAAATCCATGGAGTACAACGACCGAGTATACTTCGTGAGCGAAGTCTTGTCGCCCTCAAAACAAAGGTACCCTCAGTACCAAAAGCTAGCATATGGAGTGTTCACGACAAAGACGAAAATTGCGCCACTATTTTTCGGCACACCCGATCATAGTGGTCAATGAAGCTCCTTTGTCAAATATACTCGAACAACCCGTAAGCTACGGGTCGTGTCTCCCTTTGGGGAATAGAACTTTCCCCTCGGGACATCACGTATGAAAAAGAAAAGCAATAAAGTCGCAAATACTACCGGACTTCATCGCAGAGTGGACGGAGTTGCAAAATACAGGACCCCGAGATTTATCGAGAACCCGGACTATGAACTTTGATGGGTCCAAAAGACTAGAAGGGGTCGGCGCAGGAGTAGTACTCATATCACCCGAAGGCGACAAGTTGAAGTACATCCTTCGGATGACGTTCCCTAACGCGTCTAACAATGAAGCAGAATATGAGGCTCTCATACACGGGATGAAGATGGCGAAAGCATGCGGAGCAACTCGATTAAAAATCTTTGGCGATTCACAGTTGGTAGCTCAGCAAGTTATGAACCAATGTGACGCAGTCAACGATAGCATGATGGCATACAAGGAGGTGTACAATGAGCTCGAGAAGTTGTTCGATGGATGCGAAGTAAATCATATTAGTAGATTGAGCAACGACGAAGCCGACGTTCTGGCAAACATCGGGTCGCAGTGCCTTGCAGTCCCACCAGGTGTATTTTGGGAAGACATAACAGAGAGATCTACTGAGTCCACAAAATCAAAAAAGAAGGAGAAGAAACCCTCGGGGGCTACCAAGGAGAAGCAAGAGGAAGAAGAAGAAGAGCAAGACCTGGTCATGGTAATACAGATACCATGGATGCAGCCATACATATCATATATACTCAGGAAAGAAATACCCGACGATCCGAGTCGAGGCAAGGCGAGTAATTCGACGCTCCAAAGCTTTCACAAGTGGTTAAGGGAGAATTATATAAGAGAAGTATTTCAGGCGTCTTGCAAAGGTGCGTCACACCTGAAGAAGGAAGAATAATTCTGAAGGATGTACACGAAGGAATATGTGGCCACCACGCAAGTAGTCGAGCTATCGCAGCCAAGGTTTTTCGGGCAGGATTCTACTGGTTAACAGCAATTGAGGACGCTAAGGACATAGTACGAACTTGCGACGCGTGCCAAAGGTTTGCCGCAAAACCTCACTCTCCAGCAGCAGAGTTAGCACCAATACCTTTGTCGTGGCCCTTTGCACAATGGGGACTCGATATGGTGGGCAAGTTACACAAATCGTGGCCAGGAGGAAAGGAATACATGCTAGTAGCTGTCGACAAATTTACAAAGTGGATAGAAGCGAAGCCGATAAATTCACCAGACGGAGCATCTGCAGTAAAATTCATACAAGGCCTCGTCTTCAGATTTGGAGTGCCCCATAGCATCGTCACAGACAACGGCAGCAATTTCACATCCAATGAATTCAAAGACTATTGTAAAGAGGTGGGTATCAAGCTGAACTTTGCGTCAGTTGCACATCCTCAAACCAATGGGCAAGTCGAGAAAGCCAATGGCATCATTTGCAATGGCATCAAGAAACGTCTGTTGGGGCCTTTGGAAAAAGCTCGACATACCTGGCCTGATGAACTACCAAGTGTGCTGTGGAGCATCCGAACAACACCAAACACGGCGACACAAGAAACCCCGTTTTTTCTAGTCCATGGCGCGGAAGCAGTACTTCCAATAGAAATAGAGCACGACTCCCCTAGAGTCACAGCATATGATGAAGAAGCGTCAAAAACAGCATTGGAAGACGATGTAGATGCACTTGACGAAGCTCGAGACGAAGTATTATCAAGGGTCACCAAATATCAACAGGACTTGAAAAATTATCACAATCGACGTTTGCGGCCAAGATCTTTTCAAGTGGGGGACTTAGTTCTTCGGCTCACGCAAAAAGTCATGAAAAACTCGAGTCACCATGGCTTGGTCCCTACATCGTCACGGAAGTAATCGGAGGAGGAGCATACAGGATAAAAGACAAGAAGACAGGGGTGGAGGAGCCAAACCCCTGGAACGTGGCGCAACTTAGGCGGTTCTACGCCTAGAGTCGAAATATAGTCCTTGTAAAACTTCAAAGTACTGAAACGCCCACGAGTTTTCAGACGCACTCTTTTCCTTTTTCGGGGCACCGAGTGGGGCCGGGAAAGGTTTTTAATGAGGCGGGCTCGTGGTGCTGCAATATAATAAAGATAGTGGAGATACACTTCTTATTCTTCGACACGCTCGGGGGCTCAAACGTCCAAGTCTCAAAATACATACAATATAGATTCACTGAAATATTTCGCCTTGGTACATTAATACCTCGCCCAATATAACAAAATCGGAAGACAGCAATCATAAATATAGTATACACATCAAAACAACGTAAGTGCCTTGGTTTAAAAACCTCGCCATGTAAATATAGAACTTCGACATCAAAGATACTCAAGGGACAAACAAAGATGTTTTATTCCAGCAGAAAAAACAGATTTCAAGGAAGGAAAAATAGTGCAATCTTCGCCTAGTCAGGCTCGGGGGCTTCAACAACATAGAGGACCTCAGCAACATACAATAAGTTCCTTCGGAAATACAAAAAAGAGAGAGGAGGAAAAACAAAAAAAATTAAGACACAAGGTTTTCTAACAATGATACAAGTCAATTAAATCCCAAGATAGCATCTACCGACAAACCCCTGGTTGTTTTATGTTTAGCATACGAACCCTTGGTAAAGAACTCGGAGTCCATCCGAAGAAGTTCATCAATCATCGACTCAGCCACAGGAGCTACCATGGCATCGATTGAGTCAATATCATTTTTCCGACGCGTTTTCTTGGCCGTGCAACCAGCAACAATCTTCGTCGAGTCCAACTTTGGATAACAAATGTTTATCATAATCATGGCAAATCTAGCTCCAGCGAGTGAGTTGAGCCCGCACAAAGTTATGGATGCGAGGAGCATCTCTGAATACCTCCAATAATTCGGGAAGAGTTTTTGGAACCTCGTTTCTCGGAAACAGATTCCTATAGACAAGGGTCAATGTCGACGTGCAAAAGCTGAGAAAATCGCGCACCGGGCAAGCACGATCTTGGAACCTAACAATTTGTTGGGTTCGCTCAGAGTGGCCCGTAACAAACACCCATGATTAAGGGAGAGATTAACAAGAAGATTTGTCCTCTCATTCACTCTCTGATCTTCGGCAGCAGAATCAAGAACTGAGCCTGTTAAAAGCGACAGGGCAAGAAATTGGAAGAAAGGCACAACAAGATAAAGAAGAGGCATCAAAAGAAGGCAAAAACGTACCTAGCATATCTGTGCTAGCTTCTAGCATTAGCTCAAGCATACTATTTTCTCGGGTTGTGGCTCCCTTTGCTTCCAAGATGCAGCAAGCATCCCTAGCAGCCACAGCCTTCTTCGGCTTGATGAAGAGCAAGTTTTTCTCCTTCAGAGGCTTTTCGAGATTGTTCCATCATGGCCAAAGTTTGTTTCTTCATAGACTGAAGTTGTTGTCGAAGTTCTTGTAAATCTTCCGACAAATGTCTGCTTGAGGAACTTTCAAGGAGACTAGGGTCGACTAGTATTTTCTTCGAGAAGGAAGATGCAGGTGAAGCAAGTGGCGTAACAAGGAGGAGTCGAGTAGTTATCAAATATTAACTGGAAAAGAAAGGCCCAGGATCAATGAAAAGCACGAAGGGAAATTTCATTACTTGCTAGAATATTTACATGGGTATTACAAAAGAAAGTTCTCCAGGTGGACTAAGTGAGTAATTGTCGCCAAGGCTAAAATGGCGACAAGAGCAAAAGAAACAGAAAAGGAAACAAGGAGGCATGCAACTAGACCTCCGGCCTCGAGGAGCTAGGAGTCGAAGTTGGCTTGATCCCGAGATACGCCAAGATTTTCTTCGTATTGGGTTTGGCCGCCTTAATCAGTGACTTCCATCTTGATTGCTCAATCTGCTCGGTGTCGCCAACTTTCATCCAGTCAATAGCCTGTCCACTGTCAGCAACCAACGCGACAGTGTTTTCAACAGCAACCTTCATATTTTCTTGGCGCACTTTTAGTCCAAGGTCCTCCGATGTATTGAACATCTTGGCGAGGTCAAGGAAAGTCGAAGGTTCCTCTTTCTTCGGGAAGAAATAGGGGAACAACACCGACAAAACCGCACTGGCATTGGCCACGCCTTCACGAATTTCGCGTCCATGCAATTCCAAAAGAGAGAGTGCGTCAAGGAGAGGGTCATTGACGGGATTTTCCGCATCAAAATCCTGGTCCGTTTGGGCTGCCATGTGAGACAAAACATTAGTCGAAAACCAAGATACAGGAAATGCAACAAAATAGAAGAAATTGAGGATATTACTCAGCGTACGTCGACTTTGCGACTTCAAACGCTTGATGATCCCTTGCTCACGAGCAGCATGTGCAGATTTTTGCTCGTGTAAGGCAGATTCAGCATCTTTGAGCCTTTGCTGCAATTCTTCAACACTAGCGGCCTTTGCTTTGGCATCATCAGCTTCAGCTCTAGCTTCGCTAGCGGCAAGCTCAGCTTTCTTGCGAGCCGTCTCACTTTGCTCAAGTTTTTGAGCAAGTGTCTCGGCACGTTTGTTAGCCTCTGCAAGTTTTTCTGTTGAGATGTGGAAAAGAAAGAGAAGAAAGATCAAAAATAGCGACAGGCAGCAGGAGTAAAAAACCAAGGAAAAACAGCAAATATAAAAGTCGTTACCTTCGGCTCTGCTGGCATACTCGCGGTACCCAATAAATTGGGACCCGATGCGGATAAGATCCTTGATCATAGGCTGTCAAAGAAGAAGAAAAGAAGGGGAAAAACTTCGGCATTACAAAAAGTAAGGGTCCACAAAAGCAAAATAGAGGAAATATAGATCTCGATAAACTTACATCATCCAAGAGCTGCGACGAAGAGCTGCTCAATTGAGGAGGAGGCTCAACGATAATTTCAACCCTTGCCCTTTTTGGCGAAGGGACAAGGGGGCTTGATGGTGGAGTAGTGGTGACGACGTTTTGTTGAGGAGGCGATGTTTCATCTCCTTCAACTAGCGTGTCTGAAACAAGTACGATACGTGACGTGCTTGTCCGAGGAGCCACGTCGTGGATCGGTATTTCTTCTTCCTCATCACTAGTGAACAAAAAGTCGACAGTATAAAAAGCAAGACAATATAAATATTTCGAGTACAAAAAAAGGGGGGAGAGATAAAAGTTGACTTACGAGCTGATGAGGGATTCAACATAAGGATCATAAGCTGCCTTCGGATGAGAAGGAACAACTTCTTCAGCCTTAGAAATGCCAGAATCCTCGGCATCAGTCCTTTTCCTTTTGTTCTTGGGAGAAACAGCAGGAGGAAGGGATTCAGTTGATTCACTGGCCTCAGACTCAACTTCTTTCTCATGGGAAGCCGCAGATTTGTGAGAACCCGCGACTTCACTTTCAGGAACAGAAGAGCCTTGAGTATCGTCGGCAACGATGGCCATTTCTTCGACCTCTCCACCCTCAGGAAGAGGAGGAAGGGAAGTCATACTAGGATGGTCCTGTAAAAATAGAAAACAAAGGGAAAGTAAAGAGATGACAATACAATGAGATGCAGGAAAAAGGGCGCAACAAGATAAAATACGGAAAGACAAAATACCTTGGGGAGTGGATTGGTGGAGCTGTATGGTTCCACGCGACAAGAAGAAGGAACTGGATCTTTGCCCGTGCGAGAAAGTCTTCGAACCAACTTTTCCAAGTCCTTGGTGGAAAGGTCACCGGAGATTCTGTTGGCGTCATTTTCACCGTAGTACGTCCAAAGGGGATTTTTGCGAGCCTCGAAGAGGCTGCACTCTAATCCTAAGGAAGTAGGCAAGTGATTTGAACACCGGATAGCTCCTTGCCTCGAGTGTTTTGAAGCCGACGAATGCGAGACATGAGCGCTTCTGTCGCCTTTTTCTCTTCCTCAGAAGCTTCGGCATCCCAGGAGCGACGGCGCTGAATTTTGGCATTCCCGTCGAAGGGAATTATGTTGTGCTCAACGGAGTTGGCGCTTTCTTCATGGATGTAAAGCCACCTCTTGCGCCATCCTTGGACAGAATCAGGAAACTTGACGTCGAAATAATCGACATCAGTACGAACACAGATAACAACGCCACCTATGTTATAAGTGACGTTGTGGGAGCCATTGCGGCGGATGCAGAAAATGCGCTTCCAAAGAGCCCAATTAGGAGCGACTCCAAGGAAGCATTCGCAAAGGGTGATAAAAATAGAAATGTGAAGGATGGAATTGGGGGTCAGATGATGCAGCTGAATCCCATAAACAAAAAGAAGGCCGCGGAGGAAATCATGAATTGGAGGCGAAAGGCCGCGGATTAGATGGTCAACAAAACTAACCCGGTACTCCATTGGAGGATTGGGATAGCTTTCTTCGCTAGGAAAGCGGATGGCGTCCTCCTTCTTCATAAGGCCGAGCCTCTTCAGCATGTTGGTATCTTGGTTGGAGATTTTCGATCTCTCCCACTCAAGATCCTCAGCGGCCATCTTGGATTCCGGAGTGCTGTGGCGAGTTAGGCGCACGCGCGGTGGCATCAACGGCAATGGGCGGAGCAATGTATGCGAGTGCGGAAAAATCAGAGAGAGTTGGGCGCAGGGGAAGTTTTTGCGAAGAGGAACAGGTGAGCGGCGCAAGCGAGGGGATGAACGGAGGTTGAAGACAGGTTTATATAAGAATTGAGGGTCGCAGAAAGCCATTGGATGAGGAAATCGTGTGGTGAGAATCGATCTTCTGGGTACAAGGGCAAAAAAGTATTTTTACTGAGATAGGCGTTACCGTACGTGCGCCAGAAAAAGCGGAGGACGTGTGTCCCCCACTTACACGACGTGTCAACGTGGTGGAAACAATGGACCCACAAGGCAGGAAAAACTCGGCCATTCATAGAGTTGAAGAAAATTTGCCAAAGGAAAATATGTCGACAAGAAAAATAAAAGGAGAATGGCGACAGGATGAGTATTTGCATACTTCGGGAGCCTTTGGTCAAGAACAAGTGTTTGCCCAAATGCTCGGGGGCTACTTTGACAGAAAGTAAAATTTCGAGTATGACAATATAGAAAATGTTGAGCCTACAGTCAAGCACAAGTTCTTGGCTGTAGCCTCGGGGGCTACTCCCATCGGGAGCGCTGTTCGCGCACCCGATAGATAACAAAAAAAAAAAAGAAGAGAAGGGAAAGAATATCGGGAGATAATGGCAATATAGCGACAAGGTGGACTAAAATGTTGAGCCTACAACCAAGCACAAGTTCTTGGCTGTAGCCTCGGGGGCTACTCCCATCGGGAACGCCTGTTCGCGTGCCCGATGAAATTAACAAAGGAAAAATAGAACGAGAAGAGAGTATATTTCGAGTTATAATTAACTCTACATATACTCCCATCGGGAGAGCAATATAAGTCATATTTGACTCGATAAAATGTGCCATTCCAACAGCCGGAAAAGCACTCGACAATATATTCTCGAACGCCAAAGTTGCGATCAATTTCGAATGCCGCAAATTTGCGAAGGTAAGACCCCGGATCTATTCTCGCCGGGCGTGGCATCGCCGAAGACTCGCGCTCTGCTACTTTTATCCGTATCAACAGATACGAAGAAAAATCCTAACGGACGCGTTAGGTACTCGATAAATTTGACCGGGACTCGACTGAATGGTAAGACCTTAAGCGGCACCTGTCGAAGTTTACACCAGTATCCCGAGTTCATGTCCAGGGACGTGATTTTGAAGTATGTTTTTGCGTATTGCCACTAGAGCAGCTTAACTAGTACCCGATCCGTCGGATGAACTAGCCCCAACTACCAATATCCCTGTACAATATAGAATTTTATGAGAAGAAGTATGAAAGTTAGAGCTTTCGAGTAAAAATAAACAAGAGAGATTTTCCTTGACTCTATGATTCAAGCAAAATCTCGGGGCTACTGACATAGGCATCCCAAATGGGCATGCCGAATATAGTACCCGGGGTTTATTGAAGGCCCACTACCCGAAGAATAAGAAGATTCGGAAGCCCAAGATGTGTTAAAGGAAAAGATAGAGTTGTAATAGGAAGTGTTATTTGTAATCCGGCGGGATGAGTTAGAAATCGTCCCGACTCGTAACTTGTATAAAACGAAACCCTCGGCTCCACCTCTTATATAAAGGGGGAGTCGAGGGACGAAGAGATCATCGAATCATTGTCTGCAAACCCTAGTTTTCATATTCGTCGAGTACTTTTCGGCTGAAACCTTCGAGATCTAGTTGCCCTCTACTTCTAACTAAACCCTAGCCTACAATCCATAGGCATTGATAAGTTAATCCCTTGTCACCAGGAGACATTTTTAAAGCTGAGAAAGATAACTGTCCAAACGATATAGAATTAAACTTTGAAAATTCTGCATGACATTCATTAACTGAATTAATTCCATGAACTGAATCCGTGCTGTCCTGTGGAAGATGAGTGCACTCCTCTGAATTCATATTCTTCGAGGGTGTTAAGGACTGACTAGATTTCAAAACTCCAAGATCCACCTTAACCGCCAGAGGTTTCCTATACGCGATCTGGCCTTCGCATCCTTTTAAATTTTTTGGTACATTTCTCAGATAGAAAGGCACTGTTGATCTAGATCTCTGCTTGTCTGATCGAAAACCATCGTCATGAAGAACAATACGATCAAATACTGAAGTCTTGTGAGATCCCCGGTACAAATTAAAATGACAAGGGAAGTCCGGGCATTTAAAGAACTTGAGAGCACAGATGAAGTGACCAACTCTATTGGAGGCAACCGAAAATTTGAATCTATGTTCATGAAGTTGAGAAACTTTTAGTCTATCGTATCTGCCTCCAATACACGATTCCAAAGCCAGAGCCACATTCTCCTCATTTAGATCAAAATTCTCCTCGGAAAACGTGGCAACAAGAAAGAATTCCGATCATGGCAGCTTACCATCATGATGAACAGAAGAAAGGAAACGTCTACGAATCTGATCCGCCACCTTGGATATGTGAGAGAAGTCCCACATGATCAAGGAATCCATACCTCCGATGAGATCTAGAAGAAGAGGACGATCTTGCCGTGGATTAAGTTCACGATAAATTAAGTTTACTATTAATTTTTAAATTAACTAGGTGAACTCCCACTCAAAACAACATTCCTCACGTTGCCTTAGTGATTACACGAACCAAATCCACTACACCAAGTCCGCTCATCACGAGATATGATGTAGCTTCAATGGCGAACATCGACATGTTCATCATATCATCTATATGATTCATGCTTAACCTTTTGGTTTGCCGTGTTCCGAGACCATGTATGTACATGCTAGGCTCATCAAGTTAAACCTTAGTTTCCGCATGTGCAAATCTGGCTTGCACCCGTTGTATGCACACATTGAATCTATCACACCCGATCATCACGTGATGCTTCGAAACAATGAGTCTTAGCAACGGTGCTAACTAAGGACGAACAATTTATTATCTTGATTTTTAGTGAGAGAGATCATCTTATAATGCTACCGTCGCGATCTAAGCAATACAAGATGCATAAAAAAGATTAACATCACATGCAATTCATAATGTGATATGACATGGCCCTCTTATCTTGCGCCTTTGATCTTCATCTCCAAAGCACGGACATGATCTCCATCATCGTCGGCCGGACGTCAAGGTCCATGGTGTCGTCTTCATGGTTTTCCATCACGTGTAGCAACTATTACAACTACTTTGAAATAAAACTACTACATGATGAATCGATATGAAATTAAAGACAACTATAAGGCTCCTGCCGGTTGCCACAATACAATAAGGATCATCTCATACATCAAATATAATCTCAATCACATCATGGCCATATCATATCACCAACCCCTGCAAAAACAAGTTAGACGTCTCTAATTTTGTTTCCATATTTTACGTGGCTTGGGGTTTTTGAGTAAGATCCGATCTACCTACGAACATGAACAACAACGCTGATACAAGTGTTGTCAAGTACAACTTGTAAATTGGATCTTAACTATGGTGAGAGAGACATACACCTGCAGAGCCACTTATGCAATACAAGTTGCATGTCGAGCGTGGAGCAAGTATCATGAACGCGGTCATGTAAGGTTAGCCCGGGCCGCTTCATCCCACCATGACGCAAGATGCAAAGTACACGATAATAAAACGAAAATAAAAGCATCAACGCCCACAGAAACATTGTGTTCTACTCGTACAACCAATCTATGCATATACACGACTCTGATACCACTGTTGGGATTTATAGCATAGAAAATAAAAAATTCCTACCGCAAGAACGAATAACAATCCATGATCTAATCTAGTAAATGATAGCAACAAGATGAAATCAACATACCACTACTAGGAAACAGCTAATCACTAGGGCACCACTTTTGACTATCAGTGGCGCACCTGGGTGCACCACTACTATCACGCCACTGCTAACTGTTAGCAGTGACGCACCTCCTAATGCTCCACTAGTAAATCAAATACCAATGGCACACTAGTCAATGCGCCATAGCTAGACATTCCATGCGCCACAACAATAATACTAGGAAACCAAAAAGTAAGACCCGTGCGCTACCACTAGGGATTGACGTGCGCCACTGTTAACCATAGTGGGAAACAAAAAAAAGTTGGCATACTAGGTTGGCTTGGTAATAACAATAAATTAAACTATTTTTTAGGGACATAAATTACAGTAATTAACTTAGACAGCAGTCAAAATACAATTACAACACACATTTACAGAAACCACCCTATACACAAAAATCAAAAGCAATCAAGTCCAAATGGACCGCGTCGCCGCCGTTGTCGCTTCCATCGCATGCTGCTGTCGACTTTGCAGCTCAGGGCATGGGCCAGTGTCAGGAGCACGGGCCGGTGTCAGGAGCGATGCGGCCGCCGCTGACCGAGGCCCTCGTCGCCGAGCTGCCACCGCCTGCTGCCGTCGAGGTGGGGGCGCGTGGGAGGAGCAGGGGAGCAACGTCGGTAGCCCCAAGGACCCATCCCCGTCGACGTTGAAGTGCAGTGTAGTTGCGACGAGACGATGCCGCGGCCCTAGTGGTCGTGCGCGAGCGCGTAGCCGAGGTTGGCCCGGTGGCCGCCCTCATCGGCGTAGGGCCACACGGGTGTCCCTGATCTGCACCACGGCCTCCTCCCTGGACACGCACAGGGGACGCTTCAGGTGGCGCATCCACGGTCGTCGACGCCCACGCCGTGAACGCCTCGACGTCCTCCAGGCCCAGCAGCCGGAGCCACACCGCGGGCGCTGGTGGGGTGTCCGAGCCCTACACCTGTCGTCCCTGATGTCGCGCCGGGGTGAGGAGGAAGGGGGCCGTGACTAGGGCTTGGGGCTATGAGGAGAGAGGGGCAACGAGCGTGCTAGGCCTCTTCCGGTGATGGTGGCGACCGGATCGGGGTGGGTTTGGGGGAGAGAGAAAGTGGGTCTTGGAGAAGGAGGAAGAAGTAGGTGCGGTTGGGTCGGGTACGGGTGATCTGGGGAAGAGAGAGACGATTGGGTATGAGTGGATGGGTGCGGTTGCGTGGGTGCGTGCAGTGCGGGTGGGTGGGTGCAGTGCGCACTGCATGTGCGGTGGCAGCACAGTGGCGCACCTTGTATACTGCACCATTGCAATTTGCAGCACAGTGGAGCACCACATTTTGTTGCGCCATTGCTATTCAAAATAGCAATGGCGCACCTATATGTGGTGCGCCACTGGTAACCGTAAACCCATCTATAGTCCAGTTCTAAAATTAGTAGTGGCACACCACTTGTACTAGTGCGCCATTGGCAATTCGCTAGCAATGGGGCACAGTATTAATGCGCCACTGCTATATAGCAGTGGAGCACCTCAAGCATGGTGCGCCACTAGTAGTAATCTTACGGCTAGGCCATTTTCTAGTAGTGTACCCTCGAAGATTGCTAAGTGTTAACGAGATAAATCTCATGGATGATGTAGTCGATCACTTGCCGCTCTCAAGAGAGCATTGAAGATCTTGACGGTGCCACAATCGGGCAGCACCTCCGCACTCGGTCACACGTACGGTGTCGATGAAGACGTCCATCTCCCCATTCAAGCGGGTAGCAGAAGTAGTAGATCATTCTAAGAATCCCGGCAGCACGACGGCGTGGTGACGGTGGTGGTGGTGGAGAACTCCGGCAGGGCTTCACCGTAAGCAGAGCGGGAGAGAGGTGGAGGAGGGAGTCGCTAGGGTTTAGAGAGAGGGGGCTAGGGCATCGGCGAGGGTGCCCTTGGGTGGTGCGGCTCAAGCGGTGGCCGGCCCCGCCCCTCCTCTCCCTTTTAAATAGGTGAAAAACCCTAGTGTTCACCCAAAAACCACATTGAAGTCCAACTCCAAAACTTAGCAAATTGGGAAACCTAGACAAGGAGCGATTCCTCCCTTTCCTTGTCATGTGGCCGGTCAAGGAGGTGGAGTCCACCATGGACTCCACCTTCCCACCTTGTAGGTCGGCTAGGGTAGGTGGAGTCCCTCCACCTGCCATAGTGAATTATTCCGGATGATTCTAGAACCTTCTACAACCTTCCATAAATTCACCGGACCACTCCCAAACTTGGAATGTAACTTCCCATATATGAATCTTATCCTCCGGACCATTCCGGAACTCCTCGTGATGTCCTGGATCCCATCCGAGACTTCGAACAATATTCGAACTCCATTCCATATTCTATATCTACTTAAAACAACATCGAACCTTAAGTGTATCACCTACGGTTCGCGAACTATGCAAACATGATCGAAACATTTCTCTGATCAGTAACCAATAGCGGGACCTGGAGATCCATAATGGCTCCCACATATTCAACGATGACTTCGTGATCGAAAGAACCATTAACATACGATACCGATTCCCTTTGTCGCGCGATATTTTACTTATCCGAGGTTTGATCGTCGGTATCTCTATACCTACTTCAACCTCGTTACCGATAAGTACTCTTTACTCGTACCGTGATATAACATCCTTTGTGAGCCAGTCTTACATTTAGTCCATGAATCAATACCATTCTTAGGCAGAGATAGCAACCAATCTTTAGCTCTTCCTCTTAATGAGAAAGGAAACAATTTTAATTTTATAATGTCACCATCTACATCTTTATACTTTTGCATTTCACACAATTCAACAAAGTTATTAAGATGGGCAGCAGCATCATCCGAACTAACACCAGAAAATTGCTCTCGCATAACAAGATTCGAGTAAAGCGAGGTTTAATTTCAAAGAATTCTGCTGTAGTAGCGAGTGGAGCAATAGGTGTGCATAAGAAATCATTATTATTTGTGGTTGTGAAGTCACACAACTTAGTATTTTCAGGAGTGGCCATTTTAACGAGTAGTAAATAAAGCAAACTAGATAAAGTAAATGCAAGTAACTAATTTTTTTGTGTTTTTGATATAGAGTGCAAGACAGTAAATAAAGTAAAGCTAGCAACTATTTTTTTGTGTTTTGATATAATGCAGCAAACCAAGTAGTAAATAAAATGAAGCAAGACAAAAACAAAGTAAAGAGATTGGATTGTGGAGACTCCCCTTGCAGCGTGTCTTGATCTCCCCGACAACGGCGCCGTAAAAATAGCTTGATGGCGTGTAACTCACACGTTCGTTGGGAACCCCAAGAGGAAGGTATGATGCGCACAAGCAACAAGTTTTCCCTCGGAAAGAAACCAAGGTTTATCGAACCAGGAGGAGCCAAGAAGCACGTTGAAGGTTGATGGCGGCGGGATGTAGTGCGGCGCAACACCGTAGATTCCGGCGCCAACGTGGATCCCGCACAACACAACCAAAGTACTTTGCCCCAACGAAACAAGTGAGGTTGTCAATCTCACCGGCTTGCTGTAACAAAGGATTAGATGTATAGTGTGGATGATGATTGTTTGCAGAAAATAGTAGAACAAGTATTGCAGTAGATTTGTATTTCAGATGTAAAAGAATGGACCGGGGTCCACATTTCACTAGAGGTGTCTCTCCCATAAGATAAATAGCATGTTGGGTGAACAAATTACAGTCGGGAAATTGACAAATAGAGAGGGCATAACAATGCACATACATGATATTGATGAATATTGTGAGATTTAATTGGGCATTACGACAAAGTACATAGACCGCTATCCAGCATGCATCTATGCCTAAAAAGTCCACCTTCAGGTTATCATCCGAACCCCTTCCAGTATTAAGTTGCAAAACAACGAGACAATTGCATTAAGTATGGTGCGTAATGTAATCAATAACTACATCCTCGGACATAGCATCAATGTTTTATCCCTAGTGGCAACAAGTACATCCATAACCTTAGAGGTTTCTGTCACTCCCCAGCATTCACGGAGACATGAACCCACTATCGAGCATAAATACTCCCTCTTGGAGTTAAGAGCAAAAACTTGGCCGGAGCCTCTACTAATAACGGAGAGCATGCAAGATCATAAACAACACATAGGTAATAGATTGATAATCAACATAACATAGTATTCTCTATCCATCGGATCCCGACAAACACAACATATAGAATTACGGATAGATGATCTTGATCATGTTAGGCAGCTCACAAGATCCGACAATGAAGCACATGAGGAGAAGACAACCATCTAGCTACTGCTATGGACCCATAGTCCAGGGGTGAACTACTCACTCATCACTCCGGAGGCGACCATGGCGGTGAAGAGTCCTCCGGGAGATGAATCCCCTCTCCGGCAGGGTGCCGGAGGTGATCTCCAGAATCCCCCGAGATGGGATTGGCGGCGACGGCGTCTCAGCAAGGTTTTCCGTATCGTGGCTCTCGGTACTGGGGGTTTCGCGACGAATACCTTAAGTAGGCGGAAGGGCGGAGTCGGAGGGGTCACGGGGGCCCCACACAGCAGGGCCGCGCGGGCCCCTCCTGGGCCGCGCCGCCCTAGTGTGGCGGCGCCCCGTGGCCCCACTTCGTCTTCTCTTCGGTCTTCTGGAAGCTTCGTGGCAAAATAGGCCCCTGTGCGTTGATTTCGTCCAATTCCGAGAATATTTCCTTTGTAGGATTTCTGAAACCAAAAACAGTAGAAAACAGCAACTGGCTCTTCGGCATCTCGTTAATAGGTTAGTGCCGGAAAATGCATAAATACGACATAAAGTATGCATAAAACATGTAGATATCATCAATAATGTGGCATGGAACATAAGAAATTATCGATACGTCGGAGACGTATCAGCATCCCCAAGCTTAGTTCTCGCTCGTCCCGAGCAGGTAAACGATAACAAAGATAATTTCGGAGTGACATGCCATCATAACCTTGATCATACTATTGTAAACATATGTAATGAATGCAGCGATCAAAACAATGGTAATGACATGAGTAAACAACTCGAATCATAAAGCAAAGACTTTTCATGAATAGTACTTAAAGACAAGCATCAATAAGTCTTGCATAAGAGTTAACTCATAAAGCAATAAATCAAAGTAAAGGTATTGAAGCAACACAAAGGAAGATTAAGTTTCAGTGGTTGCTTTCAACTTATAACATGTATATCTCATGGATAATTGTCAACATAGAGTAATATAACAAGTGCAATATGCAAGTATGTAGGAATCAATGCACAGTTCACACAAGTGTTTGCTTCTTGAGGTGGAGAGAGATAGGTGAACTGACTCAACATAAAAGTAAAAGAAAGGTCCTTCGCAGAGGAAAGCATCGATTGCTATATTTGTGCTAGAGCTTTTATTTTGAAAACAAGAAACAATTTTGTCAACGGTAGTAATAAAGCACATGTATTATGTAAATTATATCTTACAAGTTGCAAGCCTCATGCATAGTATACTAATAGTGCCCGCACCTTGTCATAATTAGCTTGGACTACCGGATCATCGCAATACACATGTTTTAACCAAGTGTCACAAAGGGGTACCTCCATGCCGCCTCGTACAAAGGTCTAAGGAGAAAGCTCGCATTTTGGATTTCTCGCTTTTGATTATTCTCAACTTAGACATCCATACCGGGACAACATAGACAACAGATAATGGACTCCTCTTTAATGCATAAGCATGTAGCAACAATTAGTGTTCTCATATGAGATTGAGGATATATGTCCAAAACTCGAAACTTCCACCATGATTCATGGCTTTAGTTAGCGGCCCAATGTTCTTCTCTAACAATATGCATGCTCTAACCATTAAAGTGGTAGATCTCCCTTACTTCGGACAAGACGGACATGCATAGCAACTCACATGATATTCAACAAAGAGTAGTTGATGGCGTCCCCGGGAACATGGTTATCGCACAACAAGCAACTTAATAAGAGATAAAGTGCATAAGTACATATTCAATACCACAATAGTTTTTAAGCTATTTGTCCCATGAGCTATATATTGCAAAGGTGAAGAATGGAAATTTTAAAGGTAGCACTCAAGCAATTTACTTTGGAATGGCGGAGAAATACCATGTAGTAGGTAGATATGGTGGACACAAATGGCATAGTGGTTGGCTCAAGGATTTTGGATGCATGAGAAGTATTCCCTCTCGATACAAGGTTTAGGCTAGCAAGGTTTATTTGAAACAAACACAAGGATGAACCGGTGCAGCAAAACTCACATAAAAGACATATTGTAAACATTATAAGACTCTACACCGTCTTCCTTGTTGTTCAAAACTCAATACTAGAAATTATCTAGACTTTAGAGAGACCAAATATGCAAACCAAATTTAGCAAGCTCTAGGTGTTTCTTCATTAATGGGTGCAAAGTATATGATGCAAGAGCTTAAACATGAGCACAACAATTGCCAAGTATCAAATTATTCAAGATATTTTAGAATTACTACATGTAGCATTTCCCGATTCCAACCATATAACAATTTAACGAAGAAGATTCAACCTTCGCCATGAATACTATGAGTAAAGCCTAAGGACATACTTGTCCATATGCAACAGCGGAGCGTGTCTCTCTCCCACACAATGAATGCTAGGATCCATTTTATTCAATCAAAACAAAAAACAAAAACAAACCGACGCTCCAAGCAAAGTACATAAGATGTGATGGAATAAAAATATAGTTTCAGGGGAGGAACCTGATAATGTTGTCGATGAAGAAGGGGATGCCTTGGGCATCCCCAAGCTTAGACGCTTGAGTATTCTTAAAATATGCAGGGGTGAACCACTGGGGCATCCCCAAGCTTTAGAGCTTTCACTCTCCTTGATCATATTGTATCATCTCCCTCTCTTGATCCTTGAAAACTTCCTCCACACCAAACTCGAAACAACTCATTAGAGGGTTAGTGCATAATAAAAATTCACATGTTCAGAGGTGACATAATCATTCTTAACACTTCTGGACATTGCATAAAGCTACTGGACATTAATGGAACAAAGAAATTCATCCAACATAGCAAAAGAGGCAATGCGAAATAAAAGGCAGAATCTGTCAAAACAGAACAGTCCGTAAAGATGGATTTAATCGAAGCACCATACTTGCTCAAATGAAAATGCCCAAATTGAATGAAAGTTGCGTACATATGTGAGGATCACGCATGTAAATTGACATATTTTTCTGAGCTACCTACAGAGGGGCAGGTCGAAATTCGTGACAGAAAAGAAATCTGTTACTGCGCAGCAATCCAAATTTAGTATGAACCTTACTATCAAAGACTTTACTTGGCACAACAAAGCACAAAACTAAGATAAGGAGAGATTGCTACAGTAGTAAACAACTTCCAAGACTCAAATATAAAACAAAAATACTGTAGTAAAAACATGGGTTGTCTCCCATAAGCGCTTTTCTTTAACGCCTTTCAGCTAGGCGCATAAAGTGTATATCAAGTGTTATCAAGAGACGAAGTATCAACATCATAACTTGTTCTAATAATAGAATCAAAAGGTAACTTCATTCTCTTTCTAGGGAAGTGTTCCATACCTTTCTTGAGAGGAAATTGATATTTAATATTACCTTCTTCATATCAATGGTAGCACCAACAGTTCGAAGAAAAGGTCTTCCCAATATAATGGGACAAGATGCATTGCATTCAATATCCAAGACAATAAAATCAACGGGGACAAGGTTATTGTTAACGGTAATGCGAACATTATCAACTCTCCCCAAAGGTTTCTTTATAGCATTATCAACAAGATTAACATCCAAATAACAATTTTCAATGGTGGCAAGTCAAGCATATTATAGATTTTCTTAGGCATAACGGAAATACTTGCACCAAGATCACATAAAGCATTACAATCAAAGTTATTGACCTTCATCTTAATGATGGGCTCCCAACCATCCTCTAGCTTTCTAGGAATAGAAGTTTCAAGTTTTAGTTTCTCTTCTCTAGCTTTTATGAGAGCATTTGTAATATGTTTTGTGAAAGCCAAGTTTATAGCACTAGCATTAGGACTCTTAGCAAGTTTTTGCAAGAACTTTATAACTTCAGAGATGTGGCAATCATCAAAATCCAAACCACTATAATCTAATGCAATGGGATCATCATCCCCAATGTTGGAAAAAATTTCAGCAGTTTTATCACAGGCAGTTTCAGCAGTTTTAGCAGTTTCAGGCAATTTTGCACGCTTCACACTAGGAGTAGTAACATTGCCAACACCAATTATTTTACCATTGATAGTAGGAGGTGCAGCAACATGTGAATCATTATCATTACTAGTGATGGTAATAGTCCAAACTTTAGCTACATTATTCTTTTTAGCTAGTTTTTCATCTTCTTCTCTTTCCCACCTAGCATGCAATTCGGCCATCAATCTTATATTCTCATTAATTCTAACTTGGATGGCATTTGCTGTAGTAAATTTTTTATTTTCAATATCCCTATTAGGCATAACTTTCGATTTCAAAAGATCAACATCAGAGGCAAGACTATCAACCTTAGAAGCGAGAATATCAATTTTATTGAGCTTTTCCTCAACAGATTTGTTAAAAGCAGTTTGTGTACTAATAAATTCTTTAAGCATAGCTTCAAGTCCAGGGGGTGTGTTCCTATTATTGTTGTAAGAATTCCCATAAGAATTAACATAACCGTTACCATTATTATAAGGATATGGCCTATAATTATTACTAGAATTGTTCCGATAAGCATTGTTGTTGAAATTATTATTTTTAATGAAGTTTACATCAACATGTTCTTCTTGGGCAACCAATGAAGCTAACGGAACATTATTAGGATCAACATTAGTCCTATCATTCACAAGCATAGACATAATAGCATCAATCTTATCACTCAAGGAAGAGGATTCTTCGACAGAATTTACCTTCTTACCTTGTGGAGCTCTTTCCGTGTGCCATTCAGAGTAATTAATCATCATATTATCAAGGAGCTTTGTTGCTTCACCAAGAGTGATGGACATAAAGCTACCTCCAGCAGCTGAATCCAATAGGTTCCGCGAAGAAAAGTTCGATCCTGCATAAAAGGTTTGGATGATCATCCAAGTAGTCAGTCCATGGGTTGGGCAATTTTTGACCAAAGATTTCATTCTTTCCCAAGCTTGTGCAACATGCTCATTATCCAATTGTTTAAAATTCATTATGCTACTTCTCAAAGATATAATTTTAGCAGGGGGATAATATCTACCAATAAAAGCATCCTTACATTTAGTCCATGAATCAATACTATTCTTAGGCGAGAGATAGCAACCAATCTTTAGCTCTTCCTCTTAATGAGAAAGGAAACAATTTTAATTTTATAATGTCACCATCTACATCTTTATACTTTTGCATTTCACACAATTCAACAAAGTTATTAAGATGGGCAGCAAGATCATCCGAACTAACACCGAGAAAATTGCTCTCGCATAACAAGATTCGATGAAAGCGGGTTTAATTTCAAAGAATTCTGCTGTAGTAGCAGGTGGAGCAATAGGTGTGCATAAGAAATCATTATTATTTGTGGTTGTGAAGTCACACAACTTAGTATTTTCAGGAGTGGCCATTTTAACAGTAGTAAATAAAGCAAACAAGATAAAGTAAATGCAAGTAACTAATTTTTTTGTGTTTTTGATATAGAGTGCAAGACAGTAAATAAAGTAAAGCTAGCAACTATTTTTTTGTGTTTTGATATAATGCAGCAAACCAAGTAGTAAATAAAATGAAGCAAGACAAAAACAAAGTAAAGAGATTGGATTGTGGAGACTCCCCTTGCAGCGTGTCTTGATCTCCCCGGCAACGGCGCCAGAAAAATAGCTTGATGGCGTGTAACTCACACGTTCGTTGGGAACCCCAAGAGGAAGGTATGATGCGCACAGCAACAAGTTTTCCCTCAGAAAGAAACCAAGGTTTATCGAACCAGGAGGAGCCAAGAAGCACGTTGAAGGTTGATGGCGGCGGGATGTAGTGCGGCGCAACACCGGAGATTCCGGCGCCAACGTGGATCCCGCACAACACAACCAAAGTACTTTGCCCCAACGAAACAGATGAGGTTGTCAATCTCACCGGCTTGTCTGTAACAAAGGATTAGATGTATAGTGTGGATGATGATTGTTTGCAGAAAATAGTAGAACAAGTATTGCAGTAGATTTGTATTTCAGATGTAAAAGAATGGACCGGGGTCCACAGTTCACTAGAGGTGTCTCTCCCATAAGATAAATAGCATGTTGGGTGAACAAATTACAGTCGGGCAATTGACAAATAGAGAGGGCATAACAATGCACATACATGATATTGATGAATATTGTGAGATTTAATTGGGCATTACGACAAAGTACATAGACCGCTATCCAGCATGCATCTATGCCTAAAAAGTCCACCTTCATGTTATCATCCGAACCCCTTCCAGTATTAAGTTGCAAAACAACAGACAATTGCATTAAGTATGGTGCGTAATGTAATCAATAACTACATCCTCGGACATAGCATCAATGTTTTATCCCTAGTGGCAACAAGTACATCCATAACCTTAGAGGTTTCTGTCACTCCCCGCATTCACGGAGACATGAACCCACTATCGAGCATAAATACTCCCTCTTGGAGTTAAGAGCAAAAACTTGGCCAGAGCCTCTACTAATAACGGAGAGCATGCAAGATCATAAACAACACATAGGTAATAGATTGATAATCAACATAACATAGTATTCTCTATCCATCGGATCCCGACAAACACAACATATAGAATTACGGATAGATGATCTTGATCATGTTAGGCAGCTCACAAGATCCGACAATGAAGCACATGAGGAGAAGACAACCATCTAGCTACTGCTATGGACCCATAGTCCAGGGGTGAACTACTCACTCATCACTCCGGAGGCGACCATGGCGGTGAAGAGTCCTCCGGGAGATGAATCCCCTCTCCGGCAGGGTGCCGGAGGTGATCTCCAGAATCCCCCGAGATGGGATTGGCGGCGACGGCGTCTCAGCAAGGTTTTCCGTATCGTGGCTCTCGGTACTGGGGGTTTCGCGACGAATACCTTAAGTAGGCGGAAGGGCGGAGTCGGAGGGGTCACGGGGGCCCCACACAGCAGGGCCGCGCGGGCCCCTCCTGGGCCGCGCCGCCCTAGTGTGGCGGCGCCCGTGGCCCCACTTCGTCTTCTCTTCGGTCTTCCGGAAGCTTCGTGGCAAAATAGGCCCCCGGGCGTTGATTTCGTCCAATTCCGAGAATATTTCCTTTGTAGGATTTCTGAAACCAAAAACAGTAGAAAACAACAACTGGCTCTTCGGCATCTCGTTAATAGGTTAGTGCCGGAAAATGCATAAATACGACATAAAGTATGCATAAAACATGTAGATATCATCAATAATGTGGCATGGAACATAAGAAATTATCGATACGTCGGAGACGTATCACATGCTTGCAAGCTAATTGGATGAAATTCCACCGAGAGGGACCAGAGTATATATATTCGTCATTTGGATGGACAAATCCCACTATTGATCCACGCGCTTCAACCTATATTTTTCGAATACTTAATGCCACATTTATAATCACCCATTTACGAAGTAGTGTTTGATGTCATCAAAGTATCCATCCGGTGCAGGTGATTAACATGATCTCATGGTCGAAGGTTTAGGTTACTATGTATCTTAAAACTTGTAGCAAAAATGAACTTAATGACTTGATCATATGGTACGCTTATTATGAGTGTGTGTCCATCACATCCTTCACCTAATGATACGATTTTGTTATTAATAAAATCCAATGTTCATGATCAGGAAACCATGATCATCTATTAATCAACAAGCTACTTTAACAAGAGGCTTACTAGGGACTCTTTTATGTTTATAAAATACACAACTATTAATGTTTCTGGTTAATATATTTATAGCATGGGATATAAACATTTATCATGCACACTAAGATATAACAAAATACACTTTTATTATTGCCTCTTGGGCATATATCCAACAGTCTCTGCACTAGAGTCAATAATCTAGTTCATTTGTGAAGATCTAACACCGTGGCCTTCTGATGCTTATCATGTTTGTTCATGGGAAGGGTTTCAGTCAACGAATCTGACACGCTCAGAAACGTATGTATTTTGCAATTCATTTGCGTCTTCACTCATTTTTCAAATGAGTCGGCATTAATCGTGTATGTTTGGCGCATCAACCTCGGCACGTTCGAGACCGCGCACGAGGCGATGCGCGTACGACGCCGTTGCCTGGAAGCTCGGGCGCCCGCGCCAACGGGCCGAGGACCTCGCGCCGCCGCGCCTCGTCACGCATGAGGAGCATCGTCGCCTTCTCATCGCCGAGTAGGACGAGCGCGTGCGGCTCGAGTGGGTGGCCCGCTTCCCCGAGGACGTCGCCACCGATAAGGCACACTTCGCCACGCGCAAGGCGGCGCAGAAGGCCGCGAAGGAGGACCGCATCTTCCGGAGGCCCGACAAGGCGGCGAGGCGCGCCTTCATCGAGGCGCAGATGGAAGGTCCGTAGACCATCTCCAACATCGACGCCCGCTGGGCCAATCAATTCTCGTCGACACCAGTGCCGACCACGATACCAAACTCGTCCTATGTCGAGTATATTAGGTTTGTTTTTCTGCTCTAATATGAACTATCTATGTTTTTTGTTCTATCTAAACTAGTTTTTTCCCTATTTTCTAAATCTTATTTTGTGTTATTTCTTTGCAAAATCGTGTTTCTCGCGCTGCATTTTAGCGTGCCTGTGGGGAACAATTTGAGCTATTTTGGCGCATTGCCTTTTAGTGCTTCCCGCGGAGGAGAAACCGACACCACACGCTATGGGACGATGCAGCACGCTGCAAAGCTAGTTTAGCACGTCGCTATGTAAAGCCGGCCTCTATTGGAGATGCTCTAACTATCGAGGGATATTATTTTGTCTTTCTATACAGACCACAAGATGTTTTCCTTGTAGCGTGGTGTGCGAATATAGAATGTGCGGATGTACATGCAAAATTTTATTTTAGTACTTATAATTTTTTTGTTTTTATATATTTTTATGCACTTGTGAGCCAAAACACTAATTCCGTGTTCGATGCACTACTTGTTTTTTTTTTCCTTTTCTACCAATGTAGGATGTCACGTGTCCTGCAAGATCATATTAACATCTCGAAGATCTAGTTTGTTGTGACGATGTGGAGTCGATCTTGAGCTAAACAATACAATAAAAAATCAATATATGGAGCAATTGTTTTATCAATTTAGGCCATAGCAACATTATAAAAACAACTATAAATAGTATTGCAGGCAAAACAATGATCATATAAAATTTGAAAGTAGCTTGGTTTATTTTCTGTAGATCTATCTGCAGAATCATCAAAATGCCTTTTTTTCTGATCGAGGCTGGGTGGAAATAAAGAGTTGGACTCATCAACATGTTCGACTATGCGGTGTGGATGTAGCAGCAGCTCTACAGATTTCGGGTTTCCAGAGATGAAATGGAAGAGCATGAAACGCACACTAGCGGCTCTCATCCCCCTCTCGTATGAGAGCTTCCTCGGTCCCCCCCGGCTTTCCTTCCCCCTCGTCCGGCAGCTCCACCGGCTGGAGCGGAAGGGGGAGGAGAGGCTGGCCTTCTCTCCTGTATAGTAGTAGGTTTAGATTGTCTACCCATGTGTGGAGGCTGGCGCTATGCTATTAGAGTGGAGCGGAGTGCTTGATCTGTTCGGCCAGATCTGGTACGGATTAGGGTTCCTCCTTGTCGTCTTCTTGATCTAGTGGCAGGAGCAACATGCAAGGATGAGGAGCACCGTCTCCTTCAATAAAGCCGATCCTTTTGGTGGGGGTGGTCTGGGGAGGGGGAGCTCCGCTCTGTTTCTGTCTCCCGTGGTGGCGAGGGGAGACGGGATGGTGGAGCTCTGCTCTTCTTCAGATGGTGCCTACCCCGGTGTCGGTGGCTCTAGCTACATCAACGTGCGCAACCAAACTAGAGGAATCTTCGCCTCTGCTATCCTTGGCCGACATGGCGGGCCATCATCGACAACCTCCAGATCAGAGGCTCTTCTCTGTCTTGGCTGCTAGAGCTCGACGCTTTGTTGCCACCAACTGGTGCGTCCCCGATGGCTTCGAGGTGACCAGCGGCGACGGTTCCTCGCCGAAAGGGGGCGTTCGAGCGCTCTCGCCCTGTTCCTCGGTGGCGACGCCTTGAGGACGCCGACGTCTGGTGGCGGAGGCACCTAGGGACTTGATTGCTTTTTTTATATTCTATGGTCTTTTTTTGTAAATAGGCAGGCTTTATCCTCAAATACTAGGTTCTTTAGGCGAGTGTTGTAAAGGGCCTATCTGGAAATTATACCTGCCACATGTTTTTCAATACATGTTCCACCAGGGTCTTCGGGTCTTCTAGACCCCTTCTTTGTGCAAAAAAAAAAAAAGGAAGAGCATGGGTTTGCACATGTGGGTTAGCCCTTGAAATAAAACTCCAAATTGGTGAGTTAAACAGGCAGCTCGGAGCTTGACTTTTACTCGGCTTATAACGAGCCAAGCAAGTTTTAACTTTCGTTATTAAACGAGTACAATTTAAATAAGCCGGGTTCATCGAGTAGTCATTTAGCTTCGTTTAACTCGGCAAAAATCTAGTTTTTTTTTTCTTTTGCTTAGGAGTTCTTCGAGTACGGATGTAACAACACTAGGCAAATCTTTGCCTCCGTTTTGAAAAAAAGGGATATCCGTTTAAGTAGTGTCCTATCATCTCTATGAGAGTCCAGCAGCTGCTAACATAAATTCCACGAATAAAACGACAGAGTCAGTAGCTATCAAGGGAGAATCACCGTATTGAAACATCATCATCATTCGTTTAGAGCATCTCCACCGGCGCCCTTTAAATAGTCGCCGGCAGAGACGTCGGCACCTCCGTACGGAGAACGCCGACACTACATACTCTATTTAGGGAGTTGTTCTCACACGGGCGCACCCAAACCGGCAGTCCCGATAGATATTTTGAATTAAAATCACAAATAAAAGCATAGAAAATCGAATAAAGAGAAGAAACATTCCATTCCACAAACTAATACATAATTGAGAACGTGATTTACACGAAGATATAGTTTGGAACATGGTTTTCCACAAACTAATACATAGTTTGAACCATGGTTGACACAAATATAAAACATTGCAAAAAAAACTAAACCTAACTAGGCCGATCATCGCAGATTTCGTGTGTTCGCTGCCAAGAAAGAACACTCGAGGACACACCCAGTTACCCAAACTGGAAAATCCAGCTGGTGAGGGTGCCTCTGTTGGTTCTTTCGAGAAAGAACATCCAAAAACATGCGTGTCGATATTCGCTGCGAAGAAACAACACTCAGTCGTCGTCCTCCTCGGCGTTGTCGTTGTGGTAGTGGCGGCGGCAGCGCATCTCGTCGAACACCTTGACGCTCATGTCCCTCTCGCCAAAGTAGGAGAACATGAGCACAAAGCCGGCTTCGAGGCGGCGCGCGAACTTCTCCCAGCCGATGTGAAGGTACATCTTGCCACGCGCGTCGTAGATCACGTCCACGTCCACCGGCAGCAGCCGCAGGCAGCGTCCCGCAGATGCAGCGAGCCCGGGCGCTCGTCGCCGGCGACGAAGTCGGCGAAGGTATCCGTCAGCCTCTAGATGGCGTGTGGGTCGCCCTTGAGGACGACGACAAACTCGAACAGCACGGGCCCCTCCTCGTCCTGCATGTCCGACGATGAAGACGACGGCGTCACAGGCGACGGCGAGCGTGCAGCTCTGCCGCGGCCATGACCACGACCACGGCCGCGACCTCGACCAGACATGGTGTCGTCTCTTCAGATGGCGGCGGCTAGGGTTGGGAAGAGCTGCGCTAGGATTTGTGTGTGGGAGGGACGATGAGAGGCGGCCCTTTTTATAGGCCGGAGGGAGACGGGGGAGCGGTGGCACTCATTAACGCCAGCACGAAGAGCAAGACGCGCGCGACAGGACGGTTCGCTGCGCATCTGCGCAAACTGCACCGCCGCTGCACCCCAATAATTCCCGTCGCGAGGTAGACAATGGTTAGGTTAAAATTGAATGAGCCGCTGACGCGTCAGCCCCGCCACTCCCCGCTGGCGTCGACTTTTGGGATGTGTGGCTGACAGGTGGCTCCCACGCCCAACATTTTCCGCCTCGCGAGACGCCAGCGTGCCCGATTCGCGCCCTTGGCGAAGGGGCCGGCACGGGATTGCCGACGATTCTATTGGGCTCGAAAAATAGCCGGCACCGTTTGGGACGTGCCGGTGCGAGCCCATTTTCGCTCCCGGCCCCCAAACACTATCGGGGCCGCCGGTGGAGATGCTCTTATATCGATTCAAGCATGAAAGTAGCTAAATGCAAGTAGAACTCTCTCGTCCTCTCGTTCTCCACCGCCCCTGTCTCTCTCGAGTTCTCCACGTCCGGGCCGGCTGGCCCCTCTCCCTCTCTTCTCCGGTGTGAGCCGGTGTTGAGTTGGGCGGGGGACCCCTCTCTGTACAGCCCTAGTCTAGGTGTAGAAGTCTAGTTTAGGATCAGATTTCCTTTTGCCTCCATGGCGTCTGGCATCTTGCCGCTGTTGGGGATTTGGTTGCTGCTGCACGCGAGCTGCACCTGGTGGCCGGCGGTTGCTCCTCTCTTGCTCATGGTGCTTCGGTGGTCGGAGCCGCAGGTGAGTATGGGCGGGATCCTCGCGATCCCAAAGAATAAGCTCGAGTTCTGGCCTCCATCCATGGAGGTCGTTGCCGGTGAGGATGAAGCAGGATTTTCTGCCTTTCCTTACTGCTCCAGCCATCAAGGAGGTGGAGGAGGCGATTGGAAGGCTGGAGTTCAGTTTGTTTCTTCCCGGTGGGGATTTGCTGCTGCATCTCGCGGAGAACCTCTACGGCGGCGATCTGGCGCTGCTGTTATCCTCGGCCAAGGCGGCCACTCCGCGCTGCGGTCCGACCGGAACCGCGGCTTCTTCAACCTCCAGGTCGACATGCCAAGAAGGAGGCCTTTCCGCGACTCCGTCACGGCGCTCTTCGTCACGCCTTCGCCAAGTGTTCTCGTCCCCGACGTTGGTGCTGGCGGCCGCGATGTCGAGTTCGTCACCAAGTTGCGGTGGAGAAGGGCCCAAGCACTTGATTGCTTTTTCTGAAATTGTTTAGGGGTCCTTTGTGTAAACATGCAGGTCCTGGTTGTATTTTCCCTTTCGTTCTGGACATGTATGCAAATTGTAATCCCACCGCTATAATATAAGCAGCTTCCGGGTCCTCATACCCGATCCTCGTTCAAAAAAAAAAGTAGCTAAATGCAAGGAACATATTAAATAACAAAATAAGTTTCTAAAGGCTAGGAACCTGGCACTGAAATAAAATAAAAAAATACTGAAACATAAGCACCCCGTCTATAGTACAAAGGGAACACCTGACATTATATTATATTGTGGTAAAAGTACTACTTATTTTGCTTGTGTACCTCAAGCATGGGGATTCTAAATGGAATTAACGCAACAGGAGAACTCCTTCTCAAGTTAAGCTCTTACGATTCGAATTCAGTTTTATTTTGGCAATGGCTAGTGGTCATAACAGAAAGCAACAAAAGCCATTCTCGAAATTGCCCCTTATAACTAGGAACAGAGGGGGGCAGGCTAATGGCATCTCATTTCCTGGGCATACAATTTTTTTCGATAAATTCCTGGGCATACAAACATGAAGCATTTAGCAGATATAGTTTTTCTTCCTTGTTATGTACATTAGTACATACATCCACCACAGAGCATTTTCGCTCATGCCTCCATTGCTAATTTCCCAGACATGCAACACTCAAAGAAAGATGCCTTATTTTTCTATAGGCAAGTGTTCACTGGTTTTCACTTTTTCCCCCTCTGAAAAAACAAATACATGTACATGTGGTCATGTGGATGACCTGGTCTATCTGGAACTCGAGACACACAATTAAAGGAGCTATCCTTATCATATACTGTATGAAAGAACTACAAATAAAATCTTCTACTAAATACGGGATAGAACACCATAAGCATAGATGGGGTCATTTTTCTAGTCAGCAGTCCAGTCCGTGAACCATTGATCAGACCGGAGATGGAAAATACCAAGTGAACCTGAAGAAGAGTTGAAAGGTAAGATATAACATAAATGCAGTAGTTCCGGGAGATCCAAGAAAGGAAAGTAGTGCATTCTCGGAAATTCAATTCGGCTCCCGGGTGCGTATGCACCCTCTACCAAAAAATCTCCATATCATTTGACTGAACAATTGCCATGTTAACTACTCTATTGACTAACAAGACCCAAACATTGTCAGTCTAAACATCTCTCAAATCACTTGGATAAACAACACATCTGTGTATGCATAGAAATCAAACCTATGCTCAGTTAAACTAGCAATCCAAGGTGCATCAGTTCAATATAATCTAATAATAACTGAATGACCGATTAATCTACCCTCCGATTCATATTAATTGACTCTAATATGGATGTATCTAGACACATTTTAGTTCTAGATACATCCATATTGAAGTCAATTAATATGAATCGGAGGGAGTAGATGGAGTAGTAACTATGGCGAGAATTAAATATGAAGAGCAGAATTCATTCAAAGTATCAAGACTGCAATCCCAAACCACATACCTTTCTAAATGTGCATGGAGGATTGGTAAATAAGATCTTGCAGCCCTCACCGACAATTTCCTGTTATTAAGTGTTACATGCAAACCTGTGAAATAAACAATCTAGCAAGTTTAGTTGAAACCAGAACTCCAGAATGAAAAGGGTCATTTCTTACTCATCTTCACAATATACTAAGTTTCTTTGGATGCAGGCTCGTATATCACCATTATCACGGTATAAACTTCAACTATGAAGAATGGACATAATCTCTGCAATAGGATCTACAGAATCCACCGGCATTATATGAAGGAAAAAACCATTGGAAGGATGTCTGTTGTTGTTTTGCAATAGAAAACTGAAAAGACAGGAACTGAGTTGAGTAAGGGCAACTGAACAAAAGACTACAAACAAGCACCACTGCAAATAAAGATGGGAATCGGAATTACGACCTACATGGACTGCTCACTAATCGGGATACGTATCGGGCAGTATCCGAGCAGTATACAGTATCCATGCAGTATCCGATACCGGTACGCCGACAAAGCGCAGTATCCGCGCTTCATAGCTGCTCAGTATCTAACACGTTCACGCTGGTTTGTGAGGACTGATGCAAGAATATGACTTTAGAGGAAAGATAATAGCACAATTATCTGATGTGGAAGCATCTGCCGTGTGGTCAGGTTCCTCAAATATCTGACAAAAAAGTGTTGGTTCCTCAGTATTCCAGTGATAATCTAACACATAACAACTATCAAACACAGTTCCTTTTTTCGATAAAGATCAAACACAGTTCCTAAGTCTGGACAGCTAATGGTCTTCTTAGATTTCACTGCAGTTAAAAGATTTTCAACAAGCTGCCAATCTAATAACCCTTTGGAAGATCTGGCTAGAATGGAATAGCGGAGTTTTGAACAAGAAGCACACTCGAGCAAGTTAGTCGTCCAAAAAACCCACCTGAACTTTTTCATTCAAAAAATTTGGCCCAAAGCCAGATACACAGCTGGAGTTTGGGGATTACAGAGTGAAAAGGGGGTCAAAGAGGGGGGACTACGGGGGCCTAGAGCTAAGGAGGAGAAGCCAAGCATCAGTGGAGCATTGCACGTCCCAAGGGAGGTGGGCACGCCACAACCGGGCATCATCGCGGCACATCTGAAGCAAAAGCGACAGGCTAGATCACTACTCTCTGAAGGTGACAGCGTTGCGGTGCTTTCAGATGTTCCAGCAGCACAGAAGGATGGAAGTGGAAGCCGTCCTTTGATCCACCAGGGGGGCATGGAGGGATGCTTCATGGGGACAATGGGGCAAGCCGACATTCCCCACAACAACCTCGACCAGGGCAGGGCGCTCTCAGAGTGCCGGTGGTGTAGCAGCTTCACCTGCAGGGACTGGTTTTGCTTGAAGAGACAACGAATGCCCAGGTGGCCTTCCTTCTTGGGACAGCACACCTGCTGCCAGGCCACCAGGCACTTGGCTCCAGAGGGACGATCCAGAGCGTTCCACAGAAAGTCGCGGGGCAGCCGTTCGAGGATGTGCAGCAGCGGGAGGGAGGAACGCCGTGTCAATGGCGTAGTTCGCAAGGGCATCAAGCACTGAGTTGATCAAAAGCGCGATCAGCAGTGAGAAGGTAGCCAGGGTGAGCTTCTCAGCTGACGGTTGCAGCCCTAGGTAGATCTGCGGGAAGCCCTCAACACGGCAGCCCAGAATCTCTTGGATGGCAAGGATATAGTCGGTGGCAACTGCACGATGGTGCTTTTATGGAAGTTAATCACCAACCCCATGGCCGCCGAAAACTGGAGTAGCAGAGAGCCAACGAGCCGAATTTGCAGATGGAGAATAACAATGGTCAATACACATACCAAATGTTAAACAACCCGTAAATTTGGCCATCCCAAAGAGAGGTAGCTCGATCAATTTTCACATCAAAATGAGTAAGTTCATGAGTTTTAAATTGGTTTGTGTAAACTAAATAGAGAAAGTACGATAGTGCGATCACCTGGAAGGCTGCGGTCATAACTGGTGCTATCATGGCACGCCAGAGTTCGGCATCACAGTAGATCTTTTCTGGCCTCCAGACACCATGGGTAATCCGTGGGAGTCAAGCCACCCACATCAAACCACCCCCTTCCTACCGGCTACCGCCTTCGTGTCCGTCGTCATCGCAGTGCCACTCCCAGTTTTAATCCTTAGAATTTGCAGATTGAGAAAAACAATGATCAATTAGCGTAGCAAATGTTAAAAAACCCATAAACTTGTTCATCCTAAAGAGAGATAGCTCGACCAATTTGACATCAAAATAAGTAAGATTATAAGTTTTAGTTTGGTTTGTGTACTACTGAAGAAACAAAATAGAGAAAGTACGATAGTGCAATCACCTTGGAGGCTGCAAGAGCTCCTTGCCACCACCCTGCACGTTGTTTGTAACTTTTAATTCCTAAGTCAATGAATAAAGTGTACCATTAGAAGGGATATACATATATAACTAACCTAAAAATATAAATTTTGTCGGACAACTTAATTACCATAATAATCAGCAAAACGAGGGATAGCATAAAATGTTTTCCAGAACTAATCACCCAGGGAAATGAAAGTAACCTCTATAAGATTCTTGTTGCCAACTGAATTTCCACGTATATTCTCTAAGTGTAAAACAGGAACTGACTATACATATTTTTCCTATATGGGGAAAACATGGTGATATTTATTCGGTTCATATTCCAAAATATATATTTTTAGGTCGTTGGGATCATGGATGGCGTATCTGTCACATATTTAGTATGAAATATAATACTGGCTGCAAGGTACTGAACTGAAGATCAGTGAGGAAGCACAGATAAGGAGCAAGAGTAACATAGGTTAACGCACAAGAATAACAGGGAGTTTAACCTGTGTGTACCGATGGCTGAACAAAGAACCTCCGTTGGGACGCTTCGCTCTCTGAAAAATAGCAGTTGCTCCTAATTACAGATGACCAAGATATCAATATCCAGAAAGAACAAACCGGGGGAATTAGGATCTACAGGAAACTTGTACTGCGTCAAAAACAGCAATAAAAATCCAATCATAAAATTATGAAAAAAACAATCTCACCTAAAAACAGAAATTCAGTAACAGCAGCTACCAGCGCCCACCAAACCACACCTGCAAAATAACAAGTTAACAAACCAAAATCCAGAATAAGAAAAAAAACTGAACACCTGCACCCAGAGGAACAGCCAGCACCAACAGAAGCGCGCCAAGAACCTGCAAAAACTAACGCAATAACCTGATGAAATACATTGAAGCGTCTATATCACAGATAAATTCTGCTAACATGTGACAGGAGATAATAAAATGATGGATCTTTAGATGCATTGAATACTACAGACCTGCAAAAGGAAGAACTTGGAGTACCAACATTACTGGAACCCTAAATAAAAGCATCTAGAAACATTAAATAGGAGTTTCCAGAGGATCCTGAAACAGAACACCCTAAAAAATGAAAATTTTAAGTTCAACAAACAAATATTTTGCAAAAAATATGTATACTATTCAATTTAAGGGCTATCTTTTAATTTTGGCATGTTGAGTGTTTGCTTCATGTTTTATTACTTTATAAACTATGGAAGAGAGGAGGAGAGGGCAACATCACCAGTGTGGGTTTCATGGGAACCCTTTGACTTGGACGATCCATGGCCTGCAAATCCCGTACCAAACCATCTTACACTCAATTCCTGCATAAGAGTATCCTTTACCTCACAAAACTTGTCAGCCCAACCAGGTGGTTCGACAGCTTCAACTCCTAAACCAGGAGCTCGGTCACTGGACTTTAGGTTCACCGGATCAGTCCAGTCAGCTACATATGCAGAAACACGTCTTTTGAACTTTAACTTGAACTCTGTCCACGCTTGATATTTGTAGTGGTTGATGCGCGCCAGCCTGGTCCACATGTTAGTGAAACCAGATCTGAGCGAAAAGTGGTGTACAGAGTTCTGCAGGGAAGGTTCCACAGCCTCAAGACGGACGAAGGACTTGTGCCGCTGCTGGGTCTTCAACCGACAAGTATAGCCTTGACAGACACCATCCTGCGGATGTGCTGTTTGACCCGAGGGACCAAAATCAAAGCAGGGGAGATAGATTTGGCCAATCTGTGGGTCAACCGAGACAAGTGCTTCAAGCATGGACTTCGAGGGACTCTCTAAATTTTTCCAGTCCGGAGAAAAGATGAACTCGTCGACATCAACGAATGCCATCCACTGGCACGATGTTTGGTGCACTGCGGCGCAGTGGGAAAGGCCAGCTTCCTGCGTTTTTGTCCAAGGCCAGGCCACGGTGGAAATGTTGACTCCTGTGGACCTCAAGTCAGCCACCTTACCCGCCAAATTATCCTCGCTTCCATTGTCGTACAAGAAAAACTGGTCGACGCCCAGAGCGTCATGGTACAGTACCCACTCGCAGAGAAACTTTGAGACATTCCGCACCATTGTGCAGGCACAGATATTGTTTCTCGTAGGTGGCGCTACTGCTGCAAGGTCACTTTGTTGTGGACGGTATATCGCAAGGGAGGGGATGGGCTCCTCGCCGATGACAGACAGTGTGACTCGGAGCTGGGTGTTGCTGTGGGAAGTAAGAAGAGCCGGTGGAGGGGGGCACCTGGCTACTTGTTGCGCCGCAGTGATGGCTGGGAGGGAGGCCGACGCGCCATCATCATGGCCACGGTACACGCACTGGACTGGGGGATTGGCTGTGTTTGCCCACTGGCGGCGGATGACACCTTTCGCGAAGACAAGGACGTCGCCTCCGTCGAGAACAGCAGAGTCGAAGACTAGGCGGTTGCTCCAGTTGAGCATCGGGCGGACAGGGAGATCAGCAGGGGCGGCGGCGGGGGAGTCAGCGGAGGAGGAGGCGGAAAGCAGCAGGGGCGCTTGGAGCGGCTGGATGCTCTGCTCTGTTTCAGGCATGGCGCAGAGGTAGGCCTGGCGTCCGGGGCCTGGCAGCGTCCCGAGAGCACGCGCCGGGGACGAGGCACCACCTTGGAAGGCACAGATCGCGTCGTCCACAGGCTCGTCGGCCAGGACCAGGACCTCGGAGTCAGGGAGCAGGACGGCATCGGAATCAGGGAAGACCGCGGCATCCGATTCATCAGGGAGGAAGACGTCGTGCTGGGGCTGCGAGTGGGGGCGGAGCGGCAACAGGCGGCGCGGGAGGGCAAAATCGATGTCGGCTTCCGACGGGTGCGGAAACAGGAAGGTCGGCGGGCGAAGCAGCTCCTGAGGCAGCGGCCAGCTCTCGACGGCGAGGCCGCCGGGGAACAGGCCCGGCGAGAAGACGGGGGCTTTGGAGAGTACCGCCTGGCGGCCGGAGAAAAGCACAAGACCAGCGACGGTAGCAGCCCCGGCGGCGGTGAGGACACGGCGCAGGCGGCTGGGGCGGGGTTGCTTCGGCATGGCGGGAAAGCTTTGCGGCAAGCGGCGGGAGTCGAAAATTGGGAGCAAAGATGGGAGGAAGCTTTTCTTGGTCTCGCGAGCGAACGAAAGCTTGTTTGCAGATTGAGATTGAGACCGGAGTTTAGGGCTAGCTGTCGATATACGATACGATGCCCTAAAACGAACCGACCCGGCGAGGCGGTCGAACCGACCGATCGCGCCGCCGATACGATGCCCTAAAAGAAAATTGCTCTTTTTAGTCTACGGTCATGTGTGTAAAGTCCATGGACTATGTTGTAATTGCTCTTTTCTTTAGCGTCCTCAATGTAATTTGTACTGTCACCGGCTCACCGCTAAAGATTAATGCAATTTCTAGATCCTTCTGGTCCGTTCCTCTGTTAAAAAAAAGACCTCTCCAAACCTATTTTTTCTTTGTTTGCATTTTAAAAATCTTAGTCACTCCCTAAATCGCCATGACCTTTAAAAATCCGGCAGTTTAAAGGTTTCTAGGCCACCGCATTTTCTATTCGAATGACCAAAAAAAAGTTGTGGTGTTGTTCTTTGCAACTGCGGAGCGAGAAGGTTTGGAGATTGAAACTACAACAGTCTTCTGGAGCTCATCCTTGGTGGCTTCCCGCTGGCCTAGGGCTAGCCTGCCACCGAATCTCATGGCTAAAGGGCGGCTGCTCCGAGCGCTGATACCGGTAATTGCTCGGTGCCATCTCAGATACAACCTCCAGGCCCGATGTGCCATTACGGATCAGCTTCGATGCAGGATTCCCCGCTCAGGATGGCTTTTCTTGTTTTTATTATACGGTCATGTGTGTACAGACTAGGGACTATGTTGTAATTGCTCTTTTCTTTGGGTCCTTGATGTAATTTGTACTGCACCGCTGAAGATTAATGCAATTTCTGGATCCTTCGGGTCCCTTCTCCTGTTAAAAAAAACTCTCCAAACCTATTTTTTTTATTTGTTTGCATTTTAAAAATCTTACACATTCCCTAAATCACCACAACCTTTAAAAACCCAGCGGTTTAAAGGTTTCTAGGACACCGCATTTTCTACTCGAATGACCAAAAAGAAATGTGCTGGCTTATGGTGCAGGCCAATAACTTTGTGGGGACTGCGCATTTACACATGATGGGTGTTTGTACAAATAATAGACTCGTATTGCAAAGTATCCCATTGGCTTGCTTATACCAGAAGGGCGGGCCTGACGAAGCGGTAGACTATCCCCAGTTGTGTCCTCAATGTTTAGATTTGCTTATACCAGGTTCATCTCAAAGCAATTCAAGGGAAATGCTGCCTACAAATATCCTTTTCTAGATCCTACAATGTCTGAGAGAACTCTCCCCCAAGTCCTACTCCCCAACCTAGAGTAGCTAAGTGTGGAAACTAAAATTAAGCCTTGTTCATACATGGGCTTTTCTAGTACGAAATGAGGCACTTCAAATATGTTCATTGCTCCACCCCAGGATACGATTAATCTGGCATTAGCTATGTGAGCTCCAAGTAGCTTAACAGAAAAAATGATAAGCCTGGCATTCCCAGCCCACCCAGGAGTCCAGGACAGCCGGTGGTTTCTTGGTCATGACCACCTAAATTGAAAATTACATTAAAGAACATTTCCACGTGGTTGAACCTCATAAGGGAATATAAGATTTTCATGAGGTTGATCCTAAGCTGCCATCCACACACGAATACCCTAGTTTAAAGGATATTTTTGGTGTAAAATTCAGGATCCTCCGCTGGACGGATTTCGCTCATCGGTGATGGGAGCTTTGAGCACTGGGTACACCCTTTTGCTCTTCTTATACCAGGTTCATCTCAAAGCAATTCAATGTGGTGGGCAGGGCACGTACTGAACTAGCACTCTCCGTTGTATGGTTTATGATCCTGTTTTGTATGATTATTGTTAGCGCCACACGGTTCGGTGGTGCAGGTAGGCATATGTCAAACGGAAAATAGGTTGTGGCGCAACGGAATAAGATTACGCTCTTTCAAAATTACACGGTTCTTAAATCTGAAAAGGAAGAGGTGGAGCCAATTCCTTCAGCAAGCACAGTCGTAAGGGAGCAGATACAGTACCTCTTCAGTCGTGCCTACATGACTTGAAGTGAGAAAGCCATATTTGATTCAAAAGATCCCCTGTCAGTAGATCATGCAATTACACAGAATGTACAATAGAACTACATGCACAATATATTCGTTTATTTAAGAAAGAAAAGAATGTATGGGAACAATATGTAAATACATGTAAGGCCCAAAGAGGGCTTACCCAGCTCACAAGACTAAGCAGGCTATTAGTCCAGTTTCTGAATGTCTACACTATTCCACAGCAAGTAGTGTGGTGAAACAGAGAACTGAAGCCTGAAAAGATCATTTTGAACAACAAACATGGTTTATCAAGTTTCGAAAGACAAACAAACATGGTTTATCTTGAAAGATGCCTCAGTTTAGTACTTCTGAAAATCTATCATGAAACTGCATCATCTTCGAACATGAGAAATTTGAATGGTATAAATGAACAACGGTATAATGCACCTGAATTAGAGGACCATTGCAAGCCATGTCAACTACCCCAACCCTTGCTAGCCGGCAAAGAAAATGGACCGTGCACAAGTTCAGCCAACTCCTGAACAAATACGAAAGTAGCAACCGGTCAATACTAGAAAAAGTCCCCCTTGCACAAAAATAGAGATAGTACTTTGAACCTTTTAAAAGTACATTAAAGGGAATGGGAACTGATTCCCCATTCAGATATGGTTCAGGGATCTCTTGTGAGTGGGCTGCATAGCAGTACATTACACAGCAAAATAGGCTGCTACCTGGCAATCTTGAGCAGTCAGCACAAAATGTAGGGCCACAGTGACAACACAAGTTCGTTTCTTCACTGGATAAAGTAATGGTAAAAGGTTAGACCCACGTTTATGCACCAACTACGAGATACAGTGAGCTCTGAGAAAATAAGTAAATGCATCTCATCCTTATTCCTACCATTCATATAGTACTATCAAGATTTGTTATCCATCTCAAAATCTATAAAAAGAAAGCTCACATTAGAGTTTCCAGCGCCATCGAGATCTAGGTGGATCAAAACCTGCCGTTAGAACTTTCTTTAAAGACCTGCATTGAGCAAAGACGAAATTGAAACCAAACATGTTTCATGCGTGCGAACCACAACTATTTCAGATATAAACAATCCTTGTTGTTCATTGTTGACTGTACCCTTACTGTTCACCAGTTAGATCAACTACCTGGTGCAGTCTGCACAGCTGCCTGAAACACCTGACGATCCTTGCTTGCAATGGCGTACTTGTGGTATGCAGCCTTGAGATAAGCTATTTCGACACATTCATATGCTAAAGAAGAAGCAGCAGCCATTTTCTTGCACATTTCATATTCATGGCAAACAAAGCTGGGCAATAAAATGAACAGAATTAATTCTAGTGACCAAACTTGCGCACTGTTTACATAAAAACAAGAGTACTGTTACACAAAACCACAGCTTCAGATTATATAGTTGGATAAGGCCAACAATTATATTGTTATCAGACCAAATTTTCCAGCATCCAGCTAGCAAAAATTTAGTAATATCACATCAGCTTGAAACAGCAAGGTTCTACAAAACCATTAATGTGAGGGGCAGTAGGCAATATAGTAACAATACATGTTTAGACATCAGCGAAGACTGATATCAGCAGGACATGACACCTACCGAAACACATGTTTTGCAGTGGATTAAGCTAACAGTGGAACATATGTCATATTTAGATTGATAATTAGTGTACTTCATGTGTAATACTGTGCCTCCTTAACAGATATATCTTCTATAACTAAATAGGACCCCCACACTACTGATTTTTGCAGTACAAGCAGCAGCGCCACATCATATATTATTTTTAAATCTTTTTTTGCCAAACAACAATGAAATCCCAAGCGGTCTTTTCGCACGCAGTCTTTCCACTTCCAATTAACCACATCGCCTCCCCACTTCTCATTTCCCCCTCCTTTTCTGTAACCATCCAGCCCACTTCATTATAATGATTGTGAAACTTACTATAGGTTATAGTGATTGTCTTCATCTGCGTCTGCCGCGTGTGGATGAAACCTTGTTTTGAGTTATCAAAGCTCAGTAGCCACAGCCAAGACATCATATATTTTCCTCCTGCTGTCCTCCAAGGCATGTGTATTGGCATCCATGGACTCCCTACAATGCTACAAGAGGCTGCAACCGATCTTTTCTGCCTCCTATAAACTGATTCCTGCATTCTAAGTTAACTGGTTGATATCCTATACGATTGTTCCTTTTACATGTAGAGTACCGATCGATGCCATCGATTATTTCCCCAACACGCTAATACTGAACAAAATGTCATTTTCCTGGTATGCGGCTCACACTTGTTTTCAAATATAGTTATTTCTCCCATTTAGATTGTCTATCAGTCTAGATCATTTCTTGGTGCATCCTCTGTTGCAGGGGAGTTTCACACAATCATCAAAAGGCCCTGATGTTTTCTCAGCAATATACTTTCAGATTATTTATTCCTCTAAATATTTATTGATCTATGTAACTGTAGAGTACTTTTTGGACTCCTACACACGATGTGAAGTTTGCATGCTTGCTCTGAGTAGTACAATAATCTTTGGTACACACACACTGGATTTTTCTTGGTGGTGTTATTTCGAAGATGAACCCGCTGACCACTCTGCTTCTATATTTCAGAAAAATAATCTACGTATCCATGATGGTGTGTTAGCAGTAATTTCTATTAAAATTGACATTCTGTTCAAATATGCAAATTCATTCCTTTTCCTTTTCTGCCATGGTTAATTGCCAAATTTCAATGGTTTTTTTTTCCAGAGTATATATGTGTGGATGCATAGAACGAAACATGATGGAAGTGCTTCTGGTTTTGTTGGTGGAAGATATATCAAAAGTTACTCTAGCTGTTGCGTCAACCACCTCAAATGTTCAAAGACATATGATTTTTTCAAGGAGTCTGCTACTGCTTCCATTGCTGAAGCATAGTTTTTCTATTGGTGTTTCCGATGAAAGGCCTGTGGTTTACCACTTCAGTTTATTAGGAACAGTTGGTTTAGCCTAAGCTATGTATGGCTGGCTTCAGCCTTCAGGATTAACTGTCTAATTGTCTCATTTCCATGCCGACTGAGAATCAAATATGCATCAAAATTCGGTATAGCTCACTCTTCTAAAGAATGATCCTGCACTTGGTTATTTTCTCTTTAAGGTGAGTTGCTGCACTATTTTGACACGCTAGTATTTGGTCAAACCGAATCATAGTACTGGTCTAAACATAAATTGATCAAGAAGTGATAGTGAAGAAATGGTACGCTACAATAACTACAGCGTAGTCTCATTTTGTCGACTATACATACTAGTTTTTCTCCGTGGAGAACAGTAAGGTTGCCTTGCAAAGTTTCTGTATTTCTGCGACAAATTTCCGCCGCAATGTGCAGGGCATAATCTATTTAATCAAAAGCTACATCTAACTAATTTGTTTTGGAGTATTCTGCTTCCAAATTGTTATGGTATCTGGAAAAATGATGACCTTTTTATTAATGCATAACTAACAAAAAATCAATATTAAATTTGATAGAAGCATGTTTTTCAGTTAGTAATTCAAGTTTGTACAATAAAATATTATTCTTGTGGTATTATTGTTGCATGCAGAAACCAAAAAGTAGCCGAACTGGAGATCCTCCTTAATCCTTAGCACAAGAAACCTAGCAGGCTTTATAATATTTGAGCCTAGTCTTTTAGTATAAAGAGAAATAAAGATCCTCCCACAATCTGATGATCCTATTGTTTGAATGCTTATGGAAGGAAACTACCATGCTCACTGGTATAGGCGTATAGCTAGATCTGTGAATATTCATTTCTGCAATATCTCAGGATTAATCTACAACAAAAGAATTTAGAATAAAATTGAAAGGCTCACAACTGACATTACCAATCGTTTCCATAGATGAATCACCTCTTTCCCCAAATTCTTTAACTGTTTGCATAGGTTAAGTTGGGGAAACTCCAACAACTACACTATTATTAGTACGATCATAAATTTGTACAAATTTAGTAGTGTGAAGACTCTCAGAATAACTAGGCGATATTATTATCTAATAAATCAAGACAGGGCAAGCAATCTGTTCATGTCATTACTAGAACTGGAACAACATAGTAGTAATAGTTTGAACTGAGTCGAAATAAATGCTCCAGGAAAGGAGAAGAATCACATACGCACCTAGATAAGGCGCAGCAGGCTCGACAGCTGCACCAGTCGTGCCATTGGCCTTGGCCATGAGGGCAGCCAGCGGTGGTCGGTGGAAGCCCGTCATCCGCGCACAGCTGCAGCTGGGAGGCGTGTGCGCACACGGGTGTGCAAAGGACGGCGGCGGAGACCGTATCCCTGGCTGCTCGAAGGAAGGGTGGAGCGGGGCGTCCTCGCCAGCATCACTTGTGCCGCGGGAGGTGGAGGCCGGCGCTGTGGAGCCCTCTAACGCGCGCGCGGTGGCTGCGGCAGCGGAACCGGTAGAGACGATGTCCGCGGGGAGGCCTTGCCTGCCCCCGAGCGAGCGAGATCCTCGGGCCGGCGGCGGGAGGGCAAGGGAGGGCGCGGCGGCGGGGGCCACCGGAGTGAGGAGGGAGAAGTGTGTATTGGGATAGGAAAATCCACGGGTGCAGGAGTACGAACGCATTGTCTGGAAACAAGTCAAAAATCTGAAATAAAATTTTATTTTTTGGGAAAAATAAGAACTTGAAGGAAGAAAGATTTTGATGTTCTGACATAACTATTCACATGATATTGTTTGGACAGGGTGTTTCTGCACCCGGTTGCATATGCATGCTTTATTTAAAATACATATTAAACATATTTACAAATATTAAAAAATTATAAATCTTTACTATTATATTGGAGTTGGTCGTAAGTCATACAACGCGTTTGGTGAAGGAGATTGGGATCATCCGGACCGCTCAATCTACATCCAACAGCGCGGTTAGTCGATCTAATGTTTGGCTTGATAATTACGTATATGTGCCACCGATAAGTGAAAATACCGCTTCAGAAAACCCAAACACAAAAGGAAGCAACAGACCGACCTCCTCCCCCCATCGAACCCTAGCATCCCGCCGCGCCCTCATGTTTCATCCCCGCCCCAGCCGCTCGAATGTTGTCCACGCCGCAGGAGGAGTGGACTGCGAGCGCGCTTTTCATGTCGTCCCCACGCGCCCCACGCAGCTGACCCCTGCCGCCGCCTCCCACACAGAACGCCGCCGCCGAGCTCCCACGCAGACCGTTGCCGCCGGCCAACGCTCTTCCACGCCCTCCGTCGAGCTCGCTCGGCCCGCTGCCGCCTCGCCCCTCCCCCCGCCTGCTCCTGCAAGGCCCTCCTCGCGCGCCCGCACGCTCGCGGCCGGCTGCCATCGCCGCTCCTGCCCTCCACCGCTGCCCCAAGCCTCGAGCCGCCGCGCCGTTTGCTCCCTCCCGCTTGTCCCTCCACGACCAGCTCGACGGCATGGCCGAGCGCCGCAGCCGGGTCGTCCCAAGGTAGGCGCGGGCGGCCCGCTGCCTGGCCGACCACCTCTAGCCCGATCCCGTCCTATAGCCCGAGCGGATGAGGTGAGATATTGTCTTCCCTTCATTCTCCCTTTCCTCTTTTTTCTAATAATCATTGTGAACCCCTGGAAACGCATATGTTGGGTGGTGCTTTAGTGTGGTGGAGTGCATCTCATGAACATTTTTTATTTTTTATTCTGCTCTTCTAGCACAGTTTGTATTCTCATATTATTGCTTTCTGCTAATATATGCCATCATATTTGATATTGGACAGGAGATAGGTTTTGTACCATCCCAAATTTCAAAACAAAGAGAAAATGAATTTCCTTTTTCCAAAAATGAGAACCAACAAAAAAATTTCTTACATAGAGTGCTATGCATAGTGCTCATACCTAATACCTGTGTTTTGCCATGATTGTTTGTTTACTACTTTGAACATATTTCCAAAACCCTCAACCCTATAACCTTCTCAAAAACAAAGTGGGTCACATTTGAGAAACCAAAATAAAAGAAAAAGACATATGTGGGCATATAGCCCCAATATGTAAATCTTGAACCCTACCTTTCTTATTTTGCTAAATGGTGGTGAACCATGGTGAACCCCACTAAACCCTAAACCTCATCCCTCTTGTCACCAACCTTTGAAAAACAAAATAAAAAAAGAAAAGATCTTAAATAAGAAAAAGGCATATGCAAGCCTATGGCTACTTTTTGCAAATACTAAACTTTGCTTTGTCTACCTTGGTAGAGGGTTTGGAAATACCTCAACAAACCTAATTTAAGGCTTACCACTCAAATCTTGGTGAAACCAAAAAGAAAACAAAAATCAAATAAAGCATATGCATAGAGGCATATGTGGCACTTAGCCAAGATATCAAATCTTGACCTAGGCACCCCCATTGCCCCAAAATGTTTTGAACCTTTTACCCAACTAAATATAACACCAAATAAACCTCACCCTTGTCAAAGAGAAGCAAAGAAAAAGAAAAGAATAAAAAGTTAGAAAATCACAAACCCTCACATATGGTTTATGCCATTTTTCCAAATCTTTGACCTAGACCAATTTGGCCTTCACCATTAGTTGTATTATGTTACTAAATACTTATTACAACTTTTGGAATCAAAGAAACACAAAGCAAATAAAATTCAAACTCAAATGGTGATCACATATGATAATGGTCAAATCTGCCATTTTTTCTGGTCACTACTTTGAGCCTCTGGTTTTCAAGTTTTTCAAACTAAACTTTCCAAATTCTTTGCACCACATCCAAGAGCACATCAAGGTGAACAACTTTGGAAAAGACCACCATGTCAAATTCATCTTGGATCAAAAACTATGCTCATGCAAAGTTGGGACTTTTTATCAAATGCAACAATCTCACACATTGCAATTTTTGCAATTCTTTTATTTTTAAAATTCCACCACCACTTGTATTTGTATCTGGTCATTTGCAACTTATCAAAATGCACCATTTCAAATTTTGGAACCCTAAGACCCAAACCAAATTTGGCAAGAATTTGCAATTTGCAAATAGGCATCAATTCAAACACTATTTGAAATAGTGTTTTCCCAACTCTAAACTACCACCACTTGACCCTGATGTCTACGGGTGCTTCTATTCTTGTAGACAGTGTTGGGCCTCCAAGAGCAGAGGTTTGTAGAACAGCAGCAAGTTTCCCTTAAGTGGATCACCCAAGGTTTATCGAACTCAGGGAGGAAGAGGTCAAAGATATCCCTCTCATGCAACCACCGCAACCACAAAGCAAGAAGTCTCTTGTGTCCCCAACACACCTAATAGGTGCACTAGTTCGGCGAAGAGATAGTGAAATACAGGTGGTATGAATAAATGCGAGCGAGTAGCAACGGCACCGGAAAAGTGCTTTGCTGTCCAGGACTGGTGTGTGGTTGATGGTGGTAATATTGCAGGAAGTATAGATGAAGTAAAACAGTAAACAAACAGCGATAGCAGTATTTAGGAACAAGGCCTAGGGATCATACTTTCACTAGTGGACACTCTCAACATTGATCACATAACAGAATAAATAGATAGATGCTAGACTCTACACCCTCTTGTTGGATGATGAACACCACTAACTGTGTAGGATTACACGAACCCTCAATGCCGGAGTTAACAAGCTCCACAATATTCAATGTTCATATTTAAATAACCTTAGAGTGCATGACAGATCAACATAACCAAACCAAGTACTAACATAGCATGCACACTCGTCACCTTCACACTACGAAAGGAGGAATAGATCACATCAATACCATCATAGCAATAGTTAACTTCATAATCTACAAGAGATCACAATCATAGCCTACGCCAAGTACTACACGATGCACACACTGTCACCATTACACCGTGCGGGAGGAATAAACTACTTTAATAACATCACTAGAATAGCACACAGATATATTGTGATACAAAACACATTGCAATCATAAAGAGATATAAATAAGCACTTCACTATGCCATTCATAACAGTGAATAAGTATTCTGTGAAATATAGCCTAAGAGACCCACACGGTGCCACACTGTCACCTTTACACACGTGGGACAAGGATTCTCCGGAGATCACATAAGTAAAATCCACTTGACTAGCATAATGACATCTAGATTACAAGCATCATCATATGAATCTCAATCATGTAAGGCAGCTCATGAGATTATTGTATTGAAGCACATAGGAGAGAGATTAACCACATAGCTACCGGTACAGCCCCGAGCCTCGATGGAGAACTACTCCCTCCTCATGGGAGACAGCAGCGTTGATGAAGATGGCGGTGGTGTCGATGGAGGAGCCTTCCGGGGAACTTCCCCGTCCCGGCGGCGTGCCGGAACGGAGACTCCTGTCCCCCGGATCTTGGCTTCGCGATGGCGGCGGCTCCGGAAGGTTTTCTCTCGGTTTCGTCGAACGTGATAGGGTTTTCGCGACGGAGACCTTAAGTAGGCGGAAGGGCAGCCTCGGAGGGGTCCTGGTGGGACCACACACTAGGCCGGCGCGGCCAGGGCTTGGGCCGCGCCGCCCTACTGTGTCCCCACCTCGTGGCCCCACTTCTTTTCCCCTTCGGTCTTCTGGAAGCTTCGTGGAAAATAGGACCCTGGGCGTTGATTTCGTCCAATTCCGAGAATATTTCCTTACTAGGATTTCTGAAACCAAAAACAGCAGAAAACAGGAACTGGCACTTCGGCATCTCGTCAATAGGTTAGTTCCGGAAAACGCATAAATATAACATAAAGTATGCATAAAACATGTAGATATCATCAATAATGTGGCATGGAACATAAGAAATTATCGATACGTCGGAGACGTATCAGACCCCTACTTGTTCCCCTGTCCCCTTTCTCCCTACTCTAAGCATAGGAACCCTAAGAGGAGGCCACACCTAGCCATGGACATGGCCATGCCGGCCATGTCACACTTGGCATGCTCCCCTCCTCTCCTCACCTCCTCAACCCTGGCCACCATGTCCTGGAGCTCCACCTCGCTCCCCTACACCCGCCTGTGCCCGCCATTGCCGGAGGAGAAGCCCACAGTGCTGGCACGCGTCGCGCCCTGGGCCATGCCGAGGACGTCGTGCACGCGCCCATGGACGCGCGCAGAGCACATGTCGCCTCGCCGCTCGACGCCACCTCCGGACCCCCTCGCTGCACCTTGAGCATCGCCGCCGCAGCACCAACCCACCAGACACGCGCCCGTGCCCTCGCGCAGCCTGCCGTCGTCGACCTCGTCGTCGTTTTCCCGCAACCGTTCCGCCAGACCTCGCCATCGCCAGCGCTTGCCAGGCCGTCCCCCACCTCGCCAGCAGGCTCCCTAGCACCGCATTGACGTCGTCTACCTAGCGTTGCCGTCGCCTACCCCTATCCCTCGCCGGAATCGCCGCGCCGCTATCGACCCTCACGGCACCCTCGCAGCACCTCGAGCGCCTATAAAAGGGGAGCTCATCCTCCTCATCTGAGCACGCCAATCGATTTCCCTCCCTCCTCTGAGCCTCCTCGCCCTCTCTCCATGCAACATTGCCCAGCGCCGCCGTCCAATTGCCACATCGCCGCCCGTGCTCCGCCGTAGAAGCCGCCGGAGCTAGAAGCCACCCCAGGACCTGCGACTTGTTCGAGGAGCTCCGCCGTCCTCGACAACCTCCTCCTGCCTCGTCGCCGACCTTCGCCGGAGTCCCAGCTTGCCGTCGACCCCCGTGCCTCGCCACGCCAGTAAGCCTTCTCGTCGGAGAAGACGACGATCGTGCGCCGCACGATCGCGTTGTAATCCAACGGCCGTCTCTCCCCCATACTGATTCGGGTTTTAAAACCCAATGACAGCTGGGTCCCACTGTCAGCTGGCCCGTAGCGCTAGCTGGGCCGGCCCAATCCTTCTCTGCTGCGCAGCCCATCTGTTTTCCCGCGCGAGCCCAACCATTTGAAATTGATTTAATTCAAATCTGTAAAATACAAACTGGTGTCCTATTCAAATTTAAATAGTTTCAAATCTACCCAACCAAATTTGATGAATTTGATATTGTTGGAAAGCTACTGAAAAGCTCTATCAAACCACACTGGTCTCACATTGAAATTCCTTGTAGAATTAATGAGACAAAAATAACAAGTCGGAGACTTTTGCAACTTCAAACAATTATTAAAAATCACCCAAAAATGATATTGAGTTGATTTCAACTCTCATAGCTCACATTTAACTTACACTAATTGTTTATGCAATAATATGGCAGGGTTACTTTGAGTGATCATGGCCCAAATTAAATAAAGGACTACATGGCTAGTTTAGTCAATTGATATTGTCCAAAACTATTATGCAAATCATATGAAGTGTTTCGCTTCATTTAAATATAGTCCCAAGTACTTTCATATGAAGTTTGGACCCCTGGTCAAATACTCTCACATGAAATACTTGGTGATTTTAAATCATATTTAGAATTGTTAAATGGTATGAGGTATCCTACCTCATTTAAATCATTTTCCCAAATGATGATGATGAATGGTTGACTTAGGTCAACATGATTTCATGCATGATTGTTTGAAGAAGTTAAATCTTAAGAAGTCTAATGTGCCAAAACGTTAGTCAAACCACCTAGGTTGTGTTTGTTTTGGAGAGTTCAGCTAGTCCGAGATTCAATGAGAGGAAATTATTTTCCTCAAGAACTAAATGGAAACTATCATTTACATATGTAATGAGAGGAAATTGTTTTTCCTAAAGAAAGGAAACCAATGCACCTAAATGTGTTATGTGTGTGCTTAGAATAGTTTGTGGGAAGTGATGATGTGCTTAGTATAGCTATTTGAACCTTGTTGAGTGATTATACCTCGTATTCGAATTTAGACACTAGCACCAGAGAATACCAGGAAGAGGAAGGTTGCTACCAAGAGGAGGAATAGGAGAACTTTGAGAACTACCAAGGCAAGCTAATATTCTTGCAAAGTGCAAAGCCCTTTGGGGCAATGCACCCTTAGTTATACCTTACTTACAACAATCCTATCCCAAGTTTTTACCTTACAAGTTGTTACTTGTTTTATTAAAGAGTTACTTTTATAGTTAACTTTGGTCTAAGTTAAGAAGATTACTAGATTAGCAAAGTTAGTCTCAAGCTAGCCAAGCAAGATAGCACCCCTCATGATTAGTGCTAGTGCTAAATACTAAAACTTGACTACTCTAGATGGGAACATGTGACTTGAAATGAATTTGAAACCTTGGAATGATGAGTCATTCCATTGAATGATTTTTGAAGGTGGATATGACTTGGAGAAGATGGTGATTTTTGATTTAAAACTGATATTGGTTTGGATGCGATACCTTTCCAATTTGTGAGTACCCCCACAATACCTGATTATGGGTAGGGCTTAACTGGAAATTTATGCATCTTAGTATGGGTTCCCTCTGAACACACATCATAGGGGTTATGCCGAGGCTGCCTCCGTTGTTGAGAAAGGATGTGAATTGAGGTGAATTGTACGGCCAAGCCTCGTGCGGTTCCCGAGGTTGACGAGTTGGTCTTCACCTGGGAGGCCAAGCTCATGGGGAGAGGTGCTCATACTAGGGTTTGTAAGTGAAAGGTTATGGTTGATGATCCGCGTCTTGTGTTACGATGATTCGGGGTTATCCCGACGGATGAATCAAATGTTGTGGCACAAGTGTGCAACCTCTGCGAGTGTAAACCTATTCGAATAGCCGTGTCCACGGTTACGGACGGTTGGAAAGGCCATACGGTTTCCGGTGTCGGATTCTTCAAAATGTTGGTGAAGTGAATGGTGAATGGTGACTTGTTTTTGAATCACAACTGAGTTGTGGAAATGACACTAATGTTCCCACTTGAGTTAGTTAGCACATGAAGAGTCTTTTATCAAATACTTGTGAACTAAAATTGGCTTTATACAAAATAGACTAGAGCTTAGCAACCCCTTACTAGAGTTAATAGTACTTATACTAGTATTAGTTTGCGAGTACTTTAAAGTACTCACGACTGTGTCCCTGGCTATTCAAATGGCCAGACTATGAAGAAGAGCAGCAGTACCAGGAGGACGGACAGCAAGACGCTTACGACAACTAGGGAATCTTCTGACGTCAGACGTTGGCCTGTGGATTAGATAGTCCACTTTCGTTACGCTTCCGCCATGTAATATGTTCGTTGATCAGTAGATCAACTATTTGTGTAATATTGGATCATGTGATCTCTATTTATAAGACGACTATGGTATGTAATGAATGATGACTTATGATATTCAACTGTTATGTCTCGCAACAACAATATTCCTGGGATTGCGATGTATGGCATAACAGGCATCCGGACTTAAAAATCCGGGTGTTGACAAGTAGGTATCAGAGCCATTGTTTGACCTTAGGAGACCCTAGTTAGAATGGACGTCTGCCAAACTTAGTTTCAAAACCCAAGAAGTGAATATTTGTGAAAACTTATTCTCACTCTTATCCTTGAGATCTTTTCAAAATGAGAAGTTCATGCTCTACCTTTTTCCTTGTAGAACTACATAAAATTTTACACACTTGACCACTTCTTTAACTTACTTATCCTAATTGCTCACAGATGGGGTACACCTGCAAGACCTATCAGCTTGGCCACGGAGGAAACCTAATGTTCGAGAAGTATTTGAAGCAACTAGTGGAATATCTAGGACGCCCGTATCCCGAGTTCTTCGGAATACCCCTCAATAATTACTCCGGAGGACCACCTCGGTGGGAAGTTACTGCAGATCTGCGAAGAAAGCCTGGAGCCCCAATATGGGAAACCTTTTGGTTTTCTGTAACGGGGAACACTTGGAAGGGAGGACTAGTCAGAGCTATGCAAGAAGCAATTGCCCGTCTGTGTGGACAAAATGAGAACAAGATTCAGAACACTCGCTTCATCTACTACCCAAGACATGACCCCATGGGAAGACCGATGACCATGCCCCCGCACACGGAGATGAACCACTATGTAGCACACCTGGACTTCATGCTGTACAAGACCCGCAAGGAGTTGGACAACGCCCTCGCCTTTCGCCAAGCATATTACCCGTGAAGACAAAGAATCCACCCTGAAGAGTGGTATCACTAAAGCACGTTCGTAGGTGTGAATTGTATCAGGATCCCCTTGTATCGTAGAGCGAATGAATGGTTCTTCAAACCAACGGTGTGTTAGATTTGTAATGTATGATGTTTGGTATGAATAAAAAAGTGTTGCTGGTTTTTACCCCCTCAACACTACTCAAGTTTTCAAGTTCTGAACTTTTTGAACTTTAAATCAAACAAACCATAGAAATTTCCCTCTTATCTTATCATCTACTCCAATGTTCAGATGGCCCACCAACCCGCAGCGCCAACCAAGACGCCATGATGCAGATGCTAGAAATGATGATGGCCGACCGAGAAGCCGAGAGAGCTGAACGCCAAGCCAACATCGCTGCACTGCAGCAGATCGCTCAGAACTACAACGGCCATGGAAACCACGACCACCCTGGGTCAAAACTGAAGAATTTTCAGAACACAAACCCACCCATTTTCAGCGAGACCGAAGAGCCACGAGACGCAGATGACTGGCTCCAGACAATGGAGAACAACCTGGAAGTTGCGGGAGTTGAAGCCACAGAGAAAGTGCTATTCGCCACCACTACCTATCAGGACCTGCACGAGCCTGGTGGACAAGCGCCCGCGCAATGAATGAGGGACAGATGATGACCTGGGAAGACTTCAAGCTGAAGTTTAACAAATACCATGTGCCCCAAGGACTGATTAAGAAGATGAGAGACGAGTTCCGTGAACTCAAACAAGGCAGGATGTCAGTGGTAGAATACCGCGACAGATTCCTCACTCTGTCAAGGTACGCCCTGGACGAAACTGACACCAACGAGAAGCGGAAGGAAAGATTTCTGAACGGATTACACGATGAAATGCAGACTGTAGTGGTCAACATTCCCTTTGCTGACCTAGAAGCCCTGGTGGACTCCGCCATCCAGATGGAAGGGAAGCTTCACCAAGCCAACGAGAACCGCAAGCGCCGGATGATGAACCAGCATGGGTCCAGCAATACCCAGAAGTACCGCAACAACTCAACTGGAGAGTTCACCCCAAGAAACAACAGGCCCACTGCTCAGACCTACCGCCCAAACTACACCAATAACCATGGAGGACCCCCGAAGCCCGGAGGCAACAACAACAATCACACCAGCAACAACAACAACGGGAATAACAACAACAACAACAACAACAACACTGGCCCTAGGACTGGAAGCAATGCCATCCCCGTCGCCACCAAGGACAAGGCCACCATCACTTGTTATGAGTGTGGAGTGGTTGGGCATTACTCCAATGAGTGCCCCAAAAGGTTAGCCAAGATTGCCGCCAACACCGCTGCACCTGCTCAGAACCAGCGCCGCTTTGCCGCAAGAAGGAACCAGAACAACAACAACGGCCGCCTCTACAACATGACTGCAACAGAAGCCCAAGAAGCACCTCAGGCCATGCCAAGTATGTTTTCCTGTTAAATCATATCGCCCAATCTCTCTTAGGAACCTAACTTTTCCTAAAATCTCGGGATGAGATTTGTTTAAGGGGGAAGGGTTTGTAACATCCCAAATTTCAAAACAAAGAGAAAATGAATTTCCTTTTGCCAAAAATGAGAACCAACAAAAACTTTTCTTACATAGAGTGCTATGCATAGTGCTCATACCTAATACCTGTGTTTTGCCATGATTGTTTGTTTACTACTTTGAACCTATTTCCAAAACCCTCAACCCTAACCTTCTCAAAAACAAAGTGGGTCACATTTGAGAAACCAAAATAAAAGAAAAAGACATATGTGGGCATATAGCCCTAATATGTAAATCTTGAACCCTACCTTTCTTATTTTGCTAAATGGTGGTGAACCATGGTGAACCCCACTAAACCCTAAACCTCATCCCTCTTGTCACCAACCTTTGAAAAACAAAATAAAAAAAGAAAAGATCTTAAATAAGAAAAAGGCATATGCAAGCCTATGGCTACTTTTTGCAAATACTAAACTTTGCTTTGTCTACCTTGGTAGAGGGTTTGGAAATACCTCAAAAAACCTAATTTAAGGCTTACCACTCAAATCTTGGTGAAACCAAAAAGAAAACAAAAATCAAATAAAGCATATGCATAGAGGCATATGTGGCACTTAGCCAAAATATCAAATCTTGACCTAGGCACCCCCATTGCCCCAAAATGTTTTGAACCTTTTACCCAACTCAATATAACACCAAATAAACCTCACCCTTGTCAAAGAGAAGCAAAGAAAAAGAAAAGAATAAAAAGTTAGAAAATCACAAACCCTCACATATGGTTTATGCCATTTTTCCAAATCTTTGACCTAGACCAATTTGGCCTTCACCATTAGTTGTATTATGTTACTAAACACTTACTAAAACTTTTGGAATCAAAGAAACACAAAGCAAATCAAATTCAAACTCAAATGGTGATCACATATGATAATGGTCAAATCTGCCATTTTTATTCTGGTCACTACTTTGAGCCTCTGGTTTTCAAGTTTTTCAAACTAAACTTTCCAAATTCTTTGCACCACATCCAAGAGCACATCAAGGTGAACAACTTTGGAAAAGACCACCATGTCAAATTCATCTTGGATCAAAAACTATGCTCATGCAAAGTTGGGACTTTTTATCAAATGCAACAATCTCACACATTGCAATTTTTGCAAATCTTTTATTTTTAAAATTCCACCACCACTTGTATTTGTATCTGGTCATTTGCAACTTATCCAAATGCACCATTTTGAAATTTTGGAACCCTCAGACCCAAACCAAATTTGGCAAGAATTTGCAATTTGCAAATAGGCATCAATTCAAACACTATTTGAAATAGTGTTTTCCTAACTCTAAACTACCACCACTTGACCCCTACTTGTTCCCATGTCCCCTTTCTCCCTACTCTAAGCATAGGAACCCTAAGAGGAGGCCACACCTAGCCATGGACATGGCCATGCCGGCCATGTCACACTTGGCATGCTCCCTCCTCTCCTCACCTCCTCAACCCTGGCCACCATGTCCTGGAGCTCCACCTCGCTCCCCTACACCCGCCTGTGCCCGCCATTGCCGGAGGAGAAGCCCACAGTGCTGGCACGCGTCGCGCCCAGGGCCATGGCGAGGACGTCGTGCACGCGCCCATGGACGCGCGCAGAGCACATGCCGCCTCGCCGCTCGACGCCACCTCCGGACCCCCTCGTTGCACCTTGAGCATCGCCGCCGCAGCACCAACCCACCAGACACGCACCCGTGCCCTCGCGCAGCCTGCCGCCGTCGACCTCGTCGCCGTTTTCCCGCAACCGTGCCGCCAGACCTCGCCATCGCCAGCGCTCGCTAGGCCGTCCCCCGCCTCGCCAGCAGGCTCCCTAGCACCGCATTGACGTCGTCTACCTAGCTCTGCCGTCGCCTACCCCTATCCCTCGCCGGAATCGCCGCGCCGCTGTCGACCCTCATGACACCCTCGCAGCACCTCGAGCGCCTATAAAAGGGGAGCTCATCCTCCTCATCTGAGCATGCCAATCGATTTCCCTCCCTCCTCTGAGCCTCCTCGCCCTCTCTCCACGCAACATTGCGCAGCGCCGCCGTCCAATTGCCACATCGCCGCCCGTGCTCCGCCGCAGAAGCCGCCGGAGCGAGAAGCCACCCCAGGACCTGCGACTTGTTCGAGGAGCTCCGCCGTCCTCGACAACCTCCTCATGCCTCGTCGCCGACCCTCGCCGGAGTCCCAGCTCGCCGTCGACCCCCGTGCCTCGCCGCGCCAGTAAGCCTTCTCACCGGAGAAGACGACGATCGTGCGCCGCACGATCGCGTTGTAATCCAACGGCCGTCTCTCCCCCGTACCGATTCAGGTTTTAAAACCCAATGACAGCTGGGTCCCACTGTCAGCTGGCCCGCAGGGCTAGCTGGGCCGGCCCAATCCTTCTCTGCTGCGCAGCCCATCTGTTTTCCCGCGCGAGCCCAACCATTTGAAATTGATTTAATTCAAATCTGTAAAATACAAACTGGTGTCCTATTCAAATTTAAATAGTTTCAAATCTACCCAACCAAATTTTATGAATTTGATATTGTTGGAAAGCTACTGAAAAGCTCTATCCAACCACACTGGTCTCACATTGAAATTCCTTGTAGAATTAATGTGACAAAAATAACAAGTCAGAGACTTTTGCAACTTCAAACAATTATTAAAAATCACCCAAAAATGATATTGAGTTGATTTCAACTCTCATAGCTCAAATTTCACTTACACTAATTGTTTATGCAAAAATATGGCAGGGTTACTTTGAGTGATCATGGCCCAAATTAAATAAAGGACTACATGGCTAGTTTAGTCAATTGATATTGTCCAAAACTATTATGCAAATCATATGAAGTGTTTCACTTCATTTAAATCTAGTCCCAAGTACTTTCATATGAAGTTTGGACCCCTGGTCAAATACTCTCACATGAAATACTTGGTGATTTTAAATCATATTTAGAATTGTTAAATGGTATGAGGTATCCTACCTCATTTAAATCATTTTCCCAAATGATGATGATGAATGGTCGACTTAGGTCAACATGATTTCATGCATGATTGTTTGAAGAAGTTAAATCTTAAGAAAATTCAATGAGAGGAAATTATTTTCCTCAAGAACTAAATGGAAACTATCATTTACATATGTAATGAGAGGAAATTATTTTTCCTAAAGAAATGAAACCAATGCACCTAAATGTGTTATGTGTGTGCTTAGAATAGTTTGTGGGAAGTGATGATGTGCTTAGTATAACTATTTGAACCTTGTTGAGTGATTATACCTCTTATTCGAATTTAGACGCTAGCACCGGAGAATACCAGGAAGAGGAAGGTTGCTACCAAGAGGAGGAATAGGAGAACTTTGAGAACTACCAAGGCAAGCTAATATTCTTGCAAAGTGCAAAGCCCTTTGGGGCAATGCACCCTTAGTTATACCTTACTTACAACAATCCTATCCCAAGTTTTTACCTTACAAGTTGTTACTTGTTTTATTAAAGAGTTACTTTTATAGTTAACTTTGGTCTAAGTTAAGAAGATTACTAGATTAGCAAAGTTAGTCTCAAGCTAGCCAAGCAAGATAGCACCCTTCATGATTAGTGCTAGTGCTAAATACTAAAACTTGAGTACTCTAGATGGGAACATGTGACTTGAAATGAATTTGAAACCTTGGAATGATGAGTCATTCCATTGAATGATTTTTGAAGGTGGATATGACTTGGAGAAGATGGTGATTTTTGATTTAAAACTGATATTGGTTTGGATGCGATACCTTCCCAATTTGTGAGTACCCCCACAATACCTGATTATGGGTAGGGCTTAACTGGAAATTTATGCATCTTAGTATGGGTTCCCTACGAACACACATCATAGGGGTTATGCCGAGGCTGCCTCCGTTGTTGAGAAAGGATGTGAATTGAGGTGAATTGTACGGCCAAGCCTGTGCGGTTCCCGGGTTGACGAGTTGGTCTTCACTCGGGAGGCCAAGCTCATGGGGAGAGGTGCTCATACTAGGGTTTGTAAGTGAAAGGTTATGGTTGATGATCCGCGTACTGTGTTACGATGATTCGGGGTTATCCCGACGGATGAAATCAAATGTTGTGGCACAAGTGTGCAACCTCTGCAGAGTGTAAACCTATTTGAATAGCCGTGTCCACGGTTACGGACGGTTGGAAAGGCCATACAGTTTCCGGTGTCAGATTCTTCAAAATGTTGGTGAAGTGAATGGTGAATGGTGACTTGTTTTTGAATCACAACTGAGTTGTGGAAATGACACTAATGTTCCCACTTGAGTTAGTTAGCACATGAAGAGTCTTTTATCAAATACTTGTGAACTAAAAGTGGCTTTATGCAAAATAGACTAGAGCTTAGCAACCCCTTACTAGAGTTAATAGTACTTATACTAGTATTAGTTTGCGAGTACTTTAAAGTACTCACGGCTGTGTCCATGGCTATTCAAATGGCTAGACTATGAAGAAGAGCAGCAGTACCAGGAGGACGGACAGCAAGACGCTTACGACAACTAGGGAATCTTCGACGTCGGACGTTGGCACGTGGATTAGATAGTCCACTTCCGTTACGCTTCCGCCATGTAATATGTTCGTTGATCGGTAGATCAACTATTTGTGTAATATTGGATCATGTGATCTCTATTTGTAAGACGACTATGGTATGTAATGAATGATGACTTATGATATTCAAGCTGTTATGTCTCGCAACAACAATATTCTTGGGATTGCGATGTATGGCATAACAGGCATCTGGACTTAAAAATCCGGGTGTTGACAAGTTGGTATCAGAGCCATTGTTTGACCTTAGGAGACCCTAGTTAGAATGGACGTCTGCCAAACTTAGTTTCAAAACCCAAGAAGTGAATATTTGTGAAAACTTATTCTCACTCTTATCCTTGAGATCTTTTCAAAATGAGAAGTTCATGCTCTACCTTTTTCCTTGTAGAACTACATAAAATTTTACACACTTGACCACTTCTTTAACTTACTTATCCTAATTGCTCACAGATGGAGTACACCTGCAAGACCTATCAGCTTGGCCACGGAGGAAACCTAATGTTCGAGAAGGATTTGAAGCAACTAGTGGCATATCTAGGACGCCCATATCCCGAGTTCTTCGGAATACCCCTCAATAATCACTCCGGAGGACCACCTCGGTGGGAAGTTACTGCAGATCTGCGAAGAAAGCCTGGAGCCCCAATATGGGAAACCTTTTGGTTTTCTGTAACGGGGAACACTTGGAAGGGAGGACTAGTCAGAGCTATGTAATAAGAAATTGCCCGTCTGTGTGGACAAAATGAGAACAAGATTCAGAACACTCGCTTCATCTACTACCCAAGACATGACCTCATGGGATGACCGATGACCATGCCCCCGCACACGGAGATGAACCACTATGTAGCACACCTGGACTTCATGTTGTACAAGACCCGCAAGGAGTTGGACAATGCCCTCGCCTTTCGCCAAGCATATTACCCGTGAAGACGAAGAATCCACCCTGAAGAGTGGTATCACTAAAGCACGTTCGTAGGTGTGAGTTGTATCAGGATCCCCTTGTATCGTAGAGCGAATGAATGGTTTTTCAAACCAACGGTGTGTTAGATTTGTAATGTATGATGTTTGGTATGAATAAAAAAGTGTTGCTGGTTTTTACCCCCTCAACACTACTCAAGTTTTCAAGTTTTGAACTTTTTGAACTTTAAATCAAACAAACCATAGAAATTTCCCTCTTATCTTATCATCTACTCCAATGTTCAGGTGGCCCCACCAACCCGCAGCGCCAACCAAGACGCCATGATGCAGATGCTAGAAATGATGATGGCCGACCGAGAAGCCGAGAGAGCTGAATGCCAAGCCAACATCGCTGCACTGCAGCATATCGCTCAGAACAACAACGGCCATGGAAACCACGACCACCCTGGGTCAAAACTGAAGAATTTTCAGAACACCAACCCACCCATTTTCAGCAAGACCGAAGAGCCACTAGACGCAAATGACTGGCTCCAGACAATGGAGAACAACCTGGAAGTTGCGGGAGTTGAAGCCACAGAGAAAGTGCTATTCGCCACCCACTACCTGTCAGGACCTGCACGAGCCTGGTGGACAAGCGCCCGCGCAATGAATGCGGGACAGATGATGACCTGGGAAGACTTCAAGCTAAAGTTTAGCAAATACCATGTGCCCCAAGGACTGATTAAGAAGATGAGAGACGAGTTCCGTGAACACAAACAAGGCAGGATGTCCGTGGTAGAATACCGCGACAGATTCCTCACTCTGTCAAGGTACGCCCCGGACGAAACTGACACCAACGAGAAGCGGAAGGAAAGATTTCTGAACGGATTACACGATGAAATGCAGACTGTACTGGTCAACATTCCCTTTGCTGACCTAGAAGCCCTGGTGGACTCCACCATCCAGATGGAAGGGAAGCTTCACCAAGCCAACGAGAACCGCAAGCGCCGGATGATGAACCAGCATGGGTCCAGCAATACCCAGAAGTACCGCAACAACTCAACTGGAGGGTTCACCCCAAGAAACAACAGACCCACTGCTCAGACCTACCGCCCAAACTACACCAATAACCATGGAGGACCCCCGAAGCCCGGAGGCAACAACAACAACAATCACACCAGCAACAACAACACCACCAACAACAACAACGGGAATAACAACAACAACAACAACAACACTGGCCCTAGGACTGGAAGCAATGCCATCCCCGTCGCCACCAAGGACAAGGCCACCATCACTTGTTATGAGTGTGGAGTGGTTGGGCATTACTCCAATGAGTGCCCCAAAAGGTTAGCCAAGATTGCCGCCAACACCGCTGCACCTGCTCAGAACCAGCGCCGCTTTGCCGCAAGAAGGAACCAAAACAACAACAACGGCCGCCTCTACAACATGAATGCAACAGAAGCCCAAGAAGCACCTCACGCCATGCCAAGTATGTTTTCCTGTTAAATCATATCGCCCAATCTCTCTTAGGAACCTAACTTTCCCTAAAATCTCGGGACGAGATTTGTTTAAGGGGGAAGGGTTTGTAACATCCCAAATTTCAAAACAAAGAGAAAATGAATTTCCTTTTTCCAAAAATGAGAACCAACAAAAACTTTTCTTACATAGAGTGCTATGCATAGTGCTCATACCTAATACCTGTGTTTTTCCATTATTGTTTGTTTACTACTTTGAAACTATTTCCAAAACCCTCAACCCTAACCTTCTCAAAAACAAAGTGGGTCACATTTGAGAAACCAAAATAAAAGAAAAAGACATATGTGGGCATATATAATATGTAAATCTTGAACCCTACCTTTCTTATTTTGCTAAATGGTGGTGAACCATGGTGAACCCCACTAAACCCTAAACCTCATCCCTCTTGTCACCAACCTTTGAAAAACAAAATAAAAAAAGAAAAGATCTTAAATAAGAAAAAGGCATATGCAAGCCTATGGCTACTTTTTGCAAATACTAAACTTTGCTTTGTATACCTTGGTAGAGGGTTTGGAAATACCTCAACAAACCTAATTTAAGGCTTACCACTCAAATCTTGGTGAAACCAAAAAGAAAACAAAAATCAAATAAAGCATATGCATAGAGGCATATGTGGCACTTAGCCAAAATATCAAATCTTGACCTAGGCACCCCCATTGCCCCAAAATGTTTTGAACCTTTTACCCAACTCAATATAACACCAAATAAACCTCACCCTTGTCAAAGAGAAGCAAAGAAAAAGAAAAGAATAAAAAGTTAGAAAATCACAAACCCTCACATATGGTTTATGCCATTTTTCCAAATCTTTGACCTAGACCAATTTGGCCTTCACCATTAGTTGTATTATGTTACTAAACACTTATTACAACTTTTGGAATCAAAGAAACACAAAGAAAATCAAATTCAAACTCAAATGGTGATCACATATGATAATGGTCAAATCTGCCATTTTTATTCTGGTCACTACTTTGAGCCTCTGGTTTTCAAGTTTTTCAAACTAAACTTTCCAAATTCTTTGCACCACATCCAAGAGCACATCAAGGCGAACAACTTTAGAAAAGACCACCATGTCAAATTCATCTTGGATCAAAAACTATGCTCATGCAAAGTTGGGACTTTTTATCAAATGCAACAATCTCACACATTGCAATTTTTGCAATTCTTTTATTTTTAAAATTCCACCACCACTTGTATTTGTATCTGGTCATTTGCAACTTATCCAAATGCACCATTTTGAAATTTTGGAACCCTAAGACCCAAACCAAATTTGGCAAGAATTTGCAATTTGCAAATAGGCATCAATTCAAACACTATTTGAAATAGTGTTTTCCCAACTCTAAACTACCACCACTTGACCCCTACTTGTTCCCATGTCCCCTTTCTCCCTACTCTAAGCATAGGAACCCTAAGAGGAGGCCACACCTAGCCATGGACATGGCCATGCCGGCCATGTCACACTTGGCATGCTCCCCTCCTCTCCTCACCTCCTCAACCCTGGCCACCATGTCCTGGAGCTCCACCTCGCTCCCCTACACCCGCCTGTGCCCGCCATTGCCGGAGGAGAAGCCCACAGTGCTGGCACGCGTCGCGCCCAGGGACATGGCGAGGACGTCGTGCACGCACCCATGGACGCGCGTAGAGCACATGTCGCCTCGCCGCTCGACGCCACCTCCGGACCCCCTCGTTGCACCTTGAGCATCGCCGCCGCAGCACCAACCCACCAGACACGCGCCCGTGCCCTCGCACAGCCTGCCGCCGTCGACCTCGTCGCCGTTTTCCCGCAACCGTGCCGCCAGACCTCGCCATCGCCAGCGCTCGCCAGGCCGTCCCCCACCTCGCCAGCAGGCTCCCTAGCACCGCATTGACGTCGTCTAACTAGCGCTGCCGTCGCCTACCCCTATCCTTCGCCGGAATCGCCGCGCCGCTGTCGACCCTCACGGCACCCTCGCAGCACCTCGAGCGCCCTATAAAAGGGGAGCTCATCCTCCTCATCTGAGCACGCCAATCGATTTACCTCCCTCCTCTGAGCCTCCTCGCCCTCTCTCCACGCAACATTGCGCAGCGCCGCCGTCCAATTGCCACATCGCCGCCCGTGCTCCACCGCAGAAGCCGCCAGAGCTAGAAGCCACCCCAGGACCTGCGACTTGTTCGAGGAGCTCCGCCGTCCTCGACAACCTCCTCCTGCCTCGTCACCGACCCTCGCCGGAGTCCCAGCTCGCCGTCGACCCCCGTGCCTCGCTGCGCCAGTAAGCCTTCTCGTCGGAGAAGACGACGATCGTGCGCCGCACGATCGCGTTGTAATCCAACGGCCGTCTCTCCCCCGTACCGATTCGGGTTTTAAAACCCAATGACAGCTGGGTCCCACTGGTTGCCGCAGCGCTAAGCGGGCCGCCAATCCTTC
>NC_061509.1:69320049-69368729 GCF_022539505.1 Lolium rigidum
AGGCCGGATCCCTACACCCAAAGAATTCCAAGAAGAACTCGAGGGGCAAGCCAGGATGGCAGCCAAGGTACAGGAGGCGGAAACCAAGAAGGCCTCCAAGGCCCGGATCCGTGAAGGCGAGAGGGGTCAATGGTGGCCCCGTGAAATTACCGATGCGGAGCTTAGGGTGTGATACGTCTCCGACGTATCGATAATTTCTTATGTTCCATGCCACATTATTGATGATATCTACATGTTTTATACACATTATATGTCGTATTTATGCGTTTTCCGGCACTAACCTATTAACGAGATGCCGAAGAGCCGCTTGTCGTTTCTCGCTGTTTTTGGTTTCAGAAATCCTACAAAGGAAATATTCTCGGAATTGGACGAAATCAACGCCCGTGGGTCCTATTTTTGCACGAAGCTTCCAGAAGACCGAAGGGGGAAGGAAGTGGGGCCACGAGGCGCCGACACAACAGGGCGGCGCGGCCTGGCCCTTGGCCGCGCGGCCCTGGCGTGTGGGGCCCTCGTGTGGCCCCCCGCGTTGCCCTTCCGCCTACTTAAAGCCTTCGTCGCGAAACCCCTAGTACAACCACGATACGGAAAACCTTACTGAGACGCCGCCGCCAATCCCATCTCGGGGGATTCTGGAGATCACCTCCGGCACCCTGCCGGAGAGGGGAATCATCTCCCGGAGGACTCTTCACCGCCATGGTCGCCTCCGGACTGATGAGTGAGTAGTTCACCCCCGGACTATGGGTCCATAGCGGTAGCTAGATGGTCGTCTTCTCCTCATGTGCTTCATTGTCGGATCTTGTGAGCTGCCTAACATGATCAAGATCATCTATCCGTAATTCTATATGTTGTGTTTGTCGGGATCCGATGGATAGAGAATACTATGTTATGTTGATTATCAATCTATTACCTATGTGTTGTTTATGATCTTGCATGCTCTCCGTTATTAGTAGAGGCTCGGCCAAGTTTTTGCTCTTAACTCCAAGAGGGAGTATTTATGCTCGATAGTGGGTTCATGCCTCCATTAAATCCGGGACGATGACAGAAAGTTCTAAGGTTGTGGATGTGCTGTTGCCACTAGGGATAAAACATTGATGCTATGTCCGAGGATGTAGTTATTGATTACATTACGCACCATACTTAATGCAATTGTCTCGTTGTTTTGCAACTTAATACCGGAAGGGGTTCGGATGATAACCCGAAGGTGGACTTTTTAGGCATAGATGCATGCCGGATAGCGGTCTATGTACTTTGTCGTAATGCCCAATTAAATCTCACAATATTCATCATATCATGTATGTGCATTGTTATGCTCTCTTTATTTGTCAATTGCCCGACCGTAATTTGTTCACCCAACATGCTATTTATCTTATGGGAGAGACACCTCTAGTGAACTGTGGACCCCGGTCCATTCTTTTACATCGAATACAATCTACCGCAATACTTGTTCTACTCGTTTTCTCGCAAACAATCATCATCCACACTATACATCTAATCCTTTGTTACAGACAAGCCTGGTGAGATTGACAACCTCACCGTTTCGTTGGGGCAAAGTACTTTGGTTATGTTGTGCGAGTTCCACGTTGGCGCCGGAATCCCCGGTGTTGCGCCGCACTACATCCCGCCGCCATCAACCTTCGACGTGCTTCTTGACTCCTACTGGTTCGATTAAACCTTGGTTTCTTACTGAGGGAAACTTGCTGCCGTACGCATCACACCTTCCACTTGGGGTTCCCAACGGACGCGTGCTGTACGCGTATCAAGCTAAATTTCTGGCGCCGTTGCCGGGGATCTGAAGAAAAGTTACTCCACAAATATTTCTAACTCCCACGTCAACTCCGCGCCAGCAAATAAATTTCTGGCGCCGTTGCCGGGGAGATCAAGACACGCTGCAAGGGGAGTCTCCACTATCCAATCTCTTTACTTTGTTTTTGTCTTGCTTTATTTTATTTACTACTTTGTTTGCTGCACTTATATCAAAACACAAAAAAATTAGTTGCTAGTTTTACTTTATTTACTATCTTGCACTCTATATCAAAAACACAAAAAAAACTATTAGTTACTTGCATTTACTTTATCTAGTTTGCTTTATTTACTACTGCTAAAATGGCCACTCCTGAAAATACTAAGTTGTGTGACTTCACAACCACAAATAATAATGATTTTTTATGCACACCTATTGCTCCACCTGCTACTACAGCAAAATTCTTTGAAATTAAACCTGCTTTACTGAATCTTGTTATGAGAGAGCAATTTTCTGGTGTTAGTTCTGATGATGATGCTGCCCATCTCAATAACTTTGTTGAATTGTGTGAAATGCAAAAGTATAAAGATGTAGATGGTGACATTATAAAATTAAAATTGTTTCCTTTCTCATTAAGAGGAAGAGCTAAAGATTGGTTGCTATCTCTCGCCTAAGAATAGTATTGATTCATGGACTAAATGCAAGGATGCTTTTATTGGTAGATATTATCCCCCTGCTAAAATTATATCTTTGAGGAGTAGCATAATGAATTTTAAACAATTAGATAATGAACATGTTGCTCAAGCATGGGAGAGAATGAAATCTTTGGTTAAAAATTGCCCAACCCATGGACTGACTACTTGGATGATCATCCAAACCTTTTATGCAGGATTGAACTTTTCTTCGCGGAACCTATTGGATTCAGCTGCTGGAGGTACCTTTATGTCCATCACTCTTGGTGAAGCAACAAAGCTCCTTGATAATATGATGATTAATTACTCTGAATGGCACACGGAAAGAGCTCCACAAGGTAAGAAGGTAAATTCTGTCGAAGATACCTCTTCCTTGAGTGATAAGATTGATGCTATTATGTCTATGCTTGTGAATGATAGGACTAATGTTGATCCTAATAATGTTCCGTTAGCTTCATTGGTTGCCCAAGAAGAACATGTTGATGTAAACTTCATTAAAAATAATAATTTCAACAACAATGCTTATCGGAACAATTCTAGTAATAACTATAGGCCATATCCTTATAATAATGGTAACGGTTATGGTATTTCATATGGGAATTCTTACAACAATAATAGGAACACACCCCCTGGACTTGAAGTTATGCTTAAAGAATTTATTAGTACACAAACTGCTTTTAACAAATCTGTTGAGGAAAAGCTCAATAAAATTGATATTCTCGCTTCTAAGGTTGATAGTCTTGCCTCTGATGTTGATCTTTTGAAATCGAAAGTTATGCCTAATAAGGATATTTAAAATAAAATTGTTACTACAGCAAATGCCATCCAAGTTAGAATTAATGAGAATATAAGATTGATGGCTGAATTGCATGCTAGGTGGGAAAGAAAAGAAAATGAAAAACTTGCTAAAGAGAATAATGTAGCTAAAGTTTGGACTATTACCACCACTAGTAATGTTAATGATTCACATGTTGCTGCACCTCCTACTATAAATGGTAAAATAATTGGTGTTGGCAATGTTTCCACTTCTAATGCAAAGCCTGCACAACTGCCGGAAACTGCTAAAACTGCTGAAACTGCCTGTGATAAAACTGCTGAATTTTTTTCCAACATTGGGGATGATGATCCCATTGCTTTAGATTGTAATGGTTTGGATTTTGATGATTTCCACATCTCTGAAGTTATAAAGTTCTTACAAAAACTTGCTAAGAGTCCTAATGCTAGTGCTATAAATTTGGCCTTTACAAAACATATTACAAATGCTCTCATAAAAGCTAGAGAGGAGAAACTAAAACTTGAAACTTCTATTCCTAGAAAGCTAGAGGATGGTTGGGAGCCCATCATTAAGATGAAGGTCAATGACTTTGATTGTAATGCTTTATGTGATCTTGGTGCAAGTATTTCCGTTATGCCTAAGAAAATATATAATATGCTTGACTTGCCACCATTGAAAAATTGTTATTTGGATGTTAATCTTGTTGATAATGCTATAAATAAACCTTTGGGGAGAGTTGATAATGTTCGCATTACCGTTAACAATAACCTTGTCCCCGTTGATTTTGTTGTCTTGGATATTGAATGCAATGCATCTTGTCCCATTATATTGGGAAGACCTTTTCTTCGAACTGTTGGAGTTATCATTGATATGAAGGAAGGTAATATTAAATATCAATTTCCTCTCAAGAAAGGTATGGAACACTTCCCTAGAAAGAGAATGAAGTTACCTTTTGATTTTATTATTAGAACAAGTTATGATGTTGATACTTCGTCTCTTGATAACACTTGATATACACTTTCTGCGCCTAGCTGAAAGGCGTTAAAGAAAAGCGCTTATGGGAGACAACCCATGTTTTTACTACAGTATTTTTGTTTTATATTTGAGTCTTGGAAGTTGTTTACTACTGTAGCAACCTCTCCTTATCTTAGTTTTGTGCATTGTTGTTCCAAGTAAAGTCGTTGATAGTAAGGTTCATACTAGATTTGGATTGCTGCGCAAGTAACAGATTTCTTTGTCTGTCACGAATTTCGACCTGCCTCTCCGTAGGTAGCTCAGAAAAATATGCCAATTTACGTGCGTGATCCTCAGATATGTACGCAACTTTCATTCAATTTGGGCATTTTCATTTGAGCAAGTATGGTGCCTCAATAAAATCCATCTTTACTGGACTGTTCTGTTTTGACAGATTCTGCCTTTTATTTCGCATTGCCTCTTTTGCTATGATGGATGAATTTCTTTGTTCCATTAATGTCCAGTAGCTTGATGCAATGTCCAGAAGTGTTAAGAATGATTGTGTCACCTCTGAACATGTTAATTTTTATTGTGCACTAACCCTCTAATGAGTTGTTTCGAGTTTGGTGTGGAGGAAGTTTTCAAGGATCAAGAGAGGGAAATGATGCAATATGATCAAGGAGAGTGAAAGCTCTAAGCTTTGGGATGCCCCGGTGGTTCACCCCTGCATATTTTAAGAAGACTCAAGCGTCTAAGCTTGGGGGTTCCCAAGGCATCCCCTTCTTCATCGACAACATTATCAGGTTCCTCCCCGAAACTATATTTTTATTCCATCACATCTTATGTGCTTTGCTTGGAGCGTCGGTTTGTTTTTGTTTTTGTTTTTGTTTGAATAAAATGGATCCTAGCATTCATTGTGTGGGAGAGAGACACGCTCCGCTGTTGCATATGGACAAATATGTCCTTAGGCTTTACTCATAGTATTCATGGCGAAGGTTGAATCTTCTTCGTTAAATTGTTATATGGTTGGAATCGGGAAATGCTACATGTAGTAATTCTAAAATGTCTTGAATAATTTGATACTTGGCAATTGTTGTGCTCATGTTTAAGCTCTTGCATCATATACTTTGCACCCATTAATGAAGAAACACCTAGAGCTTGCTAAATTTGGTTTGCATATTTGGTCTCTCTAAAGTCTAGATAATTTCTAGTATTGAGTTTGAACAACAAGGAAGACGGTGTAGAGTCTTATAACGTTTACAATATCTCTTTTATGTGAGTTTTGCTGCATCGGTTCATCCTTGTGTTTGTTTCAAATAACCTTGCTAGCCTAAACCTTGTATCGAGAGGGAATACTTCTCATGCATCCAAAATCCTTGAGCCAACCATTATGCCATTTGTGTCCACCATACCTACCTACTACATGGTATTTCTCCACCATTCCAAAGTAAATTGCTTGAGTGCTACCTTTAAAATTTCCATTCTTTACCTTTGCAATATATAGCTCATGGGACAAATAGCTTAAAAACTATTGTGGTATTGAATATGTACTTATGCACTTTATCTCTTATTAAGTTGCTTGTTGTGCGATAACCATGTTTTCCGGGGACGCCATCAACTACTCTTTGTTGAATATCATGTGAGTTGCTATGCATGTCCGTCTTGTCCGAAGTAAGGGAGATCTACCACTTTAATGGTTAGAGCATGCATATTGTTAGAGAAGAACATTGGGCCGCTAACTAAAGCCATGAATCATGGTGGAAGTTTCAGCTTTGGACATATATCCTCAATCTCATATGAGAACACTAATTGTTGCTACATGCTTATGCATTAAAGAGGAGTCCATTATCTGTTGTCTATGTTGTCCCGGTATGGATGTCTAAGTTGAGGATAATCAAAAGCGAGAAATCCAAAATGCGAGCTTTCTCCTTAGACCTTTGTACAGGCGGCATGGAGGTACCCCTTTGTGTCACTTGGTTAAAACATGTGTATTGCGATGATCCCGGTAGTCCAAGCTAATTAGGACAAGGTGCGGGCACTATTAGTATACTATGCATGAGGCTTGCAACTTGTAAGATATAATTTACATGATACATATGCTTTATTACTACCGTTGACAAAATTGTTTCTTGTTTTCAAAATAAAAGCTCTAGCACAAATATAGCAATCGATGCTTCCCTCTGCGAAGGGCCTTTCTTTTACTTTTTATGTTGAGTCAGTTCACCTATTTCTCTCCACCTCAAGAAGCAAACACTTGTGTGAACTGTGCACTGATTCCTACATACTTGCATATTGCACTTGTTATATTACTCTATGTTGACAATTATCCATGAGATATACATGTTACAAGTTGAAAGCAACCGCTGAAACTTAATCTTCCTTTGTGTTGCTTCAATACCTTTACTTTGATTTATTGCTTTATGAGTTAACTCTTATGCAAGACTTATTGATGCTTGTCTTGAAGTGCTATTCATGAAAAGTCTTTGCTTTATGATTCATTTGTTTACTCATGTCATTACCATTGTTTTGATCGCTGCATTCATTACATATGTTTACAATAGTATGATCAAGGTTATGATGGCATGTCACTCCAGTAAATTATCTTTGTTATCGTTTACTCTGCTCGGGACGAGCAGGAACTAAGCTTGGGGATGCCGATACGTCTCCGACGTATCGATAATTTTTTATGTTCCATGCCACATTATTGATGATATCTACATGTTTTATACACATTATATGTCGTATTTATGCATTTTCCGGCACTAACCTATTAACGAGATGCCGAAGAGCCGCTTGTCGTTTTCGCTGTTTTTGGTTTCAGAAATCCTACAAAGGAAATATTCTCGGAATTGGACGAAATCAACGCCCAGTGGTCCTATTTTTGCACGAAGCTTCCGAAGACCGAGGGGGAAGGAAGTGGGGCCACGAGGCGCCGACACAACGAGGGCGGCGCGGCCTGGCCCTTGGCCGCGCGGCCTCGGCGTGTGGGGCCCTCGTGTGGCCCCCGCGTTGCCCTTCCGCCTACTTAAAGCCTTCGTCGCGAAACCCCCGCATCGAGAGCCACGATACGGAAAACCTTACTGAGACGCCGCCGCCAATCCCATCTCGGGGGATTCTGGAGATCACCTCCGGCACCCCGCCGGAGAGGGGAATCATCTCCCGGAGGACTCTTCACCGCCATGGTCGCCTCCGGAGTGATGAGTGAGTAGTTCACCCCTGGACTATGGGTCCATAGCAATAGCTAGATGGTCGTCTTCTCCTCATGTGCTTCATTGTCGGATCTTGTGAGCTGCCTAACATGATCAAGATCATCTATCTGTAATTCTATATGTTGTGTTTGTCGGGATCCGATGGATAGAGAATACTATGTTATGTTGATTATCAATCTATTACCTATGTGTTGTTTATGATCTTGCATGCTCTCCGTTATTAGTAGAGGCTTTGGCCAAGTTTTTGCTCTTAACTCCAAGAGGGAGTATTTATGCTCGATAGTGGGTTCATGCCTCCATTAAATCTGGGACGATGGACGTAAAGTTCTAAGGTTGTGGATGTGCTTGTTGCCACTAGGGATAAAACATTGATGCTATGTCCGAGGATGTAGTTATTGATTACATTACGCACCATACTTAATGCAATTGTCTGCTGTTTTGCAACTTAATACCGGAAGGGGTTCGGATGATAACCTCGAAGGTGGACTTTTTAGGCATAGATGCATGCTCGGATAGCGGTCTATGTACTTTGTCGTAATGCCCAATTAAATCTCACAATATTCATCATATCATGTATGTGCATTGTTATGCTCTCTTTATTTGTCAATTGCCCGACTGTAATTTGTTCACCCAACATGCTATTTATCTTATGGGAGAGACACCTCTAGTGAACTCGTGGACCCCGGTCCATTCTTTTACACCGAATACAATCTATCGCAATACTTGTTCTACCGTTTTCTCGCAAACAATCATCATCCACACTATACATCTAATCCTTTGTTACAGCAAGCCGGTGAGATTGACAACCTCACTGTTTCGTTGGGGCAAAGTACTTTGGTTATGTTGTGCAGGTTCCACGTTGGCGCCGGAATCCCTGGTGTTGCGTCGCACTACATCCCGCCGCCATCAACCTTCGACGTGCTTCTTGACTCCTACTGGTTCGATTAAACCTTGGTTTCTTACTGAGGGAAACTTGCTGCTGTACGCATCACACCTTCCACTTGGGGTTCCCAACGGACGCGTGTTGTACGCGTATCAAGCTAAATTTCTGGCGCCGTTGCCGGGGATCTGAAGAAAAGTTACTCCACAAAGATTTCTAACTCCCACGTCAACTCCGCGCCAGCAGGGTGCTCCAGAACGAGGGCATGATCTCCTCCCATTGGAGTTTTGTGGTGACCCTGCATACCACTTGATGTCTACGCACGCTTCTATTCCTGTAGACAGTGTTGGGCCTCCAAGAGCAGAGGTTTGTAGAACAGCAGCAAGTTTCCCTTAAGTGAATCACCAAGGGTTTATCGAACTCAGGGAGGTAGAGGTCAAAGATATCCCTCTCAAGCAACCCTGCAATTACGATACAAGAAGTTTCTTGTGTCCCCAGCACACCTAATACACTTGTCAGATGTATAGGTGCACTAGTTCGGCAAAGAGATATTTAAACGCAGGTGGTATAGATGGTGGTAACCGGTAATTGCGATCTGAAGTAAATATTGCAGAAAGTAAAGATGCGAAGAGAACAAGAAATAAGCGATGTTTGCAGTATTTGGAAACAAGGCCTAGGGATCCTACTTTCACTAGTGGACACTCTCAACATTGCAATCATAATTGAATATAAGTATAAGCACTTCATCATACTACTCTCTTATTGGATAAAGAACTCAAATTCATTGGGCAAGTGTGCAAAAGCACACCTCAAAGGCGTATTCCTAAGTACTAATAAACACCCCACATCGTCACCGTGAGCATTTATAGGAGGTACTAACACACCACAATTCATAAGGGAGTTACACACGGCGCACACACTGTCACCATTACACCGAGGTCACAGTAACTCCAAAGTTCACATAATTAAGCACTTGAATAGCATATGACATCTAGATTGCAAATCCTATGATCACATAGATGAACAAATAAGTACTACTCTCAAACACTCTCTTGTTGGATGACAAACACCATTCATTGTGTAGGGCTACAAGAGCTCCCTCAAGCCGGAGTAAACAAGCTCCACAACATCCGGAGTTCATATTTAAAGTAACCTCTAGAGTGCATAATAGACAAGAGTAACATCTACATATTCATAAAGATCACACCATGGGAGAGAGAGATGAACCACATAGCTACCGGTAGAGCCCTCAGCCTCGGGGAGAACTACTCCCTCCTCATCATGGGAGACAGCGATGACGATGACGATGGCGGTGATGTCGATGGAGATGACTCCGGGGCAATTCCCGTCCCGGCGGCGTGCCGGAACGGAGACTTCGTCCCCCGAAACGGAGTTTCGCGATGGCGGCGGCGTCCCTGGAGTCTTTCTGGAGTTTCGTCAATTGGTGTCGGGTTTTTAGGTCACGAGGGATTTTATAGGCGAAGAGGCGGCGCGAGGGGGGTGCTTGGGGGGCCCACCCCATAGGGTGGCGCGCCCCCCCTCCAGGCCGCGCCAGCCTATGGTCTGGGAGCCCTGGGCCTCCCCTCCGGCTCTCTTTCGGTGTCCTGGTCCGTCTCAGTGAAATATGATGTTTGGCCTTTGTTTCGTCGAATTCCGAGAATATTGCCCGAACAGCCTTTCTGCAACCAAAAACAGCAGAAAACAGAACTGGCACTTCGGAATCTTGTTAATAGGTTAGTTCCGGAAAATGCATGAAATCATTATAAAGTGTGAGGAAAACATGTAGGTATTGTCATAAAACTAGCATGGAACATCAGAAATTATAGATACGTTGGAGACGTATCAAGCATCCCCAAGCTTAGTTCCTACTCGCCCTCGAGTAGGTAAACGATAACACGGATAATTTCTGAAGTGACATGCTACTATCATAATCTCGATCAATACTATTGTAAAGCATATGAGGTGAATGAAGTGATTCAAAGCAATGGTAAAGACAATGACTTAAACAACTGAATCATATAGCAAAGACTTTTCATGAATAGTACTTTCAAGACAAGCATCAATAAGACTTGCATAGGAGTTAACTCATAAAGCAATAAATTCTTAGTAGAAAGTTTTGAAGCAACACAAAGGAAGATATAAGTTTCAGCGGTTGCTTTCAACTTCAACATGTTTATCTCATGGATAATTGTCAACACAAAGTAATATGATGAATGCAAATAAGCAAGTATGTAGGAATCAATGCACACAGTTGACACAAGTGTTTTCTCCTAAGATAGAAGGAAATAGGTAAACTGACTCAACATAAAGTAAAAGAGAGGGCCCTTCGCAGAGGGAAGCATGGATTACTATTTTTGTGCTAGAGCTTTTCATTTTGAAAACATAGAAACAATTTTGTCAACGGTAGTAATAATTCATATGTGTTATGCATAAGACATCCTATAAGTTGCAAGTCTCATGCATAGAATACAATAGTGCTCGCACCTTGTCCTAATTAGCTTGGATTTACATGGATTATCATTGCATTACATATGTTTCAACCAAGTGTCACAAAGGGGTACCTCTATGTCGCCTGTACAAAGGTCCAAGGAGATAGATCGCATTTGATTTCTCGTTTTTGATAGATCTCAACTTAGGACATCCATACCGGGACAACATAGACAACGTGATAATGGACTCCTCTTTAATGCTTAAGAATTCAACAACAGTATAATATTCTCATAAGAGATTGAGGATTAATGTCCAAACCGAAACTTCCACCATGATTCATGGCTTTAGTTAGCGGCCCAATGTTCTTCTCTAACAATATGCATACTCAAACCATTTGATCATGATAAATCACCCTTACTTCAGACAAGACGAACATGCATAGCAACTCACATGATATTCAACAAAGGTGTAATAGTTGATGGCGTCCCCAGAAACATGGTTACCGCTCAACAAGCAACTTATAAGAAATAAGATACATAAGTAACATATTCAATACCACAATAGTTTTTTAAGCTATTTTCCGATGAGCTATGTATTGCAAAGACAAGGAGTGAAATTTTAAAGGTAGCACTCAAGTAATTTACTTTGGAATGGCATAGAAATACCACATAGTAGGTAGGTATGGTGGACACAAATGGCATAGTTTTTGGCTCAAGGATTTGGATGCACGAGAAGTATTCCCTCTCGATACAAGGCTTTGGCTAGCAAGGTTGTTTGAAGCAAACACAAGTATGAACCGGTACAGCAAAACTTACATAAGAACATATTGCAAGCATTATAAGACTCTACACTATCTCCTTGTTGTTCAAACACTTCACCGTAGAAAATATCTAGACTTTAGAGAGACCAATCATGCAAACCAAATTTCAACAAGCTCTATGGTAGTTCTTCATTAATAGGTGCAAAGTACATGATGCAAGAGCTTAAACATGATCTATTTGAGCACAACAATTGCCAAGTATCAAATTATTCAAGACAATATACCAATTACCACATGAAGCATTTTATGTTTCCAACCAAATAACAATGAACGAAGCAGTTTCAACCTTCGCCATGAACATTAAAAGTAAAGCTAAGAACACCAGTGTTCATATGAACGAGCGGAGCGTGTCTCTCTCCCACACAAGGAATGCTAGGATCCGATTTTATTCAAACAAAAAAAAAACATACAGACGCTCCAAGTAAAGCACATAAGATGTGACGGAATAAAAATATAGTTTCACTAGAGGTGACCTGATAAGTTGTCGATGAAGAAGGGGATGCCTTGGGCATCCCCAAGCTTAGATGCTTGAGTCTTCTTGAAATATGCAGGGATGAACCACGGGGGCATCCCCAAGCTTAGACTTTTCACTCTTCTTGATCATATTATATCATCCTCCTCTCTTGACCCTTGAAAATTTCCTCCACACCAAACTCAAAACAAACTCATTAGAGGGTTAGTGCATAATCAAAAACTCTCATATTCAGAGGTGACACAATCATTCTTAACACTTCTGGACATTGCTCAAAGCTACTGAAAGTTAATGGAACAAAGAAATCCATTCAACATAGCAAAAGAGGCAATGTGAAATAAAAGGCAGAATCTGTCAAAACAGAACAGTCCGTAAAGACGAATTTTTTAGAGGCACTTAACATGCTCAGATGAAAAAGCTCAAATTGAATGAAAGTTGTGTACATATCTGAGGATCACACACGAAAATTGGCAGATTTTTCTGAGTTACCTACAGAGAGGTCTACTCAAATTCGTGACAGCAAGAAATCTGTTTCTGCGCAGTAATCCAAATCTAGTATCAACCTTACCATCAAAGACTTTACTTGGCACAACAATGCAATAAAATAAAGATAGGGAGAGGTTGCTACAGTAGTAACAACTTCCAAGACACAACAAAACAGTAGTAAAATAAAAGGATGGGTTATCTCCCAAGAAGTGCTTTCTTTATAGCCATTAAAATGGGCTCAGTAATTTTAGGGATGCTCACATAAGGATGAGAGTTGAAGCAAAGAGAGCATCAAAAAGCAAGTATGAAACAAATTTAAGCCTAACCCACTTCCTATGCATAAGAATCTTGTAGATAAACAAGTCATGTAAGCATAATGCAACAAGCATAGAAAGGCAACACAAGCGCAACTTCAAGATTCTCAACATAAAGAGGGGAAACTTAATATTATTAAGATGCATATAACCATGTTTCCCTCTCTCATAATAACTTTCAGTAGCATCATGAACAAACTCAACAATATAACTATCACATGAAACATTCTTATTCACATGCATAAAAGTATCATTACTCTCCACATAAGCATAATCAATTTTATTAGTAATAGTGGGAGTAAAACTATCACAACCATCATTGTAATTATCATAAATTGCAGGCATGGTATAGTCATAATAAACTTTATCCTCCATAGTAGGTGGCACCAAAATACCACTATCATTATAATCATCATAAATGGGAGGCAAAGTATCATCAAAGAAAATTTTCTCCTCAAAACTTGGGGGACTAAAAATATCACAACCAGACTTCCCCAAGCTTAAATTCTTCCATAGCATTAGCAATAATAGTGTTCAAAGAGTTCATGCTAATAACATTGCTACAACTATTTTGCAAACAAAGTTCCATGGGTTTTTTAATTCTCTCTTCAAACACATCATGTCCTAATTCAATATAAAGTTCATAAAGATCTCTAATTTTTTTGTTGTTTTCCATTAAGCCTAACTAGTGAAAAATAAAAACAAGAAACAAAAAGATGCAATTGCAGGATCTAAAGGAAATAGCTTCGAGCACTCACACACCGGCAAGTTGCTAGAAAATAGCTTAGTAGTCGGAGGATGTGAATACCTTTTACCTTACCTCCCCGGCAACGGCGCCGTGAAAATAGCTTGATGTCTATGCACGCTTCTATTCCTGTAGACAGTGTTGGGCCTCCAAGAGCGAGAGGTTTGTAGAACAGCAGAGCAAGTTTCCCTTAAGTGAATCACCCAAGGTTTATCGAACTCGTGGAGGTAGAGGTCAAAGATAACCCTCTCAAGCAACCCAGCAATTACGATACAAGAAGTCTCTTGTGTCCCCAACACACCTAATACACTTGTCAGATGTATAGGTGCACTAGTTCGGCGAAGAGATATTAAAACGCAGGTGGTATAGATGGTGGTAACCGGTAATTGCGATCTGAAGTAAATATTGCAGGAAGTAAAGATGTAGTAGATCGTAGAATAAGCGATGTTTGCGATATTTGGAAACAAGGCCTAGGGATCCTACTTTCACTAGTGGACACTCTCAACATTGCAATCATAATTGAATATAACTATAAGCACTTCATCATACTACTCTCTTATTGGATAAAGAACTCAAATTCATTGGGCAAGTGTGCAAAAGCACACCTCAAAGGCGTATTCCCAAGTACTAATAAACACCCCACATCGTCACCGTGAGCATTTATAGGAGGTACTAACACACCACAATTCATAAGGGAGTTACACACGGCGCACACACTGTCACCATTACACCGAGGTCATAGTAACTCCAAAGTTCACATAATTAAGCACTTGAATAGCATATGACATCTAGATTGCAAAGCCTATGATCACATAGATGAACAAATAAGTACTACTCTCAAACACTCTTTTGTTGGATGACAAACACCATTCATTGTGTAGGGCTACAAGAGCTCCCTCAAGCCGGAGTAAACAAGCTCCACAACATCCGGAGTTCATATTTAAAGTAACCTCTACAGTGCATAATAGACAAGAGTAACATCTACATATTCATAAAGATCACACCATGGGAGAGAGAGATGAACCACATAGCTACCGGTAGAGCCCTCAGCCTCGGGGGAGAACTACTCCCTCCTCATCATGGGAGACAGCGATGGCGAGGAAGATGGCGGTGATGTCGATGGAGATGACTCCGGGGCAATTCCCGTCCCGGCGGCGTGCCGGAACAGAGACTTCTGTCCCCCGAAATGGAGTTTCGCGATGGCGGCAGCGTCCCTGGAGTCTTTCTGGAGTTTCGTCAATTGGTGTCGGGTTTTTAGGTCACGAGGGATTTTATAGGCGAAGAGGCGGCACGAGGGGGTGCCTGGGGGGCCCACCCCATAGGGTGGCACGCCCCCCCTCCAGGCCGCGCCAGCCTATGGTCTGGGAGCCCTGGGCCTCCCCTCCGGCTCTCTTTCGGTGTCCTGGTCCGTCTCGGTGAAATATGATGTTTGGCCTTTGTTTCGTCGAATTCCGAGAATATTGCCCGAACAGCCTTTCTGGAACCAAAAACAGCAGAAAACAGGAACTGGCACTTCGGCATCTTGTTAATAGGTTAGTTCCGGAAAATGCATGAAATCATTATAAAGTGTGAGCAAAACATGTAGGTATTGTCATAAAACTAGCATGGAACATCAGAAATTATAGATACGTTGGAGACGTATCACCACTGCATGTTGTAGTATGCCAGTCGTTGATATAACATTCACGAAGTACCAATCCGCAAATATTACATCCCTCAGAGTAGTACAACAGAACATAGCAGACCCATAACTCATTCATTTATTATTACAAGCAACATGTACATATCATCTCGGTGCTCCTCTTGGGTCCTAAGAGGAATACTCCTGGGTTCGAGGCGAACCCAACTTAACTTACAATATAAGAGTCTTACTAAGTTATACATTTTATTCCCTCGAGCAGTTAAGTACTAAGAGTTCGTACTGCTCGGATGCTACTACTACTCGGTAGGTCTAAGCTTGCTCTCCTCGGGAACCTTCCCCGGTTCCGTAGACTATGAGGTAGTCTACTCCTTCGATACCTCCTGAGAGGTCTGGTTCTTCATAGCCGATGACTTCGGCTCCTTCAGGGTCGTTGTTGTCCTCCTCCAGTCGATTCAGACAGTCTAAGCAGGGGATTTAAGAGTGGTATGAGTACGAGCGTACTCAACAAGTCCATTATAGAAAAGAGGTTTTTAATGCACTATCTACGATATCAGACCAGAAAGTCTAATACCAATGCAGGTTTTGATAAACATTTCTTCAAGAGGTTGCTTTTATTCCAAAGAACTATGTCCGTCAGCCTTCACCGGTTTACTAGAACTTCATGGAGTTCCTTTCCGGCAGCGTTCGCAGTTCCAAATCCCGGAACGAGGAGTGACAGGTCACGATTCATTACACTCTCGTAGAGGTGTGTTGCTTTACCCATAAGAGATCTTAACCTTGGTGCCAACCGGGCAGCTTTCCCGTCCACACTTCCTTCGGTGTGAGGCCCGGTATAAGGTCTAGCCAATCATGTTCCTCCGCTACCTCGAACACCCACCCTTTGTTGCAATCTCCGATCCTGGGTCCTCGTCGGTCCTCTTATACCAATTAAGGATGGACCCCGACCACGACGTCAATTCAGGGCTCTACCATAAATTCCTTCGCCGGCAGTTGCAACCCATCATAGACCACATTACCGTGTGGACTTCAACGGGTTCCCCACTGATGACCCACAAGTATAGGGGATCGCAACAGTCTTCGAGGGAAGTAAAACCCAATTTATTGATTCGACACAAGGGGAGACAAAGAATACTTGAAAGCCTTAACAGCGGAGTTGTCAATTCAGCTGCACTGGAAACAGACTTGCTCGCAAGAGTTTATCGAGTAGTAACAGTTTTATAGCAGTGGCGGTAGTGAAATAACGAGCAGCAGAGTAACAAAGACAGCAGTAGTGATTTTAGTAAACAAGCAGGATTAAAATACTCGTAGGCACGGGGACGGATGACGGGCGTTGCATGGATGAGAGAAACTCATGTAACAATCATAGCAGGGCATTTGCGGATAATAATAAAACGGTATCCAAGTACTAATCAATCAATAGGCATGTGTTCCAATTATAGTCGTACGTGCTCGCAATGAGAAACTTGCACAACATCTTTTGTCCTACCAGCACGGTGGCAGCCGGGCCTCAAGGGAAACTACTGGATATTAAGGTACTCCTTTTAATAGAGTACCGGAGCAAAGCATTAACACTCCATGAACACATGTGATCCTCACATCGCTACCATTCCCTCCCGGTTGTCCCGATTTCTGTCACTTCGGGGCCATTGGTTCCGGACAGCGACATGTGTATACAACTTGCAGGTAAGATCATAAACAACGAATATCTTCATGAATCAATAACATGTTCAGATCTGAGATCATGGCACTCGGGCCCTAGTGGCAAGCATTAAGCATAACAAGTTGCAACAATATCATAAAAGTACCATCTACGGACACTAGGCACTATGCCCTAACAATCTTATGCTATTACATGACCAATCTCATCCAATCCCTACCATCCCCTTCGGCCTACAGCGGGGGAATTACTCACACATGGATGGGGGAAACATGGCTGGTTGATGGAGAGGCGTTGGCGGTGATGGCGGCGATGATCTCCTCCAATTCCCCGTCCCGGCGGAGTGCCGAACGGAGACTTCGGCTCCCGAGACGGAGTTTCGCGATGTGGCGGCGTTCTGGAGGGTTTCTGGCGACTTCGACTTCTCCCCGTGCGTTTTTAGGTCGAGGCGAATAAGTAGTCCGAAGGAGGGCGTCGGAGGCCGGCCGAGGGGGCCACACCACATGGCCGCGCGGGCCCCCCGGGCCGCGCCGCCCTATGGTGTGGGGCCCTCGGGCCTCCACCTTACTTGTCCTTCTGGCTCCGTCAGTATTCTGGGAAAATAGGCCCTTTCGTCAAAATCCCGAGGTTTTTCCTGAAAGTTGGATTTCTGCACAAAAACGAGACACTAGAACAGTTCTGCTGAAAACAGCGTTAGTCCGTGTTAGTTGCATCCAAAATACACAAATTAGAGGCAAAACAATAGCAAAAGTATTCGGGAAAGTAGATACGTTTTGGACGTATCAACTCCCCCCAAGCTTAGCTTATTTCTTGTCCTCAAGCAATTCAGTTAACAACTGAGCGATAAAAGAACTTTCACGAACACATTTGCTCATATGATGTATATATTCTCATGATATGGCTAATACTTGAGCAGTTCATAATAAGGTGCCTCGTCGAAAAATAGGACCAACGGTGTAATTTTCGCGAATTTTTGAAAACTTTGAAAAATGCACATTTCTGGGTATTAAGTTTATTATTACTGGCCAGGAAATTTTTTCAAATCTCAAATCAACTAAGAAACTTTGCAAATTAAAAATGCTACAGCAACTAAAGCAAGTGGAGGAAGAAAGAGATGTTGTTTACCTCCTCTATGCATATAAAATGTATTTGTTAACAAGGTTGATCAAGTCTTGCCACCAAGTAAATTTTACATAGCATATGAAGAAATAAACCTCAAATCAATCATGTTACCTTGAATTGTATTGATATGGATCCAATCATAAGAGTTTGATATTCTTCTTTAGGCTCATATATAGGACAATCGATTATTCCCACTTTGATAGTTCTCACATTAGAAATAGTATTAACTCCGCACGCTTTTTCAATCCTCTTGGGGAAATAGACGGTGTGTTCCTTATCATCAACATTGAAAGTAACCTTTCCTTTATTGCAATCAATAACAGCCCTCGCGGTGTTAAGAAAAGGTCTCCCAAGAATAATAGACATATTATCATCTTCGAGGCATTTCCAACACAACAAAATCAGTTAATATCAAGCGATTATTAGTAACTTGAACAGGAACATCCTCACATATACCAACAGGAATAGCAAGTAGATTTATCAGCCATTTGCAAAGATATATCAGTAGGTATCAACTTATCTAAGTAAAGTCTCTTATAAAGAGAAAAAGGCATAACACTAACACCGGCGCCCAAGTCACATAGAGCAGTTTTAACATAATTATTCTTAATAGAACAAGGAATAGTAGGTATACCGGGTCGCCCAACTTCTTTGGAACTTTGCCATTGAAAGAGTAATTAGCAAGCATAGTGGAAATTTCCTCATTGGGGATTTTCCTTTTGTTAGTAACAATATCTTTCATATACTTTGAATAAGGAGGCAATTTAATAGCATCAGCCAAAGGGATTTGCAAGAATAAGGGTTTCATCCAATCACAAAATTTATTATAGTGTTCTTCTTCCTTTGATTTTAGTTTCTTAGCAGGAAAAGGCATTTGCTTTTGCACCCAAGGTTCTCTTTCATTACCATGTTTCTCAGCAATAAAATCTTCTTTAGTATACTTTTTATTTTTAGCATGCTTTTCAGGTTCTTTTTCAACCTCTTCTTTATCAGGAGTATCATTCTTATCATTATCTTTATCGTGTTCATTACCACTTTCAGTTTCAGCATCAGAAATAGAAATACTATTAGGATCATTAACAGGTTCAGAGGATTCTACAACATTCTTATGTTTGTTTTTCTTTTTCTTAGATGGAGCTCTAGGTTCAATGCGTTGAGAATCTTGTTCAATTCTTTTGGGGTGCCCTTCAGGATATAGAGGATCCTGGGTAGAGACACCACCTCTAGTTGTTACTTTATAAGCATGTTTTTCTTTAGAATTATTTCCTAACAAGTCATTTTGCACTTTAGTGAGTTGATCAATTTGAGTTTGAACCATATGAAAATGTTTAACAAGCATCTTAACATCATTGGAGGTTCTCTCCACAATATCATGCAATTCACTAATAGCTTGAGAATTTTCCATTAGATGATTCTCTACTCTCATATTAAAATTTTCTTGCTTAACAATATAATTATCAAACTCATCTAAGCATTGCGCAGGAGGTTTTGAATACGGAATATCTTCCCTAGTAAAGCGTTGAAGGGAATTTACCTCAATCATGGATGAAGGGGGAATTATCTCACATATATCTTCTATGGGAGGTAGATTCTTCACATCTTCGATTTAATACCTTTCTCCTTGAGAGACTTCTTGGCTTCCCTCATATCTTCATCATTCAATTTAATTAAACCCCTCTTCTTCACTATTGGCGTTGGAGTTGGTTCAGAGCGTAGTCCAATCATCATGATTCCGGCCTATTTTAGCCAATAATTCTTCAGACTTCGTCCGGAGTTCTTTTCCTGAAAACACAACCAGCACAACTATCCGGGTATGCCCTAGACTCAATGGTTAGTCCACTATAAAATATATCAAGTAAATCATGCTTTTCCAAATCATGGTCGAGCAGAGCTCTAATAAGAGAGCAAAATCTCGCCCAAGCCTCGGGCAATTTCTCTTCATCTCCTTGATCAAAATTATAAACTCTCTCGCAAAGCAGCATGTTGAGCACTAGCAGGAAAGTATTTCCGGAAGAAAACATTAAGCAATTCTTTTGGACTTTTAATAGAACTAGGTGGCAAACTATTATACCAAGTTTTAGCGTCATCCTTTAATGAGAATGGAAAGATTTTAGCAACAAAGTAAGTACGCTTCTTAACATCATCAGAAAACAAGCTACTCGTAGTAGATAACTCAGTCATGTGTTCAACAAAGACTTTCTTTTTCAGTACTCACAAAAGGGTGTTTTCTCAACAATAGCTATATGAGATAGATCAAGAGAAAAATCATAATCTTTATCCTTAATGTTTATAGGAGATGTGGCAAATTTAGGATCGGAGACAGTTTATATCTAACGAGTATGTTCTGCAAGCAACTTTTTAATTTTTCTTGCATCAGTAGTAGCATTGCATTTTTCAATAAAATCATCATCAAGTTCCACATAATCTTCATCAAGATCATCAATAGAGTATTCAAGTTCAGGTGAATTAACAGGTGTAGTAGCATCAGGAGTTTCAGTATTTTCAATTTGTCTAGACCTAGCAATTGAAGCATCTAGAAAAGTTCCCAATGAACCACTATCATCAAGCACAGCAGAAATATTATCAATATTATGAGAGTTTTCAGATTCAGCGAAGTACCAGCATTTGAAGCTTGTGGTGGTGAAACAAGTTTATCAATCACAGATGGTGAATCAAGAGCAGCAGAGGTACTCGAGTTGTACCTTTTCTTGTAGTGGATGGTAATATGGCGACCTTAGTATCGCGAGGTTTACCCATGATGGAGAATTTGCAGCGAACAATATCAATCCAAGTGAACTTCCAAATAAAGCTATTCTCCCCGGCAACGGCGCCAGAAAATAGTCTTGATGACCCACAAGTATAGGGGATCGCAACAGTCTTCGAGGGAAGTAAAACCCAATTTATTGATTCGACACAAGGGGAGACAAAGAATACTTGAAAGCCTTAACAACGGAGTTGTCAATTCAGCTGCACCTGGAAACAGACTTGCTCGCAAGAGTTTATCGAGAGTAACAGTTTTATAGCAGTAGCGGTAGTGAAATAACAAGCAGCAGAGTAACAAAGACAGCAGTAGTGATTTTAGTAAACAGCAGGATTAAAATACTCGTAGGCACGGGGACGGATGACGGGCGTTGCATGGATGAGAGAAACTCATGTAACAATCATAGCAGGGCATTTGCGAGATAATAATAAAACGGTATCCAAGTACTAATCAATCAATAGGCATGTGTTCCAATTATAGTCGTACGTGCTCGCAATGAGAAACTTGCACAACATCTTTTGTCCTACCAGCCGGTGGCAGCCGGGCCTCAAGGGAAACTACTGGATATTAAGGTACTCTTTTTAATAGAGTACCGGAGCAAAGCATTAACACTCCGTGAACACATGTGATCCTCACATCGCTACCATTCCCTCCGGTTGTCCCGATTTCTGTCACTTCGGGGCCATTGGTTCCGGACAGCGACATGTGTATACAACTTGCAGGTAAGATCATAAACAACGAATATCTTCATGAATCAATAACATGTTCAGATCTGAGATCATGGCACTCGGGCCCTAGTGACAAGCATTAAGCATAACAAGTTGCAACAATATCATAAAAGTACCATCTACGGACACTAGGCACTATGCCCTAACAATCTTATGCTATTACATGACCAATCTCATCCAATCCCTACCATCCCCTTCGGCCTACATCGGGGGAATTACTCACACATGGATGGGGGAAACATGGCTGGTTGATGGAGAGGCGTTGGCGGTGATGGCGGCGATGATCTCCTCCAATTCCCCGTCCCGGCGGAGTGCCAGAACGGAGACTTCTGGCTCCCGAGACGGAGTTTCGCGATGTGGCGGCGTTTGGAGGGTTTCTGGCGACTTCGACTTCTCCCCGTGCGTTTTTAGGTCGAGGCGAATAAGTAGTCCGAAGGAGGGCGTCGGAGGCCAGCCGAGGGGGCCACACCACATGGCCGCGCGGGCCCCCCCTGGGCCGCGCCGCCCTATGGTGTGGGGCCCTCGGGCCTCCACCTTACTTGTCCTTCTGGCTCCGTCAGTATTCTGGGAAAATAGGCCCTTTCGTCAAAATCCCGAGGTTTTTCCTGAAAGTTGGATTTACGCACAAAAACGAGACACCGAACAGTTCGCTGAAAACAGCGTTAGTCCGTGTTAGTTGCATCCAAAATACACAAATTAGAGGAAAAACAATAGCAAAAGTGTTCGGGAAAGTAGATACGTTTTGGACGTATCACCCACCCTGCATCTTGTCTCTCGAAATCAAGTGCCTACGGGAATGCGCATCCGTTGATGAACGAGAGGTGGAAACACTTTTGACTACTCCGTCCCACTCCGGATCTTATGGTTAACACGGGTATTACGGCACAAGAATCACTGGACGACATTTGTTGTTTAATCCTAGATGGATATAAACCCTTGCAATGGAACCTCCACCATATCAACACAATCCATGGTTCCATTGCCCACCACTTAGTCATATTCATAGTTATGAAAATAGTGGTTTTGCTTTTTATGCAATAGTGATAAACATAGTACTTTGCAAGTAATTTGGTAAAAAAACTCAAATGACATGAGCAAGTGATGAACTTGCCTGAACACTGCAAAGTGTTGCACTTGGATGGTGTGGACTGACCCTTGTCCTCTGTTGCTGAAAAATAGCATCATTGTCCGATAAGGGCAATGGTTAAAGAAGCAATTATGCATGATTCAGCTTTTAGGGTTGTTCCCCCCTTCCGGTGTTTTTATCATTTCATGTGAGAGGTTAATACTAAGAATGATTTAGGGATACTCTATTTAGGGTAAAATACAACCTTGAAATGTTGTCAAGGTGTTTTTAAAGTCCAAAAGAATTTATGGACTTATTTTCATTATTGAAAATATAAGGTGTGATTTAAATGATTATTTTAATCATCAAATTTGGACTTAATCTTGTTTGTCTTCAAAAATTACTTTTCATATTTTATTATGATAGAGAATTTTATCCTGAGTAGTTTTCATATTTTTAATTATTTTTTTAGAGCTATTTATCATTTTTCTATGCATTTTCAAAGTTTCAGGTTTAAATGAATTTGTGAAAAGTCTAAAATGCCCCTGGGCCCACTTGTCAGGGTGGCCCAGCGGGTTAACCCTAACCCGAGCCGCACGTCCGGCTCGGTCGGACGCACCCGTCCCCTTCCTCTCGCGCACGCGCTAACCCTAACCCCTCTGAGCTCTGGCGACTCCCACGTCGCCGCCGCCTTCGCCGATTTTCTCCGGCCAACTCCGGCCATCGCCGGCGGTGAGATGGGGCGCATCTGAACCGCCGTTCGATGGTGCTTCAGATCCACCGCGATGATCTTTTCTTCGTCGCCTCCTCGTTTCGCCCCCAACTCATCTGCTCGCCTGGCCGTGGTGATCCGCGGTGATTCGTCGCCGTCGACGATCCTGGCGCTGTGGCGCGGCCGTGTGCCTCACCGTGGTGATGCTGGGGCACTTGCGCCCGGCGACGCCTGGCCTGGCTATGGCCTGGCGCTGCCGTGGTCAGCCCGTGCCGCCGTGCCGCCATGGGCACGCCGCGGTGCTCTGCTCCAGGTATGTTCGCCTCCTTCTCTCCTGTCTTCTCTACCTCCTCTCCTCCTTGTCTAGCTCTGGCTACTGGCTTGCTTCCCCTCGTGGAGATGCTGGCCATGCCGTGATGCTGCTGCTGTGCCGTGCTAGGGCTTGGCAAGCTGCTGCGCTACTGCTGATGTTGCTGCCATGAATCAAAGCTGCTGTGCTGTGCTACTGCTCTGCGTATGCTGCTGTTGTGCTGCTGCCATGGTTCCTAGCTGTTGTGCTGTGCTATTCTTCTCTATCACTTGCTGTTGTAACTCATGAGCTCTTGCTCATGAGCATACTGTGATGCTATGCTCTATTTAATTGCTTCTGCTGTTGCTATATCACTCCTGGCTCTCCTGTGTGTGCAATTGCTTGCCCCTGGCTTGACCATGATGCATGATTCTTGCATTTTGCAAGTGCCAGTGCTCCTGATGTGCTATTCTATGTGCTATAATTCCTGGTACTGCCCATTGGGCATTGTTGTTGACTAAACAGCACCATCCAGTGATGGTGTGCTTCTGGATACAATTGTGTTTATCTCATTAGCTTCTCTGTGATGCAATTCATTAAGAAATGTGACTGTTTAATTAATATAGTCATTGTATTGATGCTAGAGTTGATTCTAGCATGCTGTAGCATGCTCTAGCAAGCTTCTGATGATCTTGTGATCATCAGTTGCTTGTGAAAGCTGTTGTGTTGTTCTCTGTGCCTCACTTGCTTGCTCAACTTGTGATGTGTGTGTGTCACACATGCTTGTCTTGGTGTGTGATGGTGCTTGCTCAAGCGAGTTGTTGTTGCTTGCAATGATCCATTGGATCATCCGCAAGGCTACGATGCTTTGATTACTTGTATGATTCACTTATCCGTATTGCCCGGATTTACTGAAATGGATAAGTGATGTGAACTGCTTGCGGTAGTGATCATTCTATTAAGCGTAGGCGGGGCTAGATGGATGCCAACACTTGGTTGTGTACCCTAGCCCTCCTTTTGAACCCATCTGGGTGATGATAACTATGCAAGGCTTAATGGTTTGGGTTGTTTCAGTGGTTGAGGTGACCCTAGCAGTAATCATATACTGCTTTTGGGTAGCTCCCCTCTTGTTGGCTTGCTGTGGCTCACTAGATGCTTTCTGGGTGATCCTTTTGTTGGATTGCCAGTAGCTTTTGATGTTGACAAACAAAAATAGACACAATTTGTCTATCTGTCTGATGGTGTGCTAAGCCTTAGGTGCTAGGTGACTTTGGTTGATTGGATAGGATCATTTCCATGATGGATTTCCTTGGTTAAGCCACTGTTTTGGTTAGCCAGTGTTCCCTTGGTGATTTCCTATTTGCTTCACCCTTATTAGCTTGCACCAACTGACTTGGTAGCCAGATGATGACACAAACAGGGTACTCAACCCTATGGCTTGTGTGTGTTTGATGCACATGCTTATTTATGAGCAAAACGGATGTTTGCTCATGATTTCTTGTGTATACCTCACTCCAGCTCCTAGATTAAGTTGTTGGTGTAGAGGATTGCTTCTGGTGGGTTTGGTTTGCTTGCCCTGCTCCTCCTTGCCAGCTTGTGGTGCTTGATTAATTTCCGTGGTTGTTGGGATAGGTTGAACAGCAGTGGTTGTTCTTCCTGTTCTTGCTGTTCTTGTGTTCTTGCTGTTCTTACCCAGATGCTCCTTGTCGATGGAATGGTTAGGGTTTGGCTGTGAAAAGCTTATGTATGCCTCTCCTCTGCTTCTCTGGTCGACAGCAAGGTCTGGCACCATTTTGGTGACTCCCTGGTTGTGTATGTGTTGGTGAGCATGCACCTCACCTTGTGAGCTGCTTGCACTGTGCTTGGGTGGGACTTGTGTGTTGTGGATCAGCTCGGCTGATCATGGTCATATCCTCTCAATTTACCATTTTCTTACTAACCTGCCAAGTGGCTTTGCCACTTGGCATAACCATTTGCTTGGTCTTTGTGTGTGTGCAGGGACAATGTGATGATCAAGATGAAGATCAAGATCTTCTTGAGCAAGATTTCCATGATGATCATCTTATGTAGAGTAGGATAGAACATTTAATTGTAATTTGCTTTCTTTTTCTTTTTCCATTATTCAATTCTTGTAATGTGTTGTAATATTTGATAATTCAATTCTGAATATTGTAAATGACAATGTATCATGTGTGATTATCAATAAAGCTCCAATTTTTCCTTAATGAGCTTTGTATAATAGTTGTACTATTTATATTCTTGATTATTTTTATTTGTTTAATTAATTACCTCAATTTTGAATTATGAGATATTCATATGATGTTTGAATTTGAAATTCAAACACAAGTTTGTTTGAATTCAATCATGCAACTTAAAGTTGTGATGCACTAACTCTCCTCGTCTTCTCAAAACCCTAAATTAGTTAAGTGAGGTGCAAGTTTATCGCACTCTCGAAACCCTAACCCCGTAAGGTGTCGAGAGAGAAACTTGTCCCCCTTCGATGTAATTTTCTTTTAAAAGCGCGAAATTTCCCCAGAATTTACGATGCAATGCACATCCCTTTCTAAAATCTACCCCTCGATCGTCTCTAAACCTGGGACATTACAAGTTTCATGCGTGACTCCGACGTCCCCAAGCCGGATGCGGACGAAAGGGACATAACCAAAGCTTGGGTTGAGCGCAGTTGATAACCCACAAGTATAGGGGATCGCAATAGTCTTCGAGGGAAGTACAACCCAAATTTATTGATTCGACACAAGGGGAGACAAAGAATACTTATAAGCCTTAACAACTGAGTTGTCAATTCAGCTGCACCTGGAAAAGCACTAGTAACAGGGGTGATGTGAAAGCAGCGATAATATGAGAGCAATAGTAACAAGAACACGGAGGCAATGGCACCGTGAAAATAGTTGATACTACTTCTAATGGCATATAGGACCGAGTGAGTATTTGATGATGAAAGATGGACCGGGGCTCCCAGCTATCTACACTAGTGGTAACTCTCCAATAACAAGTGTTGGGTGAACAAATTACAGTTGGGCAATTGAAATAATTATTATAGCATTAAGACAGAACATCTAGTTTATTAATCATGTAGGCATGTTTTCCATATATAGTCATACGTTCTCGCAATGAGAAACTTGCATAACATCTTTTGTCCTACCAGCCGGTGGCAGCCGGGCCTCAAGGGAATCTCTCGGTAATTAAGGTACTCCTTTTAATAGAGCACCGGAGCAAAGCATTAACACTTGGTGAAAACATGTGATCCTCATATCTAAGCCTTCCCCTACAGTTATCCCAGTTGTTGTCACTCTGGGGCCTCGGGTTCCGGACATAGACATGTGCAAACAACTTGTAGATACAATCTAAGCAATAATTATAGAGCTTAAATCTAAGATCATGCCACTCGTGCACTAGTGACAAGCATTAAACACAACAAGATTGCAGCAACAATAACTTCACAAACTTTATAGATAGACTAATCATAATGTAACAATTCATCGGATCCCAACAAATACAACACCGATTACATCAGATGAATCTCAATCATGTAAGGCAGCTCATGAGATCATTGTATTGAAGTACATGGGAGAGAGAGTACCAACTAGCTACTGCTAGAACCCGTAGTCCATGGGGGAACTACTCACAGAACATGATGGAGGAGGTGGCGTCGATGGAGAAGGCTCCGGGGCACTTCCCGTCCGGCAGCGTGCCGGAACAGAGATTCTATCCCCCGAAACGGAGTTTCGCGATGGCGGCGGCGCCCGTGGAGTCTTTCTGGAGTATGATTGATTGATTTAGGGTTTTCGCGTCGCGAGGAATATATAGGTGAAAGGGCGGCGTCGGAGGGGTCCCGAGGAGCCCACCCCATAGCTGGGCGCGCCCCCCTCTTGATAAAATAGGAGGTTTGGCTTTTGTTTCGTCGAATTCCGAGAATATTGCCCGAACAGCTTTTCTGGAACCAAAAACAGCAGAAAACAGGAACTGGCGCTTTGGCATCTCGTTAATAGGTTAGTGCCGGAAAATGCATAAAATAATTATAAAGTGTGAGCAAAACATGTAGGTATTGTCATAAAACTAGCATGGAACATCGGAAATTATAGATACGTTGGAGACGTATCAAGCATCCCCAAGCTTAGTTCCTACTCGCCCTCGAGTAGGTAAACGATAAAAAGAATAATTTCTGAAGTGACATGCTACTAACATAATCTTGATCATACTATTGTAAAGCACATGAGATGAATGAAGTGACTCAAGGCAATGATCTATAGTTTGCTAACAAATAGATAACATATAGCAAAAACTTTTCATGAATAGTACTTTCAAGACAAGCATCAAAAAGTCTTGCATAAGAGTTAACTCATAAAGAAATTAATTCTTAATAAGAGGTTTTGAAGCAACACAAAGGAAGATTTAAGTTTCCGCAATTGCTTTCAACTTTCAACATGCATATCTCATGGATAATTGTCAACACAAAGTAATATAATAAGTGCAATAAGCAAGCATGTAAGAATCAATGCACATTTGACACAAGTGTTTTCTTCTAAGATAGAAAGGAGTAGGTAAACTGACTCAACATAAAGTAAAAAAAGGCCCTTCGCAGAGGGAAGCAGGGATTAAATCGTGTGCTACAGATTTTTAAGTTTTGAAATCATATAGAGAGCATACAAATAAAGTTTTGAGAGGTGTTTGTTGTTGTCAACGAATGGTAGTGGGCACTCTAACCCCCTTGTCAAACAGACTTTCAAAGAGCGGCTCCCATGAAGGATGTTATCTCTACCAGCAAGGTAGATCATCCCTCTTCTCTTTTGTTTACACATGTATTTTAGTTTTATTTATAGATTACACTCCTACCAACCTTTTGCTTTCACAAGCCATGGCTAACCGAATACTCGGGTGCCTTCCAACATTTCACATACCATGAAGGAGTGTCTATTTGCAAAATTAAGTTGCTTACTGATGAATCAGGGCAAAACATGTGAAGAGAATTATTAGTGAAGGTTAATTAATTGGGGTTGGGAACCCCGTTGCCGACTCTTTTTGCAAAATTATTGGATAAGCGGATGAGCCACTAGTCCATTGGTGAAAGCTGCCCAACAAGATTGAAAGATAAAACACCACATACTTCCTCATGAGCTATAAAACATTGACACAAATAAGGAGTAATAAAATTTTGAATTGTTCAAAGGTAGCACATGAAGTATTTACTTGGAATGGCAGAAAAATACCACATAGTAGGTAGTTATGGTGGACACAAATGGCATAGGTTTTGGCTCAAGGTTTTGGATGCACGAGAAGCATTTCCTCTCAGTACAAGGCTTTGGCTAGCCAGGTTGTTTGAAGCAAACACAAGTATGAACCGGTATAGCAATACATAAGAACATATTGCAAGCATTATAAAACTCTACACTGTCTTCCTTGTTGCTCAAACACTTCTACCAGAAAATATCTAGACCTTAGAGAGACCAATCATGCAAACCAAATTTCAACAAGCTCTACGGTAGTTCTCCACTAATAGGTTTAAACTACATGATGCGAGAGCTTAAACATGATCTACTTGAGAGCTCAAAACAATTGCCAAGTATCAAATTATTCAAGACAATATGAAGCATTTTCTGTTTCCAACCAAATAGCAATAAGTGCTGCGGCTTTCAACTTTCGCCATGAATATTAAAGTAAATTAAGAACACAAGTGTTCAAATAAAAAAGCGGAGCGTGTCTCTCTCCCACACAAGGATTGCTAGGATCCGAATTTATTCAAACACAAACAAAAATAAAAACACACAGACGCTCCAAGTAAAGCACATAAGATGTGACGGAATAAAAATATAGTTTCACTAGAGGTGACCTGATAAGTTGTTGATGAAGAAGGGGATGCCTTGGGAATCCCCAAGCTTAGACGCTTGAGTCTTCTTGAAATATGCAGGGATGAACCACGGGGGCATCCCCAAGCTTAGGCTCTTCACTCTTCTTGATCATATTATATCACCCTTCTCTCTTGACCCTTGAAAACTTCTGCCACACCAAACTTCTCATAAACTTCATTAGAGGGGTTAGTACTCAAAAAACTTTAATCCACTTTAGTTCTATAGTGACACATTGCAAGAACTCAATAAAACATTAGCTACAGCTCTCCACGTCTACAAAGCCTTACTTAAAGTCCACAAGAGACAATGCAAAAAACAGAGATAGAATCTGTCAAAACAGAACAGCCAGTAAACACGAATTGTTTAGAGGTACTTCCGTTGCTCAAATCAGAAAACTCAAAACTAATAAAGTTGCGTACATATCTGAGGAACACGCATGAAATTTTGCAGAATTTTTAGAGTCTCCGACAGAGAGATCTACTCAAAGTCGTGACAGCTAAAAATCTGTTTCTGCGCATAAATCCAAATCTAGTATCAACTTTATACTAGAGACTTTACTTGGCACAACAATGAAATAAACATGATAAGGAGAGGTTGCTACAGTAGTAACAACTTCCAAGACACAACAAAACAGTAGCAAAATAAAAACATGGGTTATCTCCCAAGAAGTGCTTTCTTTATAGCCATTAAGATGGGCTCAGTAGATTTTAATGATGCTCACATGGAAATAAGAGTTGAAGCAAAAGAGAGCATCAAAAAGCAAATTCGAAACACATTTAAGTCTAACCCACTTCCTATGCATAGGAATCTTGTACACAAATAAATTCATGAAGAACAAAGTGACAAGCATAGGAAGATAAAACAAGAGTAACTTCAAAAATTTCAGCATATAGAGAGGTGTTTTAGTACCATGCAAATTTCTACAACCATATTTTCCTCTCTCATAATAATTTTCAGTAGCTTCATGAATAAACTCAACAATATAACTATCACATAAAGCATGTTTTTCATGATCCATAAACACATAATTTTTATCAAGCTCAAAAATAATAGGATCAAAACTTTCAAAACCACTTTTATCAATAATATAACAAGATGATTGATCAATCTCAAAAGATATGGGACTCCTAGATAAAGTCAAGACCTCTCTAATCCCATTTTCATTAGTAGTACAATTAATATTATCAAGTAACATAGGACCGTCATCTAGAGCTTTATCATAAACATTTGCTAAGCAAAACTCTTTAGTACCATGCATTTCGATATCAGGCACAAACAAAGTAGTGTCATAAGATTTTTCTAAATAGCATGGATTATCATAGATAACAGTAGCATAATTATTCTCACAAGTTTTACTCACAGGGAATATTTCAAGAGAATCCATAGGAACATAACATTCATCCTCCTTTGGTAAGCATGGAGGACAATCAAATAGTGTAAGAGATAAAGAGTTACTCTCATTAGAAGGTTGGCATGGGTAGCTAATACATTCTTCCTCCTTTTGTTCATCACTATCCTCCTCTTTTTCATCCAAAGAGCTTTCAGGTTCATCAATTTCTTCTTTCACAGGTTCCTGCAAATTGTGAGTGCATTCTTGTGCATGAATGAGTCTCTCTTTATAATCAATGATATAAGGATTATTGTTGTAATGTTCTATGCAAAAATCAAGGATAGAAGAGACATAATCTTTAAGGTCCTTACAAGCAACACAGGTTTCATAATTTTTAGACATGAAGGACTCGATTTCAGAAGCTCCCATAAATAAAACAAATTGTTCTACTTCTTCGAACCCAAGATGAATATAGTTATTCCAATTATAGTTCATAATTAAAACTTCCTCACTAAAGACACATTGGAATTTAAGATGTTTAGTATCGTGTTTAGAGCAACAGTTTATATCATGGCGTTTAAGCAAGATTTTAGCAATTGTATTCAGTTTTTCTATCACAGCACTCATGACTTTACCCTTTCTTGATTCTCTATAATTCATATATAATTCTATAAGCTCCATATAGGTTGTGGGTTCTTCCATCACAACAGTTTTTAATTTTTTGGTTTTTCAAATTTTTATGGATTTTCGGGTATATAGGAAAAATAAAACAAGACAAAAACAAACTAGACAAAAGTAAATTAAGCAAAATAAAATAAAATAAAAATAGAGAGAGAGGTAGAGTGTACTCCCCAGGTGAACTTATGAGTAGAGCTATGCCTCCCCGGCAACGGCTCCAGAAAATAGTCTTGATAACCCACAAGTATAGGGGATCGCAAAAGTCTTTGAGGGAAGTAAAACCCAAATTTATTGATTCGACACAAGGGGAGACAAAGAATACTTATAAGCCTTAACAACTGAGTTATCAATTCAGCTGCACCTGGAAAAGCACTAGTAACAGGGGTGATGTGAAAGTAGCAGTAATATGAGAGCAATAGTAACAGTAACACAGAGGCAATGGCACCAGAAAATAGTTGATACTACTTCTAATGGCATACAGGACCGAGTGAGTATTTGATGATGAAAGATGGACCGGGGCTCCAAGCTATCTACACTAGTGGTAACTCTCCAATAACAAGTGTTGGGTGAACAAATTACAGTTGGGCAATTGACATAATTATTATAGCATTAAGACAGAACATCTAGTTTATTAATCATGTAGGCATGTTTTCCATATATAGTCATACGTGCTCGCAATGAGAAACTTGCATAACATTTTTTGTCCTACCAGCTAGGTGGCAGTAGGGCCTCAAGGGAATCTACTCGGTAATTAAGGTACTCCTTTTAATAGAGCACCGGAGCAAAGCATTAACACTTGGTGAAAACATGTGATCCTCATATCTAAGCCTTCCCCTACGGTTATCCCAGATTGTTGTCACTCCGGGGCCTCGGGTTCCGGACATAGACATGTGCAAACAACTTGTAGATACAATCTAAGCAATAATTATAGAGCTTAAATCTAAGATCATGCCACTCGTGCACTAGTGACAAGCATTAAACACAACAAGATTGCAGCAACAATAACTTCACAAACTTTATAGATAGACTAATCATAATGTAACAATTCATCGGATCCCAACAAACACAACACCGATTACATCAGATGAATCTCAATCATGTAAGGCAGCTCATGAGATCATTGTATTGAAGTACATGGGAGAGAGAGTACCAACTAGCTACTGCTAGAACCCGTAGTCCATGGGGGAACTACTCACAGAACATGATGGAGGAGGTGGCGTCGATGGAGAAGGCTCCGGGGGCACTTCCCCGTCCCGGCGGCGTGCCGGAACAGAGATTCTGTCCCCCGAAACGGAGTTTCGCGATGGCGGCGGCGCCCGTGGAGTCTTTCTGGAGTATGATTGATTGATTTAGGGTTTTCGCGTCGCGAGGAATATATAGGCGAAAGGGCAGCGTCGGAGGGGTCCCGAGGGGCACACCCCATAGCTGGGCGCGCCCCCCTCTTGATAAAATAGGAGGTTTGGCTTTTGTTTCGTCGAATTCCGAGAATATTGCCCGAACAGCTTTCTTTTTCTTTTTCCATTATTCAATTCTTGTAATGTGTTGTAATATTTGATAATTCAATTCTGAATATTGTAAATGACAATGTATCATGTGTGATTATCAATAAAGCTCCAATTTTTCCTTAATGAGCTTTGTATAATAGTTGAACTATTTATATTCTTGATTATTTTTATTTGTTTAATTAATTACCTCAATTTTGAATTATGAGATATTCATATGATGTTTGAATTTGAAATTCAAACACAAGTTTGTTTGAATTCAATCATGCAACTTAAAGTTGTGATGCACTAACTCTCCTGTCTTCTCAAAACCCTAAATTAGTTAAGTGAGGTGCAAGTTTATCGCACTCTCGAAACCCTAACCCTGTAAGGTGTCGAGAGAGAAACTTGTCCCCCTTCGATGTAATTTTCTTTTAAAAGCGCGAAATTTCCCCAGAATTTACGATGCAATGCACATCCCTTTCTAAAATCTACCCCTCGATCGTCTCTAAACCTGGGACATTACAAGTTTCATGCGTGACTCCGACGTCCCCAAGCCGGATGCGGACGAAAGGGACATAACCAAAGCTTGGGTTGAGCGCGGTTGATAACCCACAAGTATAGGGGATCGCGATAGTCTTCGAGGGAAGTACAACCCAAATTTATTGATTCGACACAAGGGGAGACAAAGAATACTTATAAGCCTTAACAACTGAGTTGTCAATTCAACTTGCACTGGAAAAGCACTAGTAACGAGGGTGATGTGAAAGCAGCAGTAATATGAGAGCAATAGTAACAGTAACACAGAGGCAATGGCACCAGAAAATAGTTGATACTACTTCTAATGGCATATAGGACCGAGTGAGTATTTGATGATGAAAGATGGACCGGGGCTCCCAGCTATCTACACTAGTGGTAACTCTCCAATAACAAGTGTTGGATGAACAAATTACAGTTGGGTAATTGACATAATTATTATAGCATTAAGACAGAACATCTAGTTTATTAATCATGTAGGCATGTTTTCCATATATAGTCATACGTGCTCGCAATGAGAAACTTGCATAACATCTTTTGTCCTACCAGCCGGTGGCAGCCGGGCCTCAAGGGAATCTACTGGTAATTAAGGTACTCCTTTTAATAGAGCACCGGAGCAAAGCATTAACACTTGGTGAAAACATGTGATCCTCATATCTAAGCCTTCGCCTACAGTTTATCCCGATTCTTTGTCACTCGGGGCCTCGGGTTCCGGACATAGACATGTGCAAACAACTTGTAGATACAATCTAAGCAATAATTATAGAGCTTAAATCTAAGATCATGCCACTCGTGCACTAGTGACAAGCATTAAACACAACAAGATTGCAACAACAATAACTTCACAAACTTTATAGATAGACTATTCATAATGTAACAATTCATCGGATCCCAACAAACACAACATCGATTACATCAGATGAATCTCAATCATGTAAGGCAGCTCATGAGATCATTGTATTGAAGTACATGGGAGAGAGAGAGTACCAACTAGCTACTGCTAGAACCCGTAGTCCATGGGGGAACTACTCACGGAACATGATGGAGGCGGTGGCGTCGATGGAGAAGGCTCCGGGGGCACTTCCTTGTCCCGGCGGCGTGCCGGAACAGAGATTTTGTCCCCCGAAACGGAGTTTCGCGATGGCGGCGGCGCCCCTGGAGTCTTTCTGGAGTATGATTGATTGATTTAGGGTTTTCGCGTCGCGAGGAATATATAGGCGAAAGGGCGGCATCGGAGGGGTCCCGAGGGGCCCACCCCATAGCAGGGCGCGCGCCCCCTCTTGGCCGCGCCGCCAGGTGGTGTGGGGCCCCCTTGGCCCCTCTTCGTCTCTCCTTCGGTGTTCTGGGTCCGTCTTGGTAAAATAGGAGGTTTGGCTTTTGTTTCGTCGAATTCCGAGAATATTGCCCGAACAGCTTTTCTGGAACCAAAAACAGCAGAAAACAGGAACTGGCGCTTTGGCATCTCGTTAATAGGTTAGTGCCGGAAAATGCATAAAATCATTATAAAGTGTGAGCAAAACATGTAGGTATTGTCATAAAACTAGCATGGAACATCATAAATTATAGATACGTCGGAGACGTATCAGCGGTCTATCGCTCCCCTGTTCGGAATTCTTCCTTTCTATCCTCAACACATACAGACTTCAGCCCCACAACATCTTCCCAAACTCATATCTCCTTCTCTCCAACTTCGCAACTCTCTGCGAAGGGCATCTCGGGATCCGACCAGATGTCCGACTATGGCAGTTTTTCTTCCGAGTGAAGAAAGAAACGAAGGACAAGGCCATGGTGAACTGCGGGAGCATGACCTTTATGCTCCGGCCTGTCCGCGGTATCCGCCTCATGACTCCCACGAATCCGTCCGGTACTGGAACATCGGGTGGTTCTATGAGAAGAACATCTCAGTTCCGGAAATCCACAAAGGACTGCCCAAGTTCAACAACAAGCCCCCGGAAGAACTTGCTAGCTGGAGCTTCATCCCCACGCTCGCCCAAACTCCGATACTGGAGAAGGCTGCGCGGAGAATCTCTTGGTTAGTCCACGACGGGCTGACCGGAGCCCAGCTGACCCTTAGCTGGTTTTCTCGGAGGATCCAGCCTCTGCGATTCAATGCACGCTTAATGTGCGAGTACACCTGGGCGGACGACCCTCTTCGAGTGACGCGCCATGATCTCCCTGGTGATTCTCTGAAAAGGAGAATCAAGACACTTGTGAAGATAGGCCGGGGCCAACCGGTCACGGAACTGATTAAAGACATCAACACGAACAACCAATGTCCTCTGGTAAGCACTTGCTCCTTTGCTATTCTTCAACTTCTCATATTTTTGAAGTGTTCTAACTTACTCTCAATCCTCCTCTCAGCTCGACACTTTGGCGGAGGAAGATCTGCGCAACATACTTCGAGTCCCCGTCAGCGGCGATGCGGCGGAGGAGGATCCGGAAGACGACGAGGAGGAAGAGGAGCGAGCGCCTCGAAAGGCTGCCCCTCGACCTTCAAAGCGTCCCCGCGCCAAAGCTTCCGGCTCTGAAGTCGGAACTAGCAGCGAAGCCTCCGCCAAGAAGCCCAGAGTTACCAAGCCACCTCCGCTGAACTCCAAGAAGGCGGAACGTGAGCGCCTTAAACTGTTGGCGATAGCAGGAAAGAGATCACGCCCCAACATCCCTGGCGCCATGTGAGTCTCCGAGCATTGCGTGCCTTCATCTTGATAGAACTTGTTACATAAGATTTTCCTTTGCCTATTTGCAGGAATCCGAGTATCACCACCGCATGGCCCAACATCCAAGAACCCATCACAAAATATATGAAAAAGTCTCCGGCCGTTGGGCCTGCAACACCAGCTCCACCAAGTGCCTCCCATGCTACTCCCCAGCCCTCTCCTTCTCAGGTGGAGCAATCTCCCCCTCCTGCCACAGAAGCTCCACCGGAAATAATTCCGGTAAGCAGCGAAAAAGTGGGCGGAGAAAGCTCTGGGGCAAAACAAACTGCTCCCCCCGAAGCTGGACTACAAGGCCAAGAGGAGGTGGAAGTCACCTCTTTGGGAAAGGCTGAAGCTGCAGCAGGCGATGTCGTCGTGTTTCCAAAGAACGTTGGAGATCCGGCTGATCTTACCTCCACCCCCAAGGCGTATGCAACCAAATTTTTCAATAAGCTTACTGAAGCGGAGAAATGGGAGCTTGAACAGGATCTGCTCAACTCTATGTTGGACAACGCCTGGGGTAAGCCTGACGCCGATTCTTCGGAAATTCAGGACTTTAAGAAAGAAGTTGGCCAGTTCCTCGACAAACTCCTCTGCAAGCACAAGGTACTCCCCAGTAGCCCCCAAGTATATAGGCGGAAACTAGTCAATAGTTAGCGTCTAAATACTTAGAGAAAGACTCAAACTGAGGTAGATTTAAAAAATGTCGCAGTAGCCCCCAAGCATTAGGGCGGAAAAAGTTTCCGGCGTCAATGCTTCAGAAAGACATACTTTGTGAAATACCCAGAATTTACTCCTGCTCTTGTTTGCATTTACAGGAACAGCAGGCCCTGCATTACGAGCTTCACAAGAACATCGCTCTACAGCGCCGCGTTACCTTGAGCCAGGCGGAGAAAATTCAGCTGTTCAAGCAAGAGAACGAGGATTTGAAGAAGCAGCTGTCGGACGCCCAAGGTTGGTTTTCGCCTTCGCGTGCTAAAATTCATGATCCGAATTCCAAGCTGATCTTGATTTATCTTGGATAGGTGCATCCACTTCCCTTGCCGCCGCCTCCTCCGAGCTCGAGACTCTGCGCTCCTCCCAGAAAGACCTAGAAGCGAAGCTCGCAGAGGCGGAGAAAAAGCTGGCGGAGAAGAGCTCGGAACTCATCCGAAAGGAAGGTGAATTCCAGTTGAAAAGAAAGGCTGATAGCGAAACCATCCAAAGGCAACAGAAAGAGCTTGGCGGACTCCGAAATTACATGGAAACATCGGAGCAGCACTAGGACTTGCTCAACTCAGACGTCATAGGTAAATTTCCGAAATTCATGTGGTAATGTATGTGCTGAACTCAATCTGTTATGCTTATCGGAAATTGTTTCCTCCAGAGCCTCTTGGATACAATGAGGAACGTCGGAGCCAGTTCCCTCGTGATGATCTGCTTCAGCTTGCCGGAGAAGACTTCAAGGATCTTTTCTCCGCCTACCGTAAAATTTGCTACAACTTATCAATTAAGAAGAGCCGCACCTGCGACGTGCGCAAGCTTATCCAGAGGATGGACATCCTTCCGGAGCTGGTGGTGCATCTGCAGGCGTCCTCGGCCCGAGGTGCTGCCGCAATGTCCTTGGCTATGTGCCTAGCACATAACCCGGATCTGGACGTTGACAGGGTGACTTCCGGTGTTCCTCCGAACTCGGCCGTCGAAGCGCTGTTGGACGCAGTCAAGGGCTATGACACCCGCATCGCTTGGAGAATCCGTCACGATGAGTTTTACGACAAGGTGGTTCTTCCAGCCGACGAACCTCTTGAAGCAGAGCTCCATAAGAATCGCGAGGCGGAAGCCCGACCTGCTCAGCCAATACACCTGGACCAGTTCCAAGGACAAAGGTGGCGAAGCATCTCCGGCTGAAGACGATGAAGAGAGTGATGATAATGTCTCCTCTCCAGCCAAGGGGGCAGAAGAAGATGAACCGAAGGTTGATGACAAGGGCGAAACTTCTTCGGCTAAGGAGAAGTGAAAAACTTATTCCCGCGGGAAGAAAGACAATGCATCATTTTGGCCCCTAGAGGGTTTGTAATATAACTTAAATTCTTAAGTAGTTAGGGACGAAACACTTATGCATGGGTGGAAAAAACTTATCCTGCTATCCGTTTAAATTTATTTGCATGTTTCGTTTGTTGAAAGCAAGTGCTGGTTTCTATGTTTTCCGTCTTGCTCACTTGACCTTCCACGAGCCAGAAGACCTTTAACCGGAAACGCTCGCCAGCGGCGACGAAGCCCAATGGCAATCCGTCAATAACCGCGGAAACAAGCCCCCAACCAAGGTGCCGGAAATCGCTACCAGGAATCCATGAGTTTGCAACAGAAAATATTTCCACCAGAAAACTTAAGCTTACGTCCTAAAGGACGATTTTGAAAATCACAACTTTCATACACGCCTAGGCGGAAATATCCAGCTCTGCGGTTTTAGTCGGAAAACATACACGATCTAAAAATGAACAAGTAAAGGAGGTAAACGACTCAAAGAGTGAACCAAAAGCTTTATTTCATTGATCATGTATAACTATTACAGGGTATGTAATTCGAGAATTGTGCTAAGTGTGGAAAGGACGTAGCTGTGTGATACGTCTCCAACGTATCTATAATTTCTGATGTTCCATGCTAGTTTTATGACAATACCTACATGTTTTATCCATACTTTATATCGTTTTGATGCATTTTCCGGAACTAACCTATTAACAAGATGCCGAAGTGCCAGTTCCTGTTTTCTGCTGTTTTTGGTTTCAGAAATCCTACACAGGAAATATTCTCGGAATTGGACGACACAAAAGTCCACGATCTTATATTTCACAGAAGGTTCCAGAGCACCGAAGAGGGGCCAGAGGGGAGCCAAGGGGGCCCCACCCCACATGGCGGCACGGCCAAGAGGGGGGGCGCGCCCCCCTATGTTGTGGGTCCCCCAAGACCCCTCCGAGGCTGCCCTTCCGCCTATAAAGCCTCTCCGTCGCGAAAACCCTAAAAAGATAAGCCACGATATGAGAAAAGTTACGTAGCCGCCGCCATCGTGAAGCCAAGATTCGGGGGACAGAAGTCTCTGTTCCGGCACACCGCCGGGACGGGGAATTGCCCCCGGAAGGCATCTCCATCGACACCACCGCCATCTTCATCGCCGTTGCTGTCTCCCATGATGAGGAGGGAGTAGTTCTCCCCCGAGGCTAAGGGCTGCACCGGTAGCTATGTGGTTCATCTCTCTCTCATGTGATCTTTATGTGATCATGAGCTTTGTGATCTAGTTGAATATCATCTATGTGTTACTCTAGTGATGTTATTAAAGTAGTCTATTCCTCCTTCATGATGTAAAGTGGACAGTGTGTGCATCATGTAGTACTTGGCGTAGGTTATGATTGTGATCTCTTGTAGATTATGAAGTTAACTATCACTATGATAAATATATTATCTTGGATTTATGATTTGACGTGGATATCCCTATGAGTGGTGTTTGTCAAGTACTTGATGAACTCTGAGCGGAGCTTTTGTAGCCACTATACGATTAGTGAGTCCATTAGGAGAGTTATCCAGAGTAGCACTATTATACACTCTAGAGGTTACTTTAATATGAACTCCGGATTCACTCTCCACGGTGTGACGGTGACGGTGTGCGCATCGTGTGTGTATCCTTTATGAAGTTGTGGAGCTTGTTAACTCCGGCTTGAGGTGTGCTTTTGTAGCCCTACACAATGAATGGTGTTTTTTATCCAACAAGAGAGTGTAGCATTTATTTATTCAGTTATGTGATCAATGTTGAGAGTGACCACTAGTGAAAGTATGATCCCTAGGCCTTGTTTCCGAATATCGAAACTCCGTTTATTTACTGTTCTACTACATGTTTACTTGTTGCCATATTTATTTCAGATTGTTATTAGCACTCATATTCATCCATATCACTTGCATCTTACTATCTCTTCGCCGAACTAGTGCACCTATACATCTGACAAGTGTATTAGGTGTGTTGGTGATGACCCACAAGTATAGGGGGTGTATCGTAGTATCTTCGATAAGTAAGAATGTCGATCCCAACGAGGAGCAGAAGGTGTTGACAAGCAGTTTCGATGAAGGATTCACCGTAAATGCTCACGGACAAGTATTCGGGGGTTTTGATGTAACAGATGAATAAAGTACGAGTAAGTAAAGTGCGAGAGTAACAATTGCAGCGAGTGGCCCAATCCTTTTTAGCACAAAGGACAAGCCGGTTTGTTTACTTATAATGACCAAACGTTCTCGAGGACACATGGGATTTTAGTCTAGTGCTTTCGCTACATACGGCTAATTAATCTTCATTGTTTTGATAAGTGTTGTGTGGGTGAACCTATGCTAATGTACCGCCCTTCCTAGGACTAATACATACTTGTGATTATACCCCTTGCAAGCATCCGCAACTACAAGAAAGTAATTAAGATAAATCTAACCACAACCTTAAACTCTGAGATCCTGCGATCCCTCCTGCATCGATATACCAACGGGGGCTCAGGTTTCTGTCACTCCGGCAACCCCGCAATTGGCAAACGAGTACAAGATGCATTCCCCTAGGACCATAAAGGTGAAGTGTCGTGTAGTCGACGTTCACACGACACCACTAGAAGAATAACACCACAACTTAAATATCATAACATTGAATATTACTCAACCATACTTCACTACTAACATTTAGACTTCACCCATGTCCTCAAGAACTAAACGAACTACTCACGAGACATCATATGGAACATGATCAGAGGTGATATGATAATGAATAACAATCTGAACATAAACCTTGGTTCAACGGTTTCACTCAATAGCATCAATAACAAGTAGAAATCAACACCGGGAGAGTTTCCCCTATCAAACAATCAAGATCAAACCCAAACTGCTACAGCGGTGACAAGGTGCAGCGGTGGAGACGGCGGTGATGATGATGAAGATGATGGTGATGGTGATGGAGATGATGTCCAGCTCGATGGCGGTGACGATGGCGTCAATTTCCCCCTCCGGGAGGGAATTTCCCCGGCAGATCTCAGCCTGCCGGAGAACTCTTTTCTCTCTGGTGTTCTCCGCCCCGCAGAGGCGGCTGTGACTCTTCGCGACGTACCTCTGGAGCTTAGGTTTTCGGGACGAAGGCATACACGAAGAAAAGGAGGCGAGAGGGGTTGTGGGCCCCCCTCCTCACAGGGCGGCGCGGCCAGGCCTTGGGCCGCGCCGGCCTATGGGGTGGGCCCACCTCGGGTCCCCTCTTCTCCCCCTTCTGGCTCCCTTCGTCATCTGGAAAAATAGGATTTTTCGTGTAATTCCCGTCAATTGTTGATCTTCCGAAATATTGCATTCTGACGGTGCTTTTTCCAGCAGAATCCTGGCTCCGGTGCGCGATCCTCCAATAATCATGAAACATGCAAAATAGATGAAATAACATAAGTATTATCTCCAAATATGAAATATATCAATGAATAACAGCAAATTATGATATAAAATAGTGATGCAAATTGGACGTATCAACTCCCCCAAGCTTAGACCTCGCTTGTCCCCAAGCGAAACTGAACTCGGTAAACAGGACCACATGTTTATGGAGTTAAGAGTCGATAAATCAAATACGGACAAGAAGCATCATATTCATTCACACAAGACATTCTAGTAAACAACTTCCTCATATAACTCAACTTGAAACAAGTATAAGGTAATCACAAATAAAGGTGCATAAGAAATCATAGTTGGTGATGGCAAACTTTGTTCTTGGTCAGAGAACAGTTAACAGATTATACTTATCTATCGAGCTGCGCTCTCATGTTAAAGTTTATATGGCTCATCTCGCATACTCAATCATAATGATCATTGATAACTTCCAAAGCTTTATTCATTCAGATAAAACTTGTACTAAACAAGGAAGAGTAAAAGACATGATGAAGCAAATCACAATATAATAGTTTGATCACAACAACTCAAATGCTTGCTTGAGATGGAGGGAAATAGGTTTATTGACTCAACACAATGTAAAAGACAGGCCCTTCGCGAGAGGAAGCAGGGATTAAATCATGTGCTAGAGCTTTTTCAGTTTTGAAATCATATAAAGAGAATAAAAGTAATATTTTAAGAGGTGTTTGTTGTTGTCAACGAATGGTAGCGGGTACTCTAACCCCCTTGCCAAACGAGACCTCCAAAGAGCGGCTCCCATGAAGGACGTTATCTCTACCAGCAAGGTAGATCATCCCTCTTCTCTTTTGTTTACACATGTACTTTAGTTTATTTAAGGATGACACTCCCCCCAACCTTTGCTTACACAAGCCATGGCTAACCGAATCCTCGGGTGCCTTCCAACAATCTCATACCATGGAGGAGTGTCTATTGCAAAATTAAGTTGCTTACTGATGAATCAGGGCAAAACATGTGAAGAGAATCATTAATGAAAGTTGATTAATTGGGGCTGGGAACCCCGTTGCCAGCTCTTTTTGCAAAATTATAGGATAAGTGGATGAAGCCACTAGTCCATTAGTGGAAGCTGCCTAACAAGACTGAAAGATAAAACACCACATACTTCCTCATGAGCTATAAAACATTGACACAAATAAGAAGTAATAAATTTTGAATTGTTTAAAGGTAGCACATGAAGTATTTACTTGGAATGGCAGGAAATACCATGCAATAGGTAGATATGGTGGACACAAATGGCATAGGTTTGGGTTCAGGTTTGGATGCACGAGAAGCATTCCCTCTCAGTACAGGTCTTTGGCTAGCAAGGTTAATTAGCAAGCATAAGAGTTGAGGGAAACAAGCAAATATACATGTGATAGACATAATCATGCATCTTTCTTGCAAGCACAAACAATTTTAACTTCAGAATAATAAGCTATGAGCTAACAAGAAAGGAAGACAATGAAACAACTATATGTATTTCTCTTTTCTACTTAAACCTCAAGGTGTTGTTGCTATTGACCAATGCTAAGTTTGCCAAAACCAAATAGATTTACTCAATGCTCCCAAAGTGGTACCAATACTAAAATCAAGATCAATCATATAATAGAGATTGCAAACTAAAATAAGGTGTGCAATATGTAAATGATAAGACTTCTCATTAATATTTCATATCGATAACTCACACCAAGGGATACATAGACAACCAACTAAAGGAGAGATACTTCCAAACTGCAACCCATCTTATATGGTAACTTCCCTACTCATGATATGGCACTACTTGATAGTAAAAAGTAAAAGGTAGTGATGATGTGATACCGCGGCACTCCCCCAAGCTTGGAACAAACCAAGGGGATGCCAATACCGATGATGAATTAATCCTTTGGCGATGGTGGTGATGAATTCCTCTCGCGCTTCTTACAGATCTCCTTCAGCTTCAGCTTCTCAGCTTGGCAATTCTGCACTAAGACTCGAAGAGATTCATTGTTATCTGAAGTTGGCGGTGGCGACCTTGTGATGGGCTTCGAGTAATATTCCAGCATTCTACGGAGTCGGTAATTCTCCTCCCTGAGTATCTCCACTTCTCTTCTTAGAGCCCGGTATTGACCACAAAACTCATCAGTAGTCCGTAGAGCTTCTTCCAGCATAGGGAAAGAGTCGAGGCCAAGAGCAGGTGGTAAGGGTCCCTGCAAGTTATGAGAGAAAGAACGTCGAGTGTCAACAGATCCCACCAAGACTTGCTTACTCCCAACAGCTTGTTGCTCTTGTTTTGACGACACCCTTTTCACTTCTTCCTTTGAAGGCCCTTTGCCCTTTTTGTCGGAGGCCATGGTGCTCTAGATCAAAGACAGATCCTGGCAGAAACAGCTCAAAACAAAACACGTCGAGAAAACGATATACGGACCTCCAGGGGTCCGGGGATTATATAGCAAAAATTTTCACAACAAACGGAAAGTACCAGGTCGAACCAGAGTCGGAGAGGGGCAACGAGGCGGTGTCCTCATAGGGCGGCGCGGCCAGGCTGGGGCCCGCGCTGGCCTATGAGGGCACGCCCTCGTGCGTCTCCTCCACTCCGTTTCGATCTCGTAATTTCTCATATTTTCCAAAAACAGTAAAAACATCGTTCAGAAAGTAAATCGCGAACTTTTTATTACCTGTATTGTTACCTATTCAAAGTCGAGTTCTGGCGGACTGTCAAATTGACCTTTAATGAAAGCCTCCGGTGTTTCCACTTGAATAACATCAACATCTACATTATAAGAATCACCTGAGATATAATGCTTGAGTCTTTATCCATTCACCACTTGCGTGGCATTGCCTTGGAGAGAACTAATTTTAATTGCTCCCGATCGATACACCTCCTCAACAACATATGGTCCTTCCCATTTCGAGAGTAATTTCCCTGCAAAGAATCTGAGACGAGACCGATACAACAGGACTTTATCCCCAATATTAAACTCTCTTTTGATAATCCTTCTATCATGCCATTTCTTAACTTTCTCTTTAAAGAGTTTAGCATTTTCATAAGTGATGCGTGTAGTTGACACGTCCGTTGGGAACCCCAAGAGGAAGGTGTGATGCGCACAGCGGCAAGTTTCCCTCAGTAAGAAACCAAGGTTTAATCGGACCAGTAGGAGTCAAGAAGCACGTTGAAGGTTGATGGCGGCGGGATGTAGTGCGGCGCAACACCGGAGATTCCGGCGCCAACGTGGAACCTGCACAACACAACCAAAGTACTTTGCCCCAACGAAACGAGTGAGGTTGTCAATCTCACCGACTTGCTCGTAACAAAGGATTAACCGTATTGTGTGGAAGATGATTGTTTGCAGAGAAAACGAGTAAAACAAGTATTGCGGCAGATTTGTATTTCGAGTATTAAAAGAATGGACCGGGGTCCACAGTTCACTAGAGGTGTCTCTCCCATAAAATAAAAGCATGTTGGGTGAACAAATTACGGTCGGGCAATTGACAAATAGAGAGGGCATAACAATGCACATACATGACATGATAAGTATAGTGAGATTTAATTGGGCATTACGACAAAGTACATAGACCGCCATCCAAGCTGCATCTATGCCTAAAAAGTCCACCTTCGAGGTTATCGTCCGAACCCCTTCCGGTATTAAGTTGCAAAGCAACGGACAATTGCATTAAGTATGGTGCGTAATGTAATCAACAACTACATCCTCGGACATAGCGCCAATGTTTTATCCCTAGTGGCAACAGACACAACACAACCTTAGAACTTTTCGTCATCGTCCCGAGTGTCAATGCGGGCATGAACCCACTATCGAGCATAAATACTCCCTCTTGGAGTTAAAAGCAAAAACTTGGCCAGAGCCTCTACTAGTAACGAGAGGGCATGCAAGATCATAAACAACACATATGTAATAACTTGATAATTAACATAACATGGTATTCTCTATCCATCGGATCCCGACAAACACAACATAGAGTATTACGGATAGATGATCTTGATCATGTTAGGCAGCTCACAAGATCCAACAATGAAGCACAATGAGGAGAAGACAACCATCTAGCTACTTGCTATGGACCCATAGTCCAGGGGTGAACTACTCACTCATCACTCCGGAGGCGACCATGGCGGTGTAGAGTCCTCCGGGAGATGAATCCCCTCTCCGGCAGAGTGCCGGAGGAGATCTCCGAGAATCCCCCGAGATGGGATCGGCGGCGGCGGCGTCTCGGTAAGGTTTTCCGTATCGTGGTTTTTCGCATCGGGGGTTTCGCGACGGAGGCTTTAAGTAGGCGGAAGGGCGAGTCGGGGGCCGACGAGGGGCCCACACCACGGGCGGCGCGGGCCCCCTTGGCCGCGCCGCCATGTGGTTTGGCCACCTCGTGGCCCCACTTCGTATGCTCTCCGGTCTTCTCGGAAGGTTCGTGGCGAAATAGGCCCACGGGTCTTCGTTTCGTCCAATTCCGAGAATATTTTGTTACTAGGATTTACGAAACCAAAAACAGCTAGAACAACGACAGCGGCACTTCGGCATCTTGTTAATAGGTTAGTTCCGAGAAAATGCACGAATATGACATAAAGTGTGCATAAAACATGTAGGTATCATCAATAATATGGCATAGACCATAAGAAATTATCGATACGTCGGAGACGTATCAAGCATCCCCAAGCTTAGTTCGCTGCGTCCCGAGCGGGTAAAAACGATAACAAAGATAATTTCTGAAGTGGCATGCCATCATAACTTTGATCATACTATTTGTAAACATATGTAGTGAATGCAGCGATCAAAACAATGGTAATGACATGAGTAAACAGGTGAATCATAAAGCAAAGACTTTTCATGAATAGTACTTCAAGACAAGTATTAATAAGTCTTGCATAAGAGTTAACTCATAAAGCAATAAATCAAAGTAAAGGTATTGAAGCAACACAAAGGAAGATTAAGTTTCAGCGGTTGCTTTCAACTTGTAACATGTATATCTCATGGATAATTGTCAACATAGAGTAATATAACAAGTACAATATGCAAGTATGTAGGAATCAATGCACAGTTCACACAAGTGTTTGCTTCTTGAGGTGGAGAGAGATAGGTGAACTGACTCAACATAAAAGTAAAGAGAATGGTCCTTCAAAGAGGAAAGCATCGATTGCTATATTTGTGCTAGAGCTTTTATTTTGAAAACATGAAACAATTTTGTCAACGGTAGTAATAAAGCATATGAGTTATGTACCTTATATCTTACAAGTTGCAAGCCTCATGCATAGTATACTAATAGTGCCCGCACCTTGTCCTAATTAGCTTGGACTACCGGATCTTTGCAATGCACATGTTTTAACCAAGTGTCACAATGGGGTACCTCCATGCCGCCTGTACAAAGGTCTAAGGAGAAAGCTCGCATTTTGGATTTCTCGCTTTTGATTATTCTCAACTTAGACATCCATACCGGGACAACATGGACAACAGGTAATGGACTCCTCTTTAATGCATAAGCATGTGGCAACAATTATTATTCTCATATGAGATTGAGGATATGTGTCCAAAACTGAAACTTTCACCATGAATCATGGCTTTAGTTAGCGGCCCAATGTTCTTCTCTAACAATATGCATGCTCCAACCATTAAGGTGGTAGATCTCTCTTACTTCAGACAAGACGGACATGCATAGCAACTCACATGATATTCAACAAAGAATAGTTGATGGCGTCCCCGAAACATGGTTATCGCACAACAAGCAACTTAATAAGAGATAAAGTGCATAAGTACATATTCAATACCACAATAGTTTTTAAGCTATTTGTCCCATGAGCTATATATTGCAAAGGTGAATGATGGAATTTTAAAGGTAGCACTCAAGCAATTTACTTTGGAATGGCGGATAAATACCATGTAGTAGGTAGGTATGGTGGACACAAATGGCATAGTGGTTGGCTCAAGGATTTTGGATGCATGAGAAGTATTCCCTCTCGATACAAGGTTTAGGCTAGCAAGGTTATTTGAAACAAACACAAGGATGAACGGTACAGCAAAACTCACATAAAAGACATATTGTAAACATTATAAGATTCCATACCGTCTTCCTTGTTGTTCAAAACTCAATACTAGATGTTATCTAGACTCTAGAGAAACCAAATATGCAAACCAAATTAGCAAGCTCTAAGTATTTCTTCATTAATGGGTGCAAAGTATATGATGCAAGAGCTTAAACATGAGCACAACAATTTCCAAGTATCAAATTATCCAAGACATTTTAGAATTACTACATGTAGCATTTTCCAATTCCAACCATATAACAATTTAACGAAGAAGAAACTTCGCCATGAATACTATGAGTAGAGCCTAAGGACATATTTGTCCATATGCTACAGCGGAGCGTGTCTCTCTCCCATAAAGTGAATGCTAGGATCCATTTTATTCAAACAAAACAAAAAACAAAAACAAACTGACGCTCCAAGCAAAGTACATAAGATGTGATGGAATAAAAATATAGTTTCAGGGGAGGAACCTAATAATGTTGTCGATGAAGAAGGGGATGCCTTGGGCATCCCCAAGCTTAGACGCTTGAGTCTTCTTAAAATATGCAGGGGTGAACCACCGGGCATCCCCAAGCTTAGAGCTTTCACTCTCCTTGATCATATTGCATCATACTCCTCTCTTGATCCTTGAAAACTTCCTCCACACCAAACTCGAAACAACTCATTAGAGGGTTAGTGCATAATAAAAATTCACATGTTCAGAGGTGACACAATCATTCTTAACACTTCTGGACATTGCATAAAGCTACTGGACATTAATGGATCAAAGAAATTCATCCAACATAGCAAAAGAGGCAATGCAAAATAAAAGTCAGAATCTGTCAAAACAGAACAGTCCGTAAAGATGGATTTTATTAGGCCACCATACTTACTCAAATGAAAATGCTCAAATTGAATGAAAGTTGCGTACATATCTGAGGATCATGCACGTAAATTGGCTTAATTTTCTGAGCTACCTACAGGGAGGTAGACCCAGATTCGTGACAGCAAAGAAATCTGGAACTGCGCAGTAATCCAAATCTAGTACTTACTTTACTATCAAAGACTTTACTTGGCACAACAAAACTTAAAACTAAGATAAGGAGAGGTTGCTACAGTATTAAACAACTTCCAAGACACAAATATAAAACAAAAATACTGGAGTAAAAACATGGGTTGTCTCCCATAAGCTTTT
>NC_061509.1:69368829-69389335 GCF_022539505.1 Lolium rigidum
GATGGCGTGTATTTCACACGTTCGTTGGGCAACCCCAAGAGGAAGGTATGATGCGCACAGCAGCAAGTTTTCCCTCGAAAGAAACCAAGGTTTATCGAACCAGGAGGAGCCAAGAAGCACGTTGAAGGTTGATGGCGGCGGGATGTAGTGCGGCGCAACACCGGGGATTCCGGCGCCAACGTGGAACCTGCACAACACAACCAAAGTACTTTGCCCCAACGAAACAGTGAGGTTGTCAATCTCACCGGCTTGCTGTAACAAAGGATTAACCGGATTGTGTGGAAGATGATTGTTTGCGAGAGAAAATAGTAAAACAAGTATTGCGGCAGATTTGTATTTCGAGTATTAAAAGAATGGACCGGGGTCCACAGTTCACTAGAGGTGTCTCTCCCATAAGATAAAAGCATGTTGGGTGAACAAATTACAGTCGGGCAATTGACAAATAGAGAGGGCATAACAATGCACATACATGCCATGATAAGTATAGTGAGATTTAATTGGGCATTACGACAAAGTACATAGACCGCCATCCAACTGCATCTATGCCTAAAAAGTCCACCTTCAGGGTATCGTCCGAACCCCTTCCAGTATTAAGTTGCAAAGCAACAGACAATTGCATTAAGTATGGTGCGTAATGTAATCAACAACTACATCCTCGGACATAGCGCCAATGTTTTATCCCTAGTGGCAACAGCACAACACAACCTTAGAACTTTCGTCACCTGTCCCAGGTGTCAATGCAGGCATGAACCCACTATCGAGCATAAATACTCCCTCTTGGAGTTAAAAGCAAAAACTTGGCCAGAGCCTCTACTAGTAACGGAGAGCATGCAAGATCATAAACAACACATATGTAAAAACTTGATAATTAACATAACATGGTATTCTCTATCCATCGGATCCCGACAAACACAACATAGAGTATTACAGATAGATGATCTTGATCATGTTAGGCAGCTCACAAGATCCAACAATGAAGCACAATGAGGAGAAGACAACCATCTAGCTACTGCTATGGACCCATAGTCCAGGGGTGAACTACTCACTCATCACTCCGGAGGCGACCATGGCGGTGTAGAGTCCTCCGGGAGATGAATCCCCTCTCCGGCGGGGTGCCGGAGGAGATCTCCGGAATCCCCCGAGATGGGATCGGCGGCGGCGGCGTCTCAGTAAGGTTTTTCGTATCGTGGTTTTTCGCATCAGGGGTTTCGCGACGGAGGCTTTAAGTAGGCGGAAGGGCGGAGTCGGGGGCTAACGAGGGGCCCACACCACAGGGCGGCGCGGGCCCCCCTTGGCCGCGCCGCCATGTGGTCTGGCCACCTCGTGGCCCCACTTCGTATGCTCTTCGGTCTTCTGGAAGGTTCGTGGCGAAATAGGCCCCTGGGTCTTTGTTTCGTCCAATTCCGAGAATATTTCGTTACTAGGATTTCGAAACCAAAAACAGCAGAAAACGAGAACCGGCACTTCGGCATCTTGTTAATAGGTTAGTTCCGGAAAATGCACGAATATGACATAAAGTGTGCATAAAACATGTAGGTATCATCAATAATATGGCATAGAACATAAGAAATTATCGATACGTCGGAGACGTATCAAGCATCTCCAAGCTTAGTTCTGCTCGTCCCGAGCGAGGTAAAACGATAACAAAGATAATTTCTGAAGTGATATGCCATCATAACCTTGATCATACTATTTGTAAACATATGTAGTGGATGCAGCGATCAAAACAATGGTGATGACATGAGTAAACAAGTGAATCATAAAGCAAAGACTTTTCATGAATAGTACTTCAAGACAAGTATTAATAAGTCTTGCATAAGAGTTAACTCATAAAGCAATAAATAAAAGTAAAGGCATTGAAGCAACACAAAGGAAGATTAAGTTTCAGCGGTTGCTTTCAACTTGTAACATGTATATCTCATGGATAATTGTCAACATAGAGTAATATAACAAGTACAATATGCAAGTATGTAGGAATCAATGCACAGTTCACACATGTGTTTGCTTCTTGAGGTGGAGAGAGATAGGTGAACTGACTCAACATAAAAGTAAAAGAATGGTCCTTCAAAGAGGAAAGCATCGATTGCTATATTTGTGCTAGAGCTTTTATTTTGAAAACATGAAACAATTTTGTCAACGGTAGTAATAAAGCATATGAGTTATGAAAGTTATATCTTACAAGTTGCAAGTCTCATGCATAGTATACTAATAGTGCCCGCACCTTGTCCTAATTAGCTTGGACTACCGGATCTTTGCAATGCACATGTTTTAACCAAGTGTCACAATGGGGTACCTCCATGCCGCTTGTACAAAGGTCTAAGGAGAAAGCTCGCATTTTGGATTTCTCGCTTTTGATTATTCTCAACTTGGACATCCATACCAGGACAACATGGACAACAGATAATGGACTCCTCTTTAATGCATAAGCATGTGGCAACAATTATTATTCTCATATGAGATTGAGGATATATGTCCAAGACTCGAAACTTCCACCATGGATCATGGCTTTAGTTAGCGGCCCAATGTTCTTCTCTAACAATATGCATGCTCCAACCATGAAGGTGGTAGATCTCTCTTACTTCAGACAAGACGGACATGCATAGCAACTCACATGATATTCAACAAATAATAGTTGATGGCGTCCCCAGAAACATGGTTATCGCACAACAAGCAACTTAATAAGAGATAAAGTGCATAAGTACATATTCAATACCACAATAGTTTTTAAGCTATTTGTCCCATGAGCTATATATTGCAAAGGTGAATGATGGAATTTTAAAGGTAGCACTCAAGCAATTTACTTTGGAATGGCGGATAAATACCATGTAGTAGGTAGGTATGGTGGACACAATTGGCATAGTGGTTGGCTCAAGGATTTTGGATGCATGAGAAGTATTCCCTCTCGATACAAGGTTTAGGCTAGCAAGGTTATTTGAAACAAACACAAGGATGAACGGTACATCAAAACTCACATAAAAGACATATTGTAAACATTATAAGACTCCATACCGTCTTCCTTGTTGTTCAAAACTCAATACTAGATATTATCTAGACTCTAGAGAAACCAAATATGCAAACCAAATTAGCAAGCTCTAAGTATTTCTTCATTAATGGGTGCAAAGTATATGATGCAAGAGCTTAAACATGAGCACAACAATTGCCAAGTATCAAATTATCAAAGACATTTTAGAGTTACTACATGTAGTATTTTCCAATTCCAACCATATAACAATTTAACGAAGAAGAAACTTCGCCATGAATACTATGAGTAGAGCCTAAGGACATATTTTTCCATATGCTACAGCGGAGCGTGTCTCTCTCCCATAAAGTGAATGCTAGGATCCATTTTATTCAAACAAAACAAAAACAAAAACAAGCCGACGCTCCAAGCAAAGTACATAAGATGTGACGGAATAAAAATATAGTTTCAGGGGAGGAACCTGATAATGTTGTCGATGGAGAAGGGGATGCCTTGGGCATCCCCAAGCTTAGACGCTTGAGTCTTCTTAAAATATGCAGGGGTGAACCACCGGGGCATCCCCAAGCTTAGAGCTTTCACTCTCCTTGATCATATTGCATCATACTCCTCTCTTGATCCTTGAAAACTTCCTCCACACCAAACTCGAAACAACTCATTAGAGGGTTAGTGCATAATAAAAATTAACATGTTCAGAGGTGACACAATCATTCTTAACACTTCTGGACATTGCATAAAGCTACTGGACATTAATGGATCAAAGGAATTCATCCAACATAGCAAAAGAGGCAATGCGAAATAAAAGACAGAATCTGTCAAAACAGAACAGTCCGTAAAGATGGATTTTATTAGGCCACCAGACTTGCTCAAATGAAAATGCTCAAATTGAATGAAAGTTGCGTACATATCTGAGGATCATGCACGTAAATTGGCTTAATTTTATGAGCTTCCTACAGGGAGGTAGACCCAAATTCGTGACAGCAAAGAAATCTGTAACTGCGCAGTAATCCAAATCTAGTACTTACTTTTCTATCAAAGACTTTACTTGGCACAACAAAACATAAAACTAAGATAAGGAGAGGTTGCTACAGTAGTAAACAACTTCCAAGACACAAATATAAAACAAAAATACTGGAGTAAAAACATGGGTTGTCTCCCATAAGCGCTTTTCTTTAACGCCTTTCGGCTAGGCGCGAAAGTGTAACTCAAGTAACATCGAGAGATGAAGCATCAACACCATAATTTGTTCTAATAATAGAATCATAAGGTACCTTCATTCTCTTTCTAGGGAAGTGTTCCATACCTTTCTTGAGAGGAAATTGATATTTAATATTACCTTCCTTCATATCAATAGTAGCACCAACGAGTTCGAAGAAAAGGTCTTCCCAATATAATGGGGCAAGATGCATTGCATTCAATATCCAAGACAACAAAATCAACGGGGACAAGGTTATTGTTAACCATAATATGAACATTATCAACTCTCCCCAAAGGTTTCTTTTTAGCATTATCAGCGAGATTAACATCCAGATAACAGTTTTTCAATGGTGACAAGTCAAGCATATCATAGACTTTCTTAGGCATAACAGAAATACTTGCACCAAGATCACATAAAGCATTACAATCAAAATCTTTGACTCTCATTTTAATGATGGGCTCCCAACCATCCTCTAGCTTTCTAGGAATAGAAGTTTCAAGTTTTAGTTTATCTTCTCTAGCTTTTATGAGAGCATTTGTAATATGTTTTGTGAAAGCCAAGTTTATAGCACTAGCATTGGGACTCTTAGCAAGTTTTTGCAAGAACTTTATAACTTCAGAGATGTGGCAATCATCAAAATCTAAATCATTACAATCTAAAGCAATGGGATTATCATCCCCAAGGTTGGAAAAAATTTCAGCAATTTTATCACAAGCAGTTTTAGCAGTTTCAGGTAATTTTGCGCGCTTTGCACTAGAAGTAGAAGCATTGCCAACACCAATTATTTTACCATTGATAGTAGGAGGTGCAGCAACATATGAATCATTAGCATTGCTAGTGGTGGTAATAGTCCAAACTTTAGCTACATTTTCCTTTTTAGCTAGTTTTTCATTTTCTTCTCTATCCCACCTAGCACGCAGTTCAGCCATTAATCTTATATTCTCATTAATTCTAACTTGGATGGCATTTGCTGTAGTAACAATTTTATTTTCAATATCCCTATTAGGCATAACTTTCGATCTCAAAAGATCAACATCAGAGGCAAGACTATCAACTCTAGAAACAAGAATATCAATTTTATTGAGCTTTTCCTCAACAGATTTGTTAAAAACAGTTTGTGTACTAATAAATTCTTTAAGCATGGCTTCAAGTCCAGGGGGTGTATTCCTATCATTGTTGTAAGAATTCCCATAAGAATTAGCATAACCGTTACCATTATTATAAGGATATGGCCTATAGTTATTACTAGAATTGTTCCGATAAGCATTGTTGTTGAAATTATTATTTTTAATGAAGTTTAAATCAACATGTTATTCTTGGGCAACCAATGAAGCTAATGGAACATTATTAGGATCAACATTAGTCCTATCATTCGCAAGCATAGACATAATAGCATCAACCTTATCATTCAAGGAAGAGGATTCTTCAACGAATTTACCTTCTTACCTTGTGGAGCTCTTTCCGTGTGCCATTCAGAGTAATTAACCATCATATTATCAAGAAGCTTTGTTGCTTCACCAAGAGTGATGGACATAAAGGTACCTCCAGCAGCTGAATCCAATAAATTCCGCGAAGAAAAATTTAGTCCTGCATAGAAGGTTTGGATGATCATCCAAGTAGTCGAGTCCATGGGTTGGGCAATTTTTAACAAGAGATTTCATTCTTTCCCAAGCTTGAGCAACATGTTCATTATCCAATTGTTTAAAATTCATTATGCTACTCCTCAAAGATATAATTTTAGCAGGGGGATAATATCTACCAATAAAAGCATCCTTGCATTTAGTCCATGAATCAATACTATTCTTAGGCGAGAGATAGCAACCAATCTTTAGCTCTTCCTCTTAATGAGAAAGGGAACAATTTTAATTTTATAATGTCACCATCTACATCTTTATATTTTTGCATTTCACACAATTCAACAAAATTATTGAGATGGGCAGCAGCATCATCGAACTAACACCGGAAAATTGCTCTCGCATAACAAGATTTAGTAAAGCGAGGTTTAATTTCAAAGAATTCTGCTGTAGTAGCAGGTGGAGCAATAGGTGTGCATAAGAAATCATTATTATTTGTGCTAGTGAAGTCACACAACTTAGTATTTTCAGGGGTAGCCATTTTAGCAGTAGTAAATAAAGCAAACTAGATAAAGTAAATGCAAGTAAACTAATTTTTTTGTGTTTTTGATATAGCAAACAAGACAAGTAAATAAAGTAAAGCTAGCAACTAATTTTTTTTTGTGTTTTGATATAAGTGCAGCAAACAAAGTAGCAAATAAAATAAAGCAAGACAAAAACAAAGTAAAGAGATTGGGAAGTGGAGACTCCCCTTGCAGCGTGTCTTGATCTCCCCGGCAACGGCGCCAGAAATTATGCTTGATGGCGTGTATTTCACACGTTCGTTGGGCAACCCCAAGAGGAAGGTATGATGCGCACAGCAGCAAGTTTTCCCTCAGAAAGAAACCAAGGTTTATCGAACCAGGAGGAGCCAAGAAGCACGATGAAGGTTGATGGCGGCGGGATGTAGTGCGGCGCAACACCAGGGATTCCGGCGCCAACGTGGAACCTGCACAACACAACCAAAGTACTTTGCCCCAACGAAACAGTGAGGTTGTCAATCTCACCGGCTTGCTGTAACAAAGGATTAACCGGATTGTGTGGAAGATGATTGTTTGCGAGAGAAAATAGTAAAACAAGTATTGCGAGCAGATTTGTATTTCAAGTATTAAAAGAATGGACCGGGGTCCACGAGTTCACTAGAGGTGTCTCTCCCATAAGATAAAAGCATGTTGGGTGAACAAATTACAGTCGGGCAATTGACAAATAGAGAGGGCATAACAATGCACATACATGCCATGATAAGTATAGTGAGATTTAATTGGGCATTACGACAAAGTACATAGACCGCCATCCAACTGCATCTATGCCTAAAAAGTCCACCTTCGAGGTTATCGTCCGAACCCCTTCCGGTATTAAGTTGCAAAGCAACGGACAATTGCATTAAGTATGGTGCGTAATGTAATCAACAACTACATCCTCGGACATAGCGCCAATGTTTTATCCCTAGTGGCAACAACACAACACAACCTTAGAACTTTTCGTCACATCGTCCTGAGTGTCAATGCAGGCATGAACCCACTATCGATCATAAATACTCCCTCTTGGAGTTAAAAGCAAAAACTTGGCCAGAGCCTCTACTAGTAACGGAGAGCATGCAAGATCATAAACAACACATATGTAATAACTTGATAATTAACATAACATGGTATTCTCTATCCATCGGATCCCGACAAACACAACATAGAGTATTACGGATAGATGATCTTGATCATGTTAGGCAGCTCACAAGATCCAACAATGAAGCACAATGAGGAGAAGACAACCATCTAGCTACTGCTATGGACCCATAGTCCGGGGGTGAACTACTCACTCATCACTCCGGAGGCGACCATGGCGGTGTAGAGTCCTCCGGGAGATGAATCCCCTCTCCGGCAGGGGTGCCGGAGGAGATCTCCAGAATCCCCCGAGATGGGATCGGCGGCGGCGGCGTCTCAGCAAGGTTTTCCGTATCGTGGTTTTTCGCATCAGGGGTTTCGCGACGGAGGCTTTAAGTAGGCGGAAGGGCAGAGTCGGGGGGCTAACGAGGGGCCCACACCACAGGGCGGCGCGGGCCCCCCCTTGGCCGCGCCGCCATGTGGTCTGGCCACCTCGTGGCCCCACTTCGTATGCTCTTCGGTCTTCTGGAAGGTTCGTGGCGAAATAGGCCCCTGGGTCTTTGTTTCGTCCAATTCCGAGAATATTTCGTTACTAGGATTTCTGAAACCAAAAACAGCAGAAAACAGAACTGGCACTTCGGCATCTTGTTAATAGGTTAGTTCCAGAAAATGCACGAATATGACATAAAGTGTGCATAAAACATGTAGGTATCATCAATAATATGGCATAGAACATAAGAAATTATCGATACGTCGGAGACGTATCAACGTCATATATAAAAAAACTAGAGGCACCCGAAGGAAATATAAAATCATCGGATGAAGGACTTGAGTCCACGCACGGATTGCAAGCATCCGAACCTGGACTCGGGGGCTACTCCCATCGGGAGCGCTGACGCGCACCCGATAAAAGAAGATTCGACGGAATAAGCGATCGAAAGGAATAAAAGTTTGAAAGTTTTTTGCACACTTCGTTAATTACTCCCATCGGGAGGACGTGGTGCACACCCGTTGAAAGTTTTTTGCACTCCGAGGATCATGCCCGGGGACTTGATTCTGTGTAGAGTAACGTTGTTTTGCCACCGGCAGTTAGCCAACAAAAGTTGGGCACGTTACTCATTATCCTTTGCAAAAAGACAATGTATCGGATGACCTATGAAGACTTGTGAAAAACTTGGCAGAGGAAAGTATTCGAGTAGTACAACTTGAGTCTACGCACGGATTGCAAGCGTCCGTACCTAGACTCGGGGGCTACTCCCATCGGGAGTGCTGACGCGCACCCGATAAAAAGAAGATGAACAAGAGCAATGAAGGAGAAGAATGTCAGGAAAAAACATGCATTAGTCTCTACCCGAACTATCTTCGGCTAGACACTCGGGGGCTACTGATGTGGGCATTACCCTTCGGGTAACCAGTATTGCCCTATCTGGTATTGACAAATTGGAGGCCCATGAAGATACCTGAAGGCGAGATGGGCCACTAGGTCGGCGCACTAGAAGATTCCTTGACGGGCAAGACAAGGAAGCAAACAAACAAGGAAAGATTGGATCTAAAATACTGTAAACCTAGTCGTACTCGGTTAGGACCCTTGAGACCTGGCCTCCTATATAAAGGCCAGGAGAGGGGCTGCCGAGGGACACGAACAATCTTAGCAATTTTAGCCAGAGAAAACTTAAAGCTAGGTAAACCTAGCAATAGCAATCTCGACTAGATCTCAGCCGAAGTATTCGGCACCCCATTGTAATCCATTGTCATCATAATTAAAGAACAGACAGGCAGGACGTAAGGGTTTTACCTCATCGAGGGCCCCGAACCTGGGTAAATCGCTCTCCCCGCTTGTCTGTGAACCGATGTCTCGTGACAGCCTACAGGATTCCGTCAACCCTAAGCCCCTACCGGAGGGCATTGGTGAGGAGTACCCTCGACAACGTTATCTCTACCAGCAAGGTAGATCATCCCTCTTCTCTTTTGTTTACACATGTATTTTAGTTTTATTTATAGATGACACTCCTCCCAACCTTTTGCTTTCACAAGCCATGGCTAACCGAATTCTCGGGTGCCTTCCAACATTTCACATACCATGGAGGAGTGTCTATTGCAAAATTAAGTTGCTTACTGATAAATCAGGGCAAAACATGTGAAGAGAATTATTAATGAAAGTTAATTAATTGGGGTTGGGCACCCCGTTGCCAGCTATTTTTCCAAAATTATTGGATAAGCAAATGTATATGCCACTAGTCCATTGGTGAAAATCTTCCCAACAAGATTGAAAGATAAAACACCACATACTTCCTCATGAGCTATAAAACATTGACACAAATAAGGATTAATAAAGTTTTGAATTATTTAAAGGTGGCACATGAAGTATTTACTTGGAATGGCAGAAAAATACCACATAGTAGGTAGTTATGGTGGACACAGATGGCATAGGTTTGTTTGAAACAAACACAAGTATAAACCGGTAAAACAAAACTTACATAAGAACATATTGCAAGCATTATAAGACTCTACACTGTCTTCCTTGTTGCTCAAACAGTTTTACCAGAAAATATCTAGACCTTAGAGAGACCAATCATGCAAACCAAATTTCAACAAGCTCTACGGTAGTTCTCCACTAATAGGTTTAAACTACATGATGCAAGAGCTTAAACATGATCAACTTGAGAGCTCAAAACAATTGCCAAGTATCAAATTATTCAAGACAGTATACGAACTACCACATGAAGCATTTTCTGTTTCCAACCAAATAGCAATAAGTGCAGCGGCTTTTAGCTTTTGCCATGAACATTAAAAGTAAAACGAAGAACACCAGTGTTCAAATGAAAAAGCGGAGCGTGTCTCTCTCCCACACAAGCATGTTAGGGTCCGATTTATTCGGAGAATGAAAATAACAAAACGAAAATAAAAGCACACGAGACGCTCCAAGTAAAGCACATAAGATGTGACGGAATTAAAATATAGTTTCACTAGAGGTGACCTGATAAGTTATTGATGAAGAAGGGGATGCCTTGGGCATCCCCAAGCTTAGACGCTTGAGTCTTCTCTAAATATGTAGGGATGAACCACGGGGGCATCCCCAAGCTTAGACTTTTCACTCTTCTTGATCATATTATATCATCCTCCTCTCTTGATCCTTGAAAACTTCCTTCACACCAAACTCAAAGCAATCTCATTAGAGGGTTAGTGCATAATAAAAAATTCACATGTTCAGCAAGGACACAATCATTCCCAACACTTCTGGACATTAGCCAAGGTTACTTAAATTTAATGGAGCAAAGAAACCCACTCAACCACAGTAAAAGAGGCAATGCGAAATAAAAGACAGAATCTATCAAAACAGAACAGTCTGTAAAGACGAATTTTTTCGAGGCACTTAACATGCTCAGATGGAAAAGCTCCAGTTGAATGAAAGTTGCGTACATATCTGAGGATTACTAATGATTTTTTTTCAGAATTTTTAGATTCTTCTACAGAGAGAAAAACTCAAATTCGTGACAGCTAAAAATCTGTTTCTGCGTAGAAATCCAAATCTAGTATCAACTTTCTATCAAAGACTTTACTTGGCACAACAATGCAATAAAATAACAATACAAAGGTATTGCTACAGTAGTAACAAGCACCTTGACTCAAATATAAAACAAAAATTGCAGAAATAAAATAATGGGTTGTCTCTGATACGTCTCCAACGTACCTATAATTTCTGATGTTCCATGCTTGTTTTATGACAATACCTACATGTTTTGCTCGCACTTTATAATGATTTCATGCATTTTCCGGAACTAACCTATTAACAAGATGCCGAAGTGCCAGTTCCTGTTTTCTGTTGTTTTTGGTTCCAGAAAGGCTGTTCGGGCAATATTCTCGGAATTCGACGAAACGAAGAGCAAACATCATAATTCACCGAGACGGGCCAGGACACCGAAGGAGAGTCGGAGGGGAGGCCTGGGGCCCCCCAGACCACAAGGCGGCGCGCCAGCCTATGGTGTGGGCCCCCCAAGCTCCCCTTGCGCCGCCTCTTCGCCTATAAGACCCCTCGTGACCTAAAACCTCGATACCAATTGACGAAACTCCAGAAAGACTCGAGGGGCGCCGCCGCCATCGCGAAACTCCAATTCGGGGGGCAGAATCTCTGTTCCGGCACGCCGCCGGTACGGGGAAGTGCCCCCGGAAGCCATCTCCATCGACGCCACCGCCTCCATCATGCTCCCTGAGTAGTTCCCCCATGGACTACGGGTTCTAGCTGTAGCTAGTTGGTACTCTCTCCCCCATGTACTTCAATACAATGATATCATGAGCTGCCTTACATGATTGAGATTCATCTGATGTAATCGGTGTTGTGTTTGTTGGGATCCGATGGATTGTTACTATAAAGTTTATGAAGTTATTGTTGCTGCAATCTTGTTGTGTTTAATGCTTGTCACTAGGGCCCGAGTGGCATGATCTTAGATTTAAGCTCTATACTTATTGCTTAGATTGTATCTACAAGTTGTTTGCACATGTCTATGTCCGGAACCCGAGGCCCCGGAGTGACGAGCAAGTCGGGATAAGCTGGAGGGAAGGCTTAGGTATGAGGATCACATGTTTTCACCAAGTGTTAATGCTTTGCTCCGGTGCTCTATTAAAAGGAGTACCTTAATTGCCGATAGATTCCCTTGAGGTCCGGCTGCCACCGGCTGGTTGGACAAAAGATGTTGTACAAGTTTCTCATTGCGAGCACGTATGACTATATATGGAAAACATGCCTACATGATTAATAATCTTGATGTTCTGTCTTAATGCTATTTCAATCCTGTCAATTGCCCAACTGTAATTTGTTCACCCAACACTTGTTATTGGAGAGTTACCACTAGTGTAGATAGCTGGGAACCCCGGTCCATCTTTCATCATCATATACTCGTTTCTACATGACATTGGAAGTAGTATCAACTATTTTCCGGTGCCATTGCCTCTCGTGTTACTCATTCACTGTCTGTCGTGTTACTCGTTACTCATCGCTCTCATATCACTGCTGCTTTCACATCACCCTTGTTGCTAGTGCTTTTCCAGGTGCAGCTGAATTGACAACTCAGTTGTTAAGGCTTATAAGTATTCTTTAACTCCCCTTGTGTCGAATCAATAAATTTGGGTTTTACTTCCCTCGAAGACTGTTGCGATCCCCTATACTTGTGGGTCTTCAGTCTCCCATAAGCGCTTTTCTTTAACGCCTTTCAGCTAGGCGCAGAAAGTGAAAATCAAGTAACATCAAGAGAAGAAGCATGAACATCATAATTTGTTCTAATAATAGAATCAAAAGGCATCTTCATTCTCTTTCTAGGGAAGTGTACCATACCTTTCTTGAGAGGAAATTGATATTTAATATTACCTTCCTTCATATCAATGATAGCACCAACGGTTCGCAGAAAGGGTCTTCCCAAAATAATGGGACAAGATGCATTGCATTCAATATCCAAAACAACAAAATCAACGGGGACAAGGCTATTGTTAACCGTAATGTGAACATTGTCAATTCTCCCCAAAGGTTTCTTTATAGAATTATCAGCAAGATTAACATCCAAATAACAACATTCCAAAGGTGGCAAGTCAAACATATCGTAAAGTTTCTTAGGCATAACAGAAATACTAGCACCAAGATCACATAAAGCATTACAATCAAAATCATTGACCTCCATTTTAATGATGGGCTCCCAACCATCTTCCAACTTCCTAGGGATAGAAGCTTCAAGTTTTAATTCCTCCTCCCTAGCTTTAATGAGAGCATTTGTAATATGTTTTGTAAAGACCAAGTTTATAGCACTAGCATTAGGACTTCTAGCAAGTTTTTGCAAGAACTTAATAACTTCAGAAATATAACAATTATCAAAATCAAAACCATTATGATCTAAAGCAACGGGACCATTGTCCCCAACACTTTGAAAAAATTCAGCACTTTTATCACAAACAGTTTCAGCAGTTTCAGGAAATTTTGCACGCTTTGTAGTAGAAGTAGAAACATTGCCAACACCAATTATTTTACCACTGATAGTAGGAGGTTTAGCAACATGTGAAGCATCAACATTACTAGTGGTGGTAATAGTCCAAACTCTAGCTATATTATTCTCTTTAGCAAGTTTTTCTTCTCTTTCCCACCTAGTATGCAATTAAGCCATCATTCTAATATTATCATTAATTCGAACTTGGATAGCATTTGCTGCAGCAAATGACTTAATATCTTTAACTTCATTAGGCATAACTTTCAGTTTTAAAAGATCAACATCAAGAGCAAGACTATCAACCTTAGAAGCAAGAACATCAATTTTACCAAACTTTTCCTCAACAGATTTGTTAAAAGCAGTTTGTGTACTAATAAATTCTTTAAGCATGACTTCAAGATCAGAGGGTACACTCCTACTATTGTTGTAAGAATTACCATAAAAATTACCATAAGAATTACCACTGTTAGAAGGATATGGCCTATAGTTGTTGTTACCAAAATTATTCCTATAAGCATTGTTGTTGAAATTATTATTTTTAATGAAGTTCACATCAACATGCTCTTCTTGAGCAACCAATGAAGCTAAGGGAACATTATTAGGATCAACATGAGATTTACCATTAACAAGCATATACATAATAACATCAATCTTATCACTCAAGGAAGAGGTTTCTTCAACAGAATTTACCTTCTTACCTTGAGGAGTCCTTTCAGTGTGCCATTCAGACTAGTTGATCATCATATCATCAAGAAGCTTTGTTGCATCACCCAAAGTGATGGACATAAAAGTACCTCCAGCAGCTGAATCCAATAGGTTCCTTGAAGAAAAGTTTAATCCTGCATAAAAGGTTTGGATGATCATCCAAGTAGTTAGTCCATGGGTGGGGCAATTCTTTACCAAAGATTTCATTCTCTCCCATGCTTGGGCAACATGTTCATTATCCAATTGCTTAAAAATCATAATGCTACTTCTCAAAGATATAATTTTAGCAGGAGGATAATATTTTCCAATGAAAGCATATTTACATTTAGTCCATGAGCTAATACTATTTTTAGGCAAAGATAGCAACCAATCTTTAGCTCTTCCTCTCAAGGAGAAATGGAACAATTTCAGTTTTATAATATCCCCATCTATATCCTTATACTTTTGCATTTCACAAAGTTCAACAAAATTATTAAGATGGGCAGCAACATCATCAGTACTAACACCAGAAAATTGCTCTCTCATAACAAGATTTAGTAAAGCAGGTTTAATTTCATAAAATTCTGCTGTAGAAGCGAGTGGAGCAATAGGAGTGCATATGAAATCATTATTATTTGTGCTAGTGAAGTCACACAACTTAGTGTTCTCAGGAGTACTCATTTAGCAATAATAAAAATAAATAAAGCAAAACCGAATTAAATAAAGTAAAACAAGTAACTATTTTTTGTGTGTTTTTGATATAAAGAAAGCAAACAAGACAGGAAATAAAATAAAGCAAGACAATAAACAAAGTAAAGAGATTGGGTGTGAGAAACTCCCCTTGCAGCGTGTCTTGATCTCCCCAGCAATGGCGCCAGAAAAGTAGCTGCTTGTGACGGTAAAGCACACGTCCGTTGGGAACCCCAGGAGGAAGGTATGATGAGTACATCAGCGAGTTTTCCCTCAGTAAGAAACCAAGGTTATCGAACTAGTAGGAGATGAAGGTCACATGAAGTTTGTTGGTGAACACTACAAGAAAAGTTCTGATAGACAACGTCTCAAAATCGTCCGCTAAGGGGTATTTTTCGTCGCCTATGGGCCTAACCCGACGATATGGGTTCTGTTGTGGAAACTGCGTCAAGCAAAGTCCTACGACGATTTTTTCGGTCCGTCGCGCTTGGGCGCCCTTCCGCCACGGAAAATCGGACCGTTGCCCAAGTGTTTCCGGGAGCCCGTTGACTCGCCGACGTCATGCAAGCCGACACGTGGCGTACGCCGTTAACCGGCGGTTAACGGCGTTAACCTAGCTGAAACCCCGTGGTAGATGGTAGGCCCACACGAGGCTCGCCACGTCTTAAGCGGGCCGGCCCATTAAGTTTGCGGGCCGGGCCAGCTGACTTAGTTTGACCGGTCAACTATATAGCTGGGCTGGTCCATTAGTTACGTGGGCCGGGCCTAACCTCTAAGGTTGACCGGTCAAAACTTTAATGGGCCGGCCCACTAAGCATGTGGGCCGGCCGAATGCACTCGATTGACCGGTCAACGAGCAAAAGGGCCGGCCCACAAGACATGTGGGACCCACTTTCTCGGTACGGGCCGGCCCATTTACAAAGTGGGGACCACATTAAAGCAACCGGGCCGGCCCAAGAAGATAGTGGGCCGCCCAATTAGCATGTGGGTCCCACTTTCCTCGCTATCGGGCCGGCCCATTTAGTACGTGGGGTCCACATTAGATCAAATGGGCTGGCCCAACAAGCCAATGGGCCGGGCCAAAAGCACCGGTGGGTCCCACTTTCTCGTTAAAGGGCCAGCCCATTTAGTATGTGGGGTCCACCATATAGGAAGTGGGTCGGCCCAACAATATAGTGGGCCGGGCCAAAAACACGAGTGGGTCCCACTTTCCAGTTAAAGGGTTGGCCCATTTAGTATGAGGGGTCCACCATATAGCAAGTGGGCCGGCCCAACAAGATAGTGGGCCGGGCCAAAACACAGGTGGGTCCCACTTTCCCGTAAAAGGGCCGCCCATTTAGTATGTGGGGTCCACCATATAGCAAGTGGGCCGGCCCAACATGCTAGTGGACCGGGCCAAAAACACAGGTGGGTCCCACTTTCTGTTAAAGGGCCGGCCCATTTAGTATGTGGGGTCCACAATATAGCAAGTGGGCCGGCCCAACACGCTAGTGGGCCGGGCCAAAACACAGGTGGGTCCCACTTTCTTCTTAAAGGGCCGGCCCATTTTGTATGTGGGGTCCACCACAAAAGCAAGTGGGCCGGCCCAGTAGGTGGTGGGGTCCACCTTAAAGAAAGTGGGCCGGCCCAATAAAAGTGTGGGGTCCACATTAAATCAAGTGGGCTGGCCCAATAAGTAAGTGGGCCAGCCCGTTTAGTTGCTGTTTATATGCCGGTGTAATTGAAGGAGATATGCCCTAGAGGCAATAATAAAGTGGTTATTATTTATATCTTTATGTTTATGATAAATGTTTATATATCATGCTATAATTGTATTAACCGAAACATTAGTACATGTGTGATATATAGACAACAAAGAAGTCCCTAGTATGCCTCTTAAACTAGCTTGTTGATTAATGGATGATTAGTTTCATAATCATGAACATTGGATGTTATTAATAACAAGGTTATGTCATTGTATGAATGATATAATGGACACACCCAATTAAGCGTAGCATAAGATCTCGTCATTAAGTTATTTGCTATAAGCTTTCGATACATAGTTACCTAGTCCTTATGACCATGAGATCATGTAAATCACTTATACCGGAAAGGTACTTTGATTACACCAAACACCACTCGCGTAAATGGGTGGCTATAAAGGTGGGATTAAGTATCCGGAAAGTATGAGTTGAGGCATATGGATCAACAGTGGGATTTGTCCATCCCGATGACGGATAGATATACTCTGGGCCCTCTCGGTGGAATGTCGTCTAAATGTCTTGCAAGCATATGAATAAGTTCATAAGAGACCACATACCACGGTACGAGTAAAGAGTACTTGTCAAGAGACGAGGTTAAACAAGGTATAGAGTGATACCGAAGATCAAACCTCGGACAAGTAAAATATCGCGAGACAAAGGGAATTGGTATTGTATGTGAATGGTTCATTCGATCACTAAAGTCATCGTTGAATATGTGGGAGCCATTATGGATCTCCGGATCCCGCTATTGGTTATTGGTCGGAGTGAGTACTCAACCATGTCCGCATAGTTCACGAACCGTAGGGTGACACACTTAAAGTTGGATGTTGAAATGGTAGTTCTTGAATATGGAATGGAGTTGGAATATTTGTTCGAAGTCCCGGATATGATCCCGGACATCACGAGGAGTTCGGAATGGTCCGGAGAATAAGATTCATATATAGGATGTCATTTTATGTGAATAAAATGTCGCGGAAGGTTCTATGGAAGGTTCTAGAAGGTTCTAGAAAAGTCCGGAAGAAACCACCAAGGAAGGTGGAGTCCACATGGGACTCCACCTCCATGGCCGGCCAACCCTAGTGGGGGAGGAGTCCCAAGTGGACTCCCCTTAGGGGGCCGGCACCCCCCACATGGGAGGTGGAACTCCCACCTTGGTGGGAGTCCTAGCTTGGCTAGGTTTCCCCCCTCCTATGGAAGGTTTTTGTTTCGGGTCTTATTCGAAGACTTGGACACCACCTCTTGGGGTTCCACCTATATAATGAGGGGCCAAGGGGAGGGGGCCGGCCACCCCAAGCACCACAAGGTGGCCGCACCACTAGATGGCCGGCGCCCCCTCCCAAACCCTAGCCGCCCCTCTCTCCTCTATAGTTCCCGCACGCTTAGCGAAGCTCCGCCGGACTTCTCCACCACCACCGACACCACGCCGTCGTGTCTGTCGGATTCAAGAGGAGCTACTACTTCCGCTGCCCGCCGGAACGGGGAGGTGGACGTCGTCTTCATCAACAACCGAACGTGTGACCGAGTACGGAGGTGCTGCCCGTTCGTGGCGCCGGAAGCGATCGTGATCAAGATCTTCTACGCGCTTTTGCAAGCGGCAAGTGATCGTCTACCGCAGCAATAAGAGCCTACTCTTATAGGCTTTGGAATCTCTTCAAGGGTTAGTCTTGATCATCCCCTCGTTGCTACCGTCTTCTAGATTGCATCTTGGCTTGGATTGCGTGTTCGCGATAGGAAATTTTTTGTTTTCTATGCAACGTTCTCCTACAGTGGTATCGTAGCCGTGTCTATGCATAGATGGTTGCACGAGTAGAACACAATGGTTTTGTGGGCGTTGATGCTCTTGTTATCTTTAGTTGAGTACTTTGCATCTTTATGGCATAGTGGGATGAAGCGGCTCGGACTAACTTTACATGACCGCGTTCATGAGACTTGTTCCTCGTTCGACATGCAACTTGTATTGCATAAGAGGCTTTGCGGGTGTCTCGTCTCTCCTACTATAGTAAAGATTCAATTTACTCTTCTATTGACAACATTAGTATCAACGTTGTGGTTCATATTCGTAGGTAGATTAGATCTATATCGAAAACCCTAAACCACGTAAAATATGCAAACCAAATTAGAGAGCGTCTAACTTGTTTTTGCAGGGTTTGGTGATGTGATATGGCCATAATGTGATGATGAATATGTATGAGATGATCATTATTGTATTGTGGCAACCGGCAGGAGCCTTATGGTTGTCTTTAAATTTCATGTTGAGAGGTATTTCAAAGTAGTTGTAATAGTTGCTACATGGAGGACAATCATGAAGACGGCGCCATGAACCTTGACGCTACGCCGACGATGATGGAGATCATGCCCGTTGATGATGGAGATCATGTCCGTGCTTTAGAGATGAAGATCGAAGGCGCAAAGACAAAAGGGCCATATCATATCACATATGAACTGCATGTGATGTTAATCCTTTTATGCATCTTATTTTGCTTAGATCGCGACGGTAGCATTATAAGATGATCCCTCACATTAATATCAAGATAATAAAGTGTTCTTCCCTCGTATGCACCGTTGCATTGTTCGATGTTTTGAAGCATCTCGTGATGATCGGGTGTGATAAACTCGACATACAACGGGTGTAAGCCATGTTGCACACGCGGAATACTTGGGTTTGCTTGACGAGCCTAGCATGTACAGACATGGCCTCGGGACAACGGAAACCGAAAGGTTGAACACGAGTCATATGGATGATATGATCAACATGTAGATGTTCACCATTGAAGCTACATCATCTCTCGTGATGATCGGTTTTGGTGTAGTGGATTTGGATCGTGTACCACTTAACAACTATGAGGGATGTTGTATTAAGTGGGAGTTCATTAGTAATTAGATTAAAACTTGAACTAATTATCATAAACATAGTCTGAGTAGTATTTTGAATTAATTTTGTAGTATTGGCATCCGTTTTTTCTACCATGCGCTAGTCTTGTTATTGAGATAGAAATACTGTTAAAATCTGACAAGAAACTTTACGGATTGGTACCGTATTGTTAAAGAATCAAGAATTGATTAAGTCCTATTGCAAACATTTAGTAAACCTCACATTGTTGATTCAAAGAGCTATGGTTTCAATTAGTACCTAAAGTTATCTTGTCTCCGTGAAACTTGAAGTTCAAATCTGTTTGAAAAGTAAGGAGCTGAAAATTTAGTTTTCAGAAATAATCAAGGTACGAGATATATGTGATATCTAAGAGCTTATTGCAAGATGATAGAATATAAATTTGGTGAGACTACATAAACTCATAAGTTTTATGGGAATGTACGAAGGTTGAAGACGCAAGGCGTCCCAATCCTCCAACTATTGGGGCACTAACAATATTCGCATATCCATGAAGTGATTGTCCTTAGTATGCACCGTTGCTAAGACTCGTCGTTTCGAAGCATCACGTGATGATCGGGTGTTATAGATTCTACGTGTGCTTCCAACGGGTGCAAGCCAGTTTTGCATATGCGAATACTAAGGTTTAAACTTTATGAGCCTAGCATGTACAGACATGGTCTCAGAAAGTTATCATGAATTGATGGATAAAAATTGTGAGTGAAATTGTTCATCGTATTACAAATTTACTAATAGTGAAATCTGAAACACTTGTCATATGATGATCAACTTCAAAGTAAGAACCTCAAGGTTATTGGTATTTGACCAACAAACCTAGAAGTTATTGATGTTGAAATGTTTTTCTCGAATAATGAGGAAAGCTAAAAGAGAAACCGCAAAAGATATTTTGGCAAAAGAAAAGAAAAGACTAGAAAGTCTAGCTCGGTGTATATAAATGATATACATGTTATGGTTGTATTCCTAGTTAAGTCACACAATGAAATTCTTGGGTATTAATACCATATTGGTTGGTATGAAGTGTCATACAAAACAACGCAATACAAGAATACAATGGCCTAAGTGACTCGACAAGGAATATGATAGGAATGCACGTCCGGAACAAAATAAAGTGTTATTATGTTCGTCGTTGGCATTCTATCTAGCCC
>NC_061509.1:69389435-69510282 GCF_022539505.1 Lolium rigidum
CGTAATTGAAGGGTTGCTTGAGAGGGATACCTTTGACCTCTACCTCGCTGAGTTCGATAAACCTTGGGTGATTCACTTAAGGGAAACTTGCTGCTGTTCTACAAACCTCTGCTCTTGGAGGCCCATGATGACGCGTAAAGCACACGCCCGTTGGGAACCCCAAGTGGAAGGTGTGATGCGTACAGCAGCAAGTTTCCCTCAGTAAGAAACCAAGGTTTATCGAACTAGTAGGAGCCAAGAAGCACGTTGAAGGTTGATGGCGGCGGAGTGTAGTGCGGCGCAACACCAGGGATTCCAGTGCCAACGTGGAACCTGCACAACACAATCAAAGTACTTTGCCCCAACGTAACAGTGAGGTTGTCAATCTCACCGGCTTCTTTGTAAACAAAGGATTAAACGTATTGTGTGGAAGATGATGATTGTTTGCGAAGAACGGTAAAGAACAATTGCAGTAGATTGTATTTCAGATGTAAAGAATTGGACCGGGGTCCACAGTTCACTAGTGGTGTCTCTCCCATAAGATAAACAGATGTTGGGTGAATAAATTACAGTTAGGCAATTGTAAAATAAAGAAGGCATAACAATGCACATACATATATCATGATGAGTACTGTGAGATTTAATCAGGGCATTACGACAAAGTACACAGACCGCTATCCAGCATGCATCTATGCCTAAAAAGTCCACTTTCAGGTTATCATCCGAACCCCCTCCAGTATTAAGTTGCAAACAACAGACAATTGCATTAAGTATGGTGCGTAATGTAATCAACAAAAATATCCTTAGACAAAGCATCGATGTTTTATCCCTAGTGGCAACAGCACATCCACAACCTTAGAACTTTACGTCACTTGTCCCAGATTTAATGGAGGCATGAACCCACTATCGAGCATAAATACTCCCTCTTGGAGTCACAAGTATCAACTTGGCCGAGCCTCTACTAGCAACGGAGAGCATGCAAGAACATAAATAACATATATGATAGATTGATAATCAACTTGACATAGTATTAAATATTCATCGGATCCCAACAAACACAACATGTAGAATTACAAATAGATGATCTTGATCATGATAGGCTGCTCACAAGATCTAACATGATAGCACAATGAGGAGAAGACAACCATCTAGCTACTGCTATGGACCCATAGTCCAGGGGTGGACTACTCACACATTGATCCGGAGGCGATCTTGGCAATGAAGAGACCTCCGGGAGATGATTCCCCTCTCCGGTAGGGTGCCGGAGGCGATCTCCTGAATCCCCCGAGATGGGATTGGCGGCGGCGGCGTCTCTGGAAGGTTTTCCGTATCGTGGCTCTCGGTACTGGGGGTTTCACGACGAAGACTTTAAGTAGGCGGAAGGGCAGGTCAAGGGGTGTCACGAGGGCCCCACACAACAGGCCGGCGCGACCAGGGCTTGGGCCGCGCCGCCCTAGTGTGGCGCCACCTCGTGGCCCCACTTCGTTTCCTCTCCGGTCTTCTGGAAGCTTCGTGCAAAAATAGGACCCTGGGCGTTGATTTCGTCCAATTCTGAGAATATTTCCTTACTAGGATTTACGAAACCAAAAACAGTGACAAGAGCAAGCGGCTCTTCGGCATCTCGTCAATAGGTTAGTGCTTAGGAAAATGCATAATAATGACATATAATGTGTATAAAACATGTGAGTATCATCATAAAAGTAGCATGGAACATAAGAAATTATAGATACGTTTGAGACGTATCAAGCATCCCCAAGCTTAGTTCCTACTCGCCCTCGAGTAGGTAAACGATAACAAAGATAATTTACGAAGTGACATGCTATCATAATCTTGATCATACTATTGTAAAGCATATGAGATGAATGCAGCGATTCGAAGCAATGATGAAGATAATGAGTAAACAAATGAATCATATAGAAAAGACTTTTCATGAATAATACTTTCAAGACAAGCATCAATAAGACTTGCATAAGAGTTACTCATAAAGCAATAAATTCGAAGTAAAGGTATTGAAGCAACACAAAGGAAGATTAAGTTTCAGCGGTTGCTTTCAACTTCAACATATTTATCTCATGGATAATTGTCAACACAAAGCAATATAACAAGTGCAATAGGTAAACATGTAAGAATCAATGCACACGAGTTGATACAAGTGTTTGCTTCAGGATAGAAAGAATAGGCAAACTGACTCAACAATAAAGTAGAAGATAGGCCCTTCGCGAGAGGAAGCATTGATTACTATATTTGTGCTAGAGCTTTTCATTTTGAAAACAAGAAACAATTTTGTCAACGGTAGTAATAAAGCATATGTGTTATGTATAAGATATTCTATAAGTTGCAAGCCTCATGCATAGTATACCAATAGTGCTTGCACCTTGTCCTAATTAGCTTGGATTAACATGGATTATCATTGCATAGCATATGTTTCAACCAAGTGTTACAAAGGGGTACCTCTATGCCGCTTTGTACAAAGGTCTAAGGAGAAAGCTCGCATTGGATTTCTCGCTTTTGATTATTCTCAACTTAGACATCCATACGGGACAACATAGACAACAGATAATGGACTCCTCTTTAATGCATAAGCATTCAACAACAGTTAATATTCTCATAAGAGATTGAGGATTGATTGTCCAAACTGAAACTTCCACCATGAATTATGGCTTTAGTTAGCTGCCCAATGTTCTTCTCTAACAGTATGCATACTCAAACCATTTGATCATGAAAATCTCTCTTACTTCAGACAAGACGAACATGCATAGAAACTCACATGATATTCAACAAAGGTAAAAGTTGATGGCGTCCCCAGAAACATGGTTACCGCTCAACAAGCAACTTATTAAGAAATAAGACACATAAGTACATATTCTTCACCACAATAGTTTTTAAGGCTACTTTTCCCATGAGCTATATATTGCAAAGGCAAATAATATAGAAATTTTAAAGGTAGCACTCAAGTAATGTACTTTGGAATGGCGGAGAAATACCATGTAGTAGGTAGGTATGGTGGACACAAATGGCATGGTTATTGGCTCAAGGATTTGGATGCACGAGAAGAATTCCTCTCAATACAAGGCTAGGCTAGCAAGGTTGTTTGAAGCAAACTCAAGTATAAAAGGTGCAGCAAAGCTCACATATGAACATATTGTAACTATTATAAGACTTTACATTGTCTCCTTGTTGTTCAAACACCTCAACCGAGAAAATATCTAGACTCTAGAGATCAATCATGCAAACCAAATTTTAACAAGCTCTATGTAGTTCTTCATTAATGGGTACAAGGTACATGATGCAAGAGCTTAAACAAGATCTATATGAGCACAACAATTGCCAAGTATCAAATTATTCAAGACATTATACCATTTACCACATGCGGTATTTTCCGTTTCCAACCATATAACAATGAATGAAGTAGTCCAACTTTTGCAATGAACATTAAAGATAAAGCTAAGAACATATGTGTTCATACGAAACAGCGGAGCGTGTCTCTCTCCCAAACAAAGAATGCTAGGATCCGATTTTATTCAAACAAAAACAAAAACAAAAACAAACGAGACGCTCCAAGTAAAGCACATAAGATGTGACGGAATAAAAATATAGTTTCACTAGAGGAACCTGATAAGTTGCCGATGAAGAAGGGATGCCTTGGGCATCCCCAAGCTTAGACGCTTGAGTCTTCTTAAAATATGCAGGGATGAACCACGGGGGCATCCCCAAGCTTTGACTTTTCACTCTTCTTGATCATATTGTATCATCCCCCTCTCTTGACCCTTGAAAACTTCCTCCACACCAAACTAAAAACAAACTCATTAGAGGGTCAGTGCATAATTCATATATTCAGAGGTGACATAATCATTCTTAACACTTCTGGACATTGCACAAAGCTACTGAAAGTTAATGGAACAAAGAAATCCATCAAACATAGCAAAACAGGCAATGCGAAATAAAAGGCAGAATCTGTCAAAACAGAACAGTCCGTAAAGACAAATTTTTAAGAGGCACCATACTTGCTCAGATGAAAATGCCAAATTGAATGAAAGTTGCGTACATATCTGAGGATCACGCACGTAAATTGGCAGATTTTTTTGAATTTTCTACAGGGACTACTGCTCAAATTCGTGACAGCAAGAAATCTGTTCCTGCGCAGTAATCCAAATCTAGTATTGGCTTTACTATCAAAGACTTTATTGGCACAACAATGCAATAAAATAAAGATAAGGAGAGGTTGCTACAGTAATAACAACTTCCAAGACTCAAATATAAAATAAAGTGCAGAAGTAAAATAATGGGTTGTCTCCCATAAGCGCTTTTCTTTAACGCCTTTCAGCTAGGCGCAGAAAGTGTGTATCAAGTAACATCAAGAGACGAAGCATCAACATCAATAGGTATCTTAGATGCTCCCCCATCCGTAGTGGTGCTAAGGGCTTTGTCAATTTTAGGCCTATAATAGCTTTTTGGCTTAGGCACTTTAGAGGCATACATGAATTTTTGCTCCTTACCCACATAAGCTTTCTCCTTAAACTTAAGAGAAGAAAAAGTTGAAACCAAGGTTCCCATAGCTTCTTCAAGTTCACTAATCCTATGGGTTCGATTATCATGAGTAGCACAAGTTCTAAAACAGCAATTCTCTCATTAATTCCACTTAGAGATTTATCAAGTTTATCAGAGCTATTAAGTAATATTCCCAATTTAGTCTCAATACTTGGAAGATCTTTCTCTATGGCCTCCAACTTTTTCATGACATCCTCAAGAGAGATTTCAATTTTAGCTTCATTAACAGGTGGTATTCCAACTAGACTCTCAATAATGCAACTAGCTTCTAAAGCAGGAGTGCCTAGGAAATTACCTCCCGCAAGAGTATCAAGAACATACCTATTCCAACTAGAGATACCAACATAAAAGTTCCTAAGTAGTATAATAGTGGAGTGTTTCTTAATGCACCTATGATGAGCATCGCTAATTCTATACCAAGCATCTTTAAAACTTTCTCCCCCTTGTTGCTTAAAGGAACGAACTTCAACTTCCGGATTACTCATTTTTAGCAGTAGTAAATAAAGCAAACTAAATAAAGTAAAGAGATTGGATGTGGGAGACTCCCCTTGCAGCGTGTCTTGATCTCCCCGACAACGGTGCCAGAAATTTAGCTTGATGACGCGTAAAGCACACGCCCGTTGGGAACCCCAAGTGGAAGGTGTGATGCGTACAGCAGCAAGTTTCCCTCGATAAGAAACCAAGGTTTATCGAACCAGTAGGAGCCAAGAAGCACGTTGAAGGTTGATGGCGGCGGAGTGTAGTGCGGCGCAACACCAGGGATTCCGGCGCCAACGTGGAACCTGCACAACACAATCAAAGTACTTTGCCCCAACGTAACAGTGAGGTTGTCAATCTCACCGGCTTGTCTGTAAACAAAGGATTAAACGTATTGTGTGGAAGATGATGATTGTTTGCGAAGAACGAGTAAAGAACAATTGCGGTAGATTGTATTTCAGATGTAAAGAATTGGACCGGGGTCCATAGTTCACTAGTGGTGTCTCTCCCATAAGATAAACAGATGTTGGGTGAACAAATTACGGTTGGACAATTGACAAATAAAGAAGGCATAACAATGCACATACATATATCATGATGAGTACTATGAGATTTAATCGGGGCATTACGACAAAGTACACAGACCGCTATCCAGACATGCATCTATGCCTAAAAAGTCCACTTTCGAGGTTATCATCCGAACCCCCTCCGAGTATTAAGTTGCAAACAACGAGACAATTGCATTAAGTATGGTGCGTAATGTAATCAACACAAATATCCTTAGACAAAGCATCGATGTTTTATCCCTAGTGGCAACATCACATCCACAACCTTAGAACTTTCTGTCACTGTCCCAGGATTTAATGGAGGCATGAACCCACTATCGAGCATAAATACTCCCGCTTGGAGTCACAAGTATCAACTTGGCCAGAGCCTCTACTAGCAACGGAGAGCATGCAAGATCATAAACAACACATATATGATAGATCGATAATGAACTTGACATAGTATTCCATATTCATCGGATCCTATTTATCTTATTGGAGAGACACCACTAGTGAACTGTGGACCCCGGTCCATTCTTTTACATCTGAAATACAACCTACTGCAATCATTGTTCTCTGTTGTTCTTTGCAAGCAAACATCATTCTCCACACCATACGTTTAATCCTTTGTTTTCAGCAAGCCGGTGAGATTGACAACCTCACTGTTAAGTTGGGGCAAAGTATCTTGATTGTGTTGTGCAGGTTCCACGTTGGCGCCGGACTACACTCCTTCACCAACAACCTTCACGTGGCCTTCATCTCCTACTGGTTCGATAAACCTTGGTTTCTTACTGAGGGAAAACTCACTATTGTACGCATCATACCTTCCTCTTGGGGTTCCCAACGGACGTGTGCTTTACCGTCACAAGCAGCTGCTTTTTTGGCGCTGTTACTGGGTAGGAATCAACACTCCATCAAGCTCAGTCACGCGCCATCAGTGCCCCTGAAGTGCTTTTCGAAGGCTGCCTTCAGGTCAAACCAACAAAAGATTGAATTCTTCTCGAGGTCGCTGAGCCAGATCCGGGCTGGACCTACAAGGTACAGCTGAAGCATGCGGCAGGCGATATTAGGGGTTCCTCCGGTGAAGGTTACTGCATTATAGTAATCCTCAATCCAGGTGTCCGGCCTTTCCGTGCCATCATAATTCTTCAGGTTTCCGGGTAGCTTGAGGTTCATCCTTGGCTTTGGTTCCTCTCGAATCATCCTACCAAAGCACTTTGGGCCGATGTAGTCAGTTTTGTATTCATTGAGACGTTCCCGTGCGTCACGCGAGCCATTGCGGGGGGATTTTGAGCGTGAGCGAGATCTCCGGCCGCCACCTCCGCCTCCACCTCCACCTCCACCTCCACCGCTAGGTGGTGGGGAAGGAGATCTGCGAGGGGGCCGATGTGACCTCTTGCTTCCGGCTTCTGATTCTCCTCACCCTTCACAATGCTGACTCCGGCTTCGGTGGCTGCCATGACCATGGTGTTGGCTGCCTCCGTCGTTCCGGCTTCGGCGGGGCTCCGGTTCTCGTTCTTCGTTCCGACTCCTCCTGGGCTCGGGCACATGATCATTGTTCTGGCTCCGGCGGGGTTCCGGCGTACGCTCTCTGTTCCCGTTCCTCGGAGGCAGCACATTGTCGCGGATATTGATTCCACCTGGACCATGGGGTCTGGCGTTTCCGGCTGGACTTCAGCGGCGAGGAGGTGGAGGACGCGGGTATCCATTGGGTGGAGGTGAGGGATTCCGGTACTTGTCCCTACCAGTGTACTTCGCATCCTTTCCCTTCTTCGGATCTGACGGAGGTGTCTTTGATGGCACAGGGATTGGATTTGGGTGTTCTCTAGTTTTCTTCTGCGTTCCGAGGATCCGGTCCGCGATTCATCATCGTGATGACGATTGTCGTGGGCGTCCTTCTGCGCGGTAGATATGCAATGATCGGGATTGGACTCTAACCTGCGCGAAGTATCTGTCTTGCTCTGCTGCTTCGAGCGTGCGGACGTAGTTGATATCAATCTACTCGTCCTTCTTTTTCAAGATCTCCGCAGCCTTCTTCATGTTATCCTTTGGAGTTGCGAATGACTGTTGCTCGGTGGGAGTTGCGAAGGTGATCTTGCGGGGAGCTACAACTTCTCGCCTGATTCTATCAGCCTCCTGTTGAGCCTCGGTGATCTTGTCCTCCTAGTGCTTCCGGAGTTGCTTTACCTTTGCCAGTGACTCGTCCACCTGACGTTCTCGCTTGAGAAAATTGTCCACGAAGTTCGCGGCCTCATTTCTCTCATCTAGCATTGCTGCTACGGTGGTGGCGAACTTTTTGGCTGTAGCCAGCATCTCCTGCCTTTTGGCCTCTAGAGCTTCCGCATCTGCTGCATCTTCAGAAGTTTCTTCCCTCGCCATTGCGTTCCCGCTATTTTCTTCCCGCGCTTTCCACCGGTTCCCGCCTCTGTCTTCCCGCCTCCGTCATCCCGCCATTTTTTCATTATATATATGTAGGTTTGGCCTCCATTTACATATCACATCTAGACTCATATCTGCAAACCTCATCATTCTCTCCCATGGCTTCCATCGTATCTCTAACCCCCTGGGAGGCGGAGGCGCTTTGCGCCTCAAACTACCCTGGCCTGCCCGCCGGGCTACCGCGTCCCGACCGGCTGGTTGCTGAGCGTCGGAGGCGTACCGGTCCCTCCTGGCCCTCTAGGTGTGGCGCGCGAGATGTACATCACGAACCACTACTACTTCGAGCTCACGCCAGAGCAGCGGAGGAATCCTCAGTGGCATCCCGACTACAGCCCGACTTGGGAAAACTTCTTCATCAATCGGCGTGAGAGTGCGCTTGCCAGGCACGAGGAGGACGGCCCGCCTCGTTCGAACTTCAACGAGGCCGGCCATCGACTGTGGTGGCGCGGCCGGACTCTCCAGGCCGTCATGGCCTACCGTGGCATATAGAAATAACACATCCGGCCAAAAATATACTATGTGAAGGAGATCTCGCATTTGATAAGATAGAACACCAGAAAAAACTTCAGCTTGCAGCCCTGCATCTCACAGTAACATGTAAGAGCAAAAAGGAGTGGACAAATTAGACCACATAGAAGCTTTGTCGAACCTATCATTTCTGTAGAAATTGCTCCCATACCGCAGTTTTTTAGTGTGACAATCAAATATCAATGAATATGGCTATTGATGTTAAAAGCCAAACTTTCATTTTGATTCTAAAAGTACATTAGATAAACTTCCATCATTTGATAAACGGGGAGAAGAACCACGGCCAGAAAACATGGAGTCCAATATCTCATTGTCTCATTCGCATTTTATCAAGCTGTTCACTGCACTCGGTAGACAGCAGAAAACAAAGCTGCACTGAAGTAATTCCGGAAAGGCATCGATCGAATTGTGTGGGAACGGCCTTGCGGAAAATCTCAAATCAAACGTGAGAACAAATCGAGCAGTGATTGACCATAACATCTAACCCATAGTAGTGTAATATACTGAAGCCAAAGATATAGTTTTTGTTGACCAGGAGATGTCGATCTTTTTGAAGGAATCACAATACTACGGACCAACGTGTTCCTGCAAAGTAGATATATTATCAAGTATGATAATATATTTAGAGCGAGAGGCCAGAATCAGAATTAGATGACGGTGGAGTCACATCTTGCTAGAAATTGATCCGAACTCGTAAGAGAAACACGATGGGAAATCCATAAATAGTGCCTCGCGGTTGTATGGACGTACCTGCCATATGAGAAACAGCCACAATAGCTGCTAGCCAGCGATGTAAATCCTCACCAGCCTGGCAGAGCAGCGGATGCAGCGCTCCTTCTGGAGGTCGGTGGCCCAGCTGATGGATGTATGGGGAAGGCCAAGGCGGGGAAGTGGGATTGGTAGTGGGAAGGGAAGAAGAGGAGTAGACAGGTTATGAAATCTATCACTCTTGATTTTTATTGATCGCTGAAGTAGACATAGCGACGGGATCACCTATTTGCTACTTTTTTTTTTCGGAGACCTATTTACTACTTGCTCTTGCTGGGTTTGGACTCGATCTGAAACGATCGATACAATCGTCGTTGCTGAAGGAAAGTGGACTGAGAGGACACACATTTGATGTATTGGCGTGGAGGCCACATCTTTGAAATCGCACGGACAGAGATAAATGGGTGACGTGGCTTTATCCCTTTGAGCTTGCAAACATTAAATGAACTAGATATAGATGTGCGCCTTGGCGCACGACCCCGTAAAATTCAGGTTACTTTAAATTTTGAACGGACACTGACATTCGTTGAAATTCAGCCGATAGTGGTATGTTATCTTTCAGTGTGTGACACCATGGGAGCCTTGTTTCTGTCCACTGTAGTTACTGCCTAAATCAAGACCATGCAAAATTATCACATCAAAGATATCCAAGAGCAAAGGCTAGAAGAAGAAAATAGTTGCACTCTAAAACATGCTTTCAGTTGAGTCATTTCAGTGAAATTACCCATTGCTAGTCCCATTGATAACTGAAACTCAAGACTAAACACCGCGGAGTCAGTAGGTTTATAAAGTGCAACCTACGATTCTTAGGATCGTTCTTACCTTAATCTTCAAGCTCTGTCTGAGAACCCTGTAAAAACATGACACATCTTAACTAATAGGTGTCGTTAAATATAATTGTTGCGAATGAGTAACATAGAGGCAACATTAGTTGCACTATCTCATTTGATTATCTGTTTCAACAGTAGCTACTGAATAAGATGGTTGATATAGGTTCCTTCTTTTTAATGAGATAACATCTACTGAAACAACAAATGCTAATGAGTTTGATTTTCCTTCTGCTTCAATTCAATCACAATAACAGATCTTATCATTGATAGCAGCTCCTGCTATATCCGTTCCTTACAAAAAAAAAAGAACCAACTGGATATTTCAGTTTTAGTACGTGCCTAACAAATTCTTGATGCTACTGACCTACCTTTTAACTCAAAATTTTACAGGAGGAATAGCTCAAATATATATTTGTGTAATAGCATAATTAGCTGATGAATGAATGTATAATCTGTGATTTTTCTACAAATATCATTGCATGCAATATTTTCCTTCCCAATAAAAATATAAAAGGAACGCAACAAATGATGAACTGAAAATGCATACTACTAAAGAGCGGATACATGATCGATATGGTAGGCAAAAATTCAAACGACATGTTTTGACCTAACAGATTGCTAGCCAACGGAAACCTGAAGACCTAGAGGAAATGATCAGAGAAATCTAAGATCAATTATCTTACAAGAATGTTGGTCATTGGGGGGCCAAAATATAATCGTTATCTCAATATTCTGAGAAAAGGGACGTAAAAAAGTGAATGAAGCTAAAATGAGAGATGAACGGACATGCCAAGATCATGCAAAATTAATTAAAAGTCATAAAACACCTGACATTTATGTATGCAAATTACAGAGGCTGCAGTGTGTGCATTCAGTCCTAAAGCTTCATCTTTCAAGATCTTATATGAAAATCTGCTGGTTTGGTAGAACACTAACCTACCGCGCGATTCACCTGATACATCTACAATGTATAAAGAAAATCAGCGAGAACAAAATTGTACTGTTTCAGAAAAAAGGACAGGAGGTGCAACTCCTACTCACATGTATAACCAGCACTGTACATTTGATCTTCTTTATTTTGTCTGAAGATATTGGCAGTTAATTTATTAGGACATCAAATACACTACATTTCACAATGAAAACAATAGATGATCCAGACTTACCTTGGCATCAAACTAAAGTGTCCTTCAATGGGTAGAGAACAGGTATGACTGATAGAATACAACCGTAGAGGATGGGGCCTCTTAGTTTTTCCAAATGTGAGGACAAGTTCACTGTCTGTCCGCTCCAAACTAATTGCCCATACAGGATCAGATCCTATTATAGTACCCACACTTTTTTTTTTTGAAGTCATCAACAACCTATAGTTTTGTACTCTCAACAATAAACCAAACACCAGAGACTAAATTCAGAGAAAGCTAGAAATAAATTCGATGGTGACAAGAAATATGAAATACTGAACCATCGGGAATTGTTCAATCCTACACAAAATGGTATGGCACCAATAATTAATTAACTATCAAAGGACAAAGGATAAAAATAGCATCATGGTTTCCTAGTTTTTTTCCTAAATCTCAGTCACGTATTCCTGGACCTCGTTATCATCAGTCTCAGCTGCCTCCTCTCAGCAAGGTGACCCCTCCTCACCGGATCTCAAATGTGAAAATGAAAAGATATCTTGCTTAGAAAACAGTAAGGGCTTTCAGGATTCAATTAACAAAAGAGTAAATTAATATGCATAGGTGATATGACTGACCATGTTTATAATTTCCACCTCACATGAAATACAAAAATATTCTCTAAATGGAATCATGCACATCAATCGTTGGTAAGTAGAATTAAAGAGGAATAACAAGACAGCACCACAGACTTTGCTTCTTCAGCATCCAAAAATATTGCAAAATCACCCAGGAAGAGAGAGAGATCAATCCAAAAATTCTTGCTCCATGGTCGATGAGATACCCCACTTCTATGAAAGAACACAAAACAACAAACACATAGGGCTATACGGATAAACTTAATATCATAATCGTGAATTATACTTGTAGTCTATTCATTTTTTAGCTCTAATCCTAATGTTCAAGATAGGTAGCAATCTCTTATAAATACATTACATTCATTTTCACTTAGAGGATGACAAATCATACAGAAACAGCAGGTGAGATAACCATGATATTTCTCCTCTGATAAACCCCTTTCTCTTGCATTAGGAAAATTATTCACAAACGCTACAAAAAGTTCCATTCATTACATAGTCCACTACCAGAGCACTACCACTACCTAATAGATTTCCAGATCTATACCACACACAATACGATTACTGCAAAGACATAGTAAGCTCACACACCAAAGAGGAAACCAAATCGAAAAGGGGAAAGTTGAAAAACATGACGAAATTGACAAATATAACTGAGGAGGCAAATAGATCGGAGGCTCACATCAACTGCATCAAGTCTTGAAGCATCCCTCATGTTTTCCTCTCGTCGCTCCCAAGGACCACCGTGAAGCGCATCAAGTTTGTGGTTGAGCACTGCGAGCCCCACCTTCAGAAGCCTCCGCTACCGATTACGGGGCATGAGATCTCAAGGCATTTCAGCCATCAGATGGTCTATGTCATACTATAATTAAAGCAGTATTAAGTACACCACAGTAAAAAATCTACAAAATAAAGGAAATTTTACAGTGATACTGTAATTCAAGAAGAGTATTCGTAAACCAGGAGCATTATTTCCATTTGGATATAGCAGAACAGGAAACCCAAGTCTCCGAGTTCCCTCCATTGGTGAACAAATCAAATGTAGGTAGCTTTAGATAGAAATTAATTGATTTATCATTAAAAAATCAGTCTAGCTTTGTAGCAATTTGACAGATCACAAAGATTTTGTGTGTCCTACCGAGACCAAGAAATCGATAAATATATGTTCATTCCTAGGATGGACCAAAAGAATCTTATGCAACTTACTGCTCTACCTAAAATGATGTCAATAAACATAGGTAGATGATGCATCTACCAAGTGAGCTGTCTTAAAAGGAAATGACCACAAAGATGCAGGCCTAAGTATGTCATTCATGAAATCCTCACAATTGATCTGCATTTATCACATAGAGTTGTTATTATTAGTAAGCACAAATGAATGAAAATCATTGCTCAGTTCGCAAACTTGCACTTCTTTTCTTTCACACCTAATTTTATATCGACCATGGAACAACAATATAGAAAGGTAATAGCACAGAGAACATGCCCCTATGAAGCTCCATTTGAAACAGGAATACGTAGAACAACAAGGGTACGAGTAAGAGAAACATAAAATTTAACCTCCATATTTAGGGCTCCAGGAATAGAGTCAAAAGGGGGCTCCCTCCAGACAAAACCAAGCGCTTTGTAACTGAACCTGAAACGATTCAGAAACTAAATTCCATAAAGAACAGACCAAATAAATGCTAAGTAGGTGCTGCAATACATTTTCATTATCAAGTACATATGCAGTCTGGTAGGTCACCCTCTCCTAAAAAATAACAAAACAATAACGAGTTGCATGGCAATAGACTACACCAAGTCAGCATTTTATTTTGCATTGACGGAAGCATAGTTATGTAAAACAATCAGTCCTTAGACTGGACACATTTAACATTTACTGGCTTAAAGATAAAAACACCAAGCCCTAATAAAAAACTCTAACGGATAATGTGGAGATAAACACTAAGCGTAACAGCTTAGCATATTTAATCATTTGAAATGCATCAAACTTAGTTGCCGTATGTGTGATACATAATTTAGCCCGATGGTATCTATTGCTAGTTTCTTTCTGACCTTGTCCGAAAAATGTTCTGTATGCCGGAAAACATACTGGCAATAAAGAGATCCAACAACTCTATGGACTAAACACTGATATGTATGCCCGACCAGTAACAAATATGGTGCAGCAGAGAATAAGTAAGTAACTTTCTCAGATAGTAGCATCACATTTTCTAGGAGACCAAGCTTGTAAACATTTAGCATATTTTTGCAACACCGACTGAACATACATACCATGCAAATGAAAAGGGAATCAGTATGGTATAACTAAAAGACGAAATGCAGTAGTGGGGCTTAAATGCAGATAACTGCAGAAATATGGCTTAGGAGAAAATACAAATCTAATAGAAAACAAATGAAGCGGAAAGAAAAAATAGAATAGCATATGAAGGAGAATATGTTATCGTCTTGGTACACAAATTATAGTTTGACTAATGAAACATCGAGAAACACAATGAGAAGACCGAGGGGCAACAACATAGGATAATGTGTCCTGAGCCCATAAGTTTGACTTGGAGTAATGGCAATCTCGGAGCATATGCCCAAAACCACGATAGGACAAACATAGACTGAAAGAAACAGTATGTTCTTCTACCTATACACTGATCTTCCATCAAATATACGAAAGATCATATAGAAAGTTAAAAGAAGCCAATAACGTCCTTCTTCTCCCCCTTGCTTCGATTTATGCAGATGAAAACATCCAATAATGAAATAATTCAAAGTTTGGCTGAAACATATTGTTGTAGGTGAGAACAAATATTTTTGGTGAGCTCTAACGCCAAATTTCTGCAGTGTGTTCTACAACAGATCAAAACCAGTTGCAGCAAAGAAAATAAAGCTATAAATACTTACGTAGAAGTTTAAAATCAATTTGAGAGTCTTTAACCTGCGCATAGAGAAAATTCACTGAGCATAACATGCTCCAAATTGCCCAACTGGTGTACTGTTACTGAACATGAAAACTTGAATCTGTTATAGACAGGAAAATGTTACTGTCATATCGAAAGCATAGAATGTTTTCCATGTAGTGCAGATTTGCTAGAAGTAAATGCAGTGGATTACCATCAATATCACAAAACTTAAACCTTGCATGTCCTTGCCGTTCAAAATTTCTATCTACAAGCTGCATTTAAAGCCTGGTGTTCAGTTATCAAGAGTTGAAGACACAATGATAAACACATAGCTTGGATATAAAACAGAAGAAACATTGCAGATAGTGATAGGTGAGGGAGCAACACCGAGGCTTTCATACATTAGAAAAAAAAAGGTTTTCAAGTAGAAACTTTGCATGAAAAAGTGAACAACCTTACTAAAGAAAATGTTTCCAACATTGGGCCACCTGTCGCCGCACGGTTGGCTTAGCTGAGGGAGAGAGATAAAACCTTTTCATGCAAGTTGTTCAGTTTCTCATTTTCAAGACTGCAAGAATAAAAAAGTGAACAACCTCACTAAAGAAAATGTTTCAAGACTGCAAGAATATAAAATATTATATCAAGATAAATGAAGGATAACTTTTTGAGACCTGAGATAGATTAAGAAACTACATCTAAAAAGCCTAAAAAGAGAAGCCCAACTTTGAACCATAATTGCATCATAAACCATAAGCCAATAAGGCATGGCCATATGTACCTTTAGTTTATATGAAGTGTCCTAGCAACTTCTCCAATCTTTGTGATGATTCCTTTTAGAGTGCACGGTGAGGTCAATCATGTCTTGTTTTGCTCCTACCATAGAATCTGTAGAGTTAAGCACACCGCAATGAGATATAGTATCTACAAGAAATCACAAGAATTAAGGAGGCAAATAATATCGAGAAAACCGGCCATGAGCTGAAGTACAAATAAAAGAGTGTCATCAGTGAAAAGACAAAGGGGAAAATAAGTGAATGTGTTATTGTTTCTTAAGACCTTCTTGACTTAGATAAAAAGCAAGAGGTTCTAGGTAAGATAACAAATAAATTCATAGTGTCACTATAGAATCTACAAATCTTGTCCTAATATTCAGTACAAAAAACGCTGAATCAGCGGCAACTGAATGTAAAAGAAAAGTGACAGTATTGTGCAATTTACATAACAGATGGTCTTTCCTCACATGTCAACAATGTTATCCAGCCATATGCTCGTTTATATGGCCAAATATACAAACCCGGAGAAATTAAACAATGTCAAACAATGCCATAAGAGAGGAAGAGAGAGAGGATAGGAGTACAAGGATAGAGCACGCGAGAGATGCGGAGGTACAATGCAAGCGGCATCGATGATGAGAGATGGAAATCGGGATAGCTAGTGTGTTGCCGGGTGAAACGAGCCCTGATTAGTTCGCCTGGTTGCCTACTCTCAGGGCACCGTCAGAATAGAATTACCGTTCCTTAAGTGGGGTCTTTTGATAGCTCAAATAACTACTAATATTGTACTATTAATTAATATTCGCACAACAAAAGAACTCTTGCCAGATAAGGCTGTGGCAACAATTTGGATCAATGTACATTTGCAGGCAGGACTCAAAATTTGCAAAAAGACATGGCAAGTGATTGATGCAAAACAGCAGCATTTGTGTGCACACAACATCTATTATCATATTTCACAAAAAAATCACCAAAATCTATTCCTTCCACAACATACTTCATGATCTGATGCCCTCATCATAGAACACGGAGAACTAAATCACTAATTCCACACAGATTGGCCGAATGCTATATATCAACAACAAACCAGCAAGAACCTATCTAGGCCCACATACTTTCCTCTTAAGCATTTAATCATACACTCGTCCCTGCTTTTAAGTTCTAAACAAACATGCCCAACAAGCAAGGAAGAAACGTCCACTCTAATGTCCCAAGTCGTACTCTAATATCCCAAATCGTACTGGATATGAACTATAGCAGCCCAATCTTGAGGGCAGCAACAAGAACCAGCCGGTAGAACCCCTACGTACGCCAAACATCGCAAAGGAAAAGGGGATCGAGTGTGTACGGACGAGTTCATACGCAGATAAATTACAGAGGCGAGGCTCACCTGTGCGAGCCGGTGATGAGTCCGTGGAACTTGGGGTGGACGCCGGCGTGGTGCTTGAGGCGGCCGGAGATGGGGTTGCGCAGCGTCCGGGCGTGCTCGCCGACGACGACGTCCAGGTGCGCCTTCGATACCGTTGTCTAGGCGCGCCTTCGATGCCGTCGTCCAGGCGCGCCGTCGCTGCAGTCGTTGCCGCATCACCCACGCGCGCGCCGTCTCCAGTCGCGCGCTCGCCATCGCCGCCGCAGTCGCTGCCGTCGCCCAGGCGCACGCTTGCCGCCGCCGTTTCCAGTCGCGCGCTTGCCGCCGCCGTCGCTAGGCGCGCCTTCGCCGCCGCCGTCTCCAGGATTGGGAGAGGAAGGGGAGAGAGGATTGGGGAAGGAGGCTCGAGCGGGATTGGCGAGGACGAGGGTTGCGTCCTGCGTGCGTGTCGCCGGGCCGGGGCGGGCTTTCACACAACCCATGGATAAAAAGCGGGTTCGTGGGAGGGCCTCGCGCCCTGGACGAAATCGACGGCGGAGATCGTGCCACGTCAGCTCGATCTGACGGCCGAAAATCCAAAGCGCTGTGAGACCCCCTATGGGGGGCATCATATACACCTTTAGACTAGATTTAGATGTGCGCCTTGGCGCACGACCCCGTAAGATTCACAACAATTTAAATTTTGTATAAGGATGATGGGAAACAGGAAAAATGACAATACGTTTTTTAGGTTTTACAAAAGAAAGTCGATTAGATGAAACTGATAAAACACACGACATCGCGAACCAACGCTGGTAAAAGTTATCATATATTCCTCGATAATACATATTTTAGGTTTATTCCGCGAAATTAGGAGTATCTACATACATCTCTAGGGAGCTAAAAGTGAGCCAACAATAACACAAACCATTAAACATCAAGGATCTTCTCATCCAGCAAATATGAAACTTTCAGATCCCTACATTGTATTCTCTTCAAAATGTGCGTCTTGTATTTCAGAAAATTAAGACAAAAGGTTGTGACCTATCAACCTCTTTGTGCTTTTGCGAAAGCTGAGAACCGCTGCTCCTCTCTTCTGTTTACCCATCGAAAAAGTGGAAATTGGTACGATAATAGAAAATCCGATGCCCAAAGAGAGAGAAAACAGACCAGCACTTATTGTAGCCCAACGCAGACAGGTGAAAATCCCCATGGTTTGGTCAAAATATTCCGCGAGCGCTCGATTACCCATCGTCTAGCTCATCTAGGTCGCCATGATTCGACCTCCTGCTCGATGGCCCCATGCTCGTTGCCCTGGTCAGAGGTATCACGCGCCACCAGCTCGTCCGTCCGCTGCTCACCTCTTGCCGTCACAAGCACGGCGCAGCAGCCAACAGTGACGGAGGGCAAAGGCACTACGTGACACTGCAGAAGATCGAGACAGGGAAAGGATGAAGCCGCAGAGCAGCTGCAGCAAGCGGAGGCCCGTCAGTAAGCAGCCTGCACTGTGACTATACGTTACCGCTCAATAGTTAGAGTTAACAAAGAGAAACAACTGCTAGCTTAAGTGCATGTGGAGTTCTGTATTTTGTTTTGGTTTGGTAGAATTTTCTTCAGAAAACGAAGTGTAACCATGTATCTGTATAGTTGTGTTGCATATCAGAGTTGCAAGTGTATCAATGCAACATGTGCTCACTTATAGAATTGAACTGAAATGTATGTTTCAAACTTCCACATTCTAGATCTGAACTAAAATGTATATTTTCAGACTTGAAATTGAACAGCTGAAAAGTATATTGATTATTGAACCATGATATTGCAGTCATAGCTCCAGACATAGTCTAGCATAGAAATTCAAGGAATAACTCTAAGCCATACAAGAAGGCATTGGTAGTCTGTGGTCAACAATTAAAATTCAAGTACTAACAGCCAAAGTCTCTGCACTAAGAAACACAAGGAAAATATAGAAAATCTTGCACCTGCTTCTTCATCTTAATCCATGTACATTACTGACAGAAGGAGATCGTGAGGACTTACCATGGGCAATAAAGTTGACAGAAGCAGGGCCAAGTTGAACTGGCATTTTGGGACTTGTTACTGCACTCTTTATCTACTTCAGATGTAACAAATGCGGCAAATTCAATCAGTGAGCATTAAAGGACAAGAATTTCAACGAAGAGTTTTTAATTTATTTTTCTTTGTAGAAGTTAAATTAAAAGCTTTAGTGGCACTAATGTTTGATGTCTTCTCTGATAAATATCTACTTGCTCTTGATGTATCACCTGTGACTGCTCTGTTGCTTCCTATAGCTGGATTGCTATGTTGTGATTGACATCCCTGTGATACATAGATATTACTTGTTTAAGGATTAAATAAAAAAAATAACTTGTGCCAAATGAAGAGATAAATATAGAAGTTTGTGTACCATAGCTTTGGCATGCACAAGATTTAGGTCTAAAAGCCAACTCTTGGGATAGTTCAAGGAGGATAAATGAATTTTTCTTCTTCTTTTCTCTAGAATCTTGCATTTGTTATAAATGATCTAGCTTTCCCATTAAGCAGTACATATGCCAACCATGAACTACCAAGCAATGGAACAAGTAGGCATGAGTTCATTTTTGTGTAGAGAAAATGAGTACAGTAATTTGTAAGAAACAATGTTCATGTCCAAACATCCACAGTTACAACATCATGACACTTGCATTGTGAAATAAATAAGTAATAATGTGCAACATCTCAGGTAAGCCACTTAGCCTTTCTCAATTAGTAATAACTAATTCGGTAAAATCAACTTGCTCTATATTTTTTCGTACACCTAAATATAGTTGAGTTAGTCACCTGCAATCCATTATATAATATCGCCAAATTATCAACGACCTTATGCATCAATATTGGCATCACAGAGAGGATTCAGAAAGGACATCGCCTAATATGGAGGAAGAGACCATCACCTTGTCTCAATGTGACAAAACAACACCGGTCGTGCTCTGTATGCTAAGCGCCACAATCACCAACCAGACTGAACTTACCAAGTTTGTGTGCAAATAAATCCTTATCTATGTATTTGGAAACAATCTGGAGCAATAAACACAACATTCAGAATATTACTAAGTGGTAAATATGTGTTTTGTTTTCCACACAGAGAATATAGAGAAGGAACAATGTACTACCCTGCAAGAGGTTCCTTTACACTGCTATAAGATAGAAAGACATGAACTAAATATGTTCAGAGTCTTGTTCAGTAACAAATGAAAAATCATCAAGAAAAACCACCTTGCCTTCACCTCCAACCACCACCACCACCCTGAAGGGCTAAGCTTCTCACGGTGATGGTAAAACGAACATGCTGAAGGACAGGTGCGAAATGAAGAAAAAACAGGGATCAAGAACTACAATATGGCAATCGTATGACATAAATTGTCTGAATGAACCAAAGACGAAGGGATGATCTTACCGTGGCTAGAGGGTATGGATATAAGATAGTACCATTTGATCAAAACAACCATCCACATAGGCACAAAAGAGTGAGCCTGGAAGATACTGGAAAATAAAATGAGCACTTGCATCACAATCATTGATTAAAAAGGAAAATCTGCAATAGCAAATAACAAAGGAAAATGCAGATTTATATTTAACACGCAGAGCCCAGGGTATTACCACACAACACAATAATAATACAAAGTCCGACTTTAGTAAATCTGCACTGCTTCAGCTCTCTGTGTCAAATATTTCATAATATTCTCTATTCTTATGGTGTGACTTCTATATGTCTTTCTAGTCATGCTATTATATCGGGCCGAAAGTTTATATGACCATCATATATAAGGTCTGTGGACTATCGTCTCTATCTCTGTCTGATTTTCAAGCAAGGAAGCTAAACACGAAACGACATTTGCATTTTAAGCAACCAAGTTAACATTTGCACCACAAAGCAACACCACCTCAGTACCTTGCGACACAGCAAACAATACCCTTATAGTAATAAGAATGACAGCACGCAAAGAAGCAACGGTAACCATAGAAACAAGGCTATGCAAGCAGAAACATAATCGCCGAGTTGTATTCAGAAGGGTCAAACCTACGTGTAGCATAGGCAAACCCATATCCAAGCAGCAACCACTCGACACGGCAAGCTCCAGCACGAAGATAACCTGCAGGTAAGAGAGCAACATACAAACCATGTGAGCGACCATGCAACACCGAGCAAAAATTACGACAACGACGAGCACAAGAGCAGAGCCCAAAGGCATTAGGGGGGAGAACCAAAAGTGGCTAGAAAACAACAAGCATCTCAACATTTCAGACAAAGATAGAGACTATATCATACAGTAAGGTTGTCAATATCAAGAATCCATGCCATACATTCCGCATAAATTTGGCAGGCCAAAGCCAGCCTCGGCACTCTAAATGCCAGGAAAATTAGTTAGGCCTATAAAAGAAAAGGGAAACTATCAGCATGCCATCAGACTCTAGTTGGGCGACGTCGCTATTCGGCAAAACATCATCCAGAACTAACCTCTAAATTCAAGAGGCACATGAAAACAATAAAGCAAAGATCATTGAAGAACAATTATGTATCCACGATAGCCCAAACATCCAACAGTTCAGTGAGATTTTTGATTTACCTTGTACCACTTCTTTTGTGTATCTGATCTAGCAAAATCATCTAAAACCAGACCATGTGTAACGGCCTGTATAAATTTAATCATTCAACCAACAGCTGGAGGAGGAAAAAAGATATAGAATCATATGTCAGACAACGATGAACAAAATCAGATCAACAGTTTTGAGAAAAAAGTACAATTCTATACCGAGGTTAAAGTGCTCAAACTTGTACAGATAATTTGATATCGAGCAATTTATATAAAAAACATGTGATTGGGCATATATAAAAGAGGTGCCTAAGATGAATATCATAGATGTTCCTGGCAGGTAAATAGCCATAGCAGTTTTTCAATGGATCTATGATAGCATAGGAGCACGACCTGATAACTTGACAAACCAAAGTTTGTAAAGAGGACATAGATCCTTACTGAATACTTTCCAGGAGATCCTTACTCAAGTCTCACCAAATCAAGCAAAGTACATAAGCATACAAAGAGGAAGAAAAAGCTCCAAAACGAGCTAATTACTAAAAACATTTTAGTAGAAGGTCAGGATAAAGCGGAGCCATGGCATTGTTAGGTTCAAGGAGGCATTATATGGACCTGAAATTACACAACACATGAATGTTGTTTTCAGGAAATAACATGTCCTTCAATACTGCAAATTAACTTCTTGACCAATATTTTTAGAGCAAAAAGGACCAGAAGAGACTAAAATTTGCGACAATATATGCAAATATAACCCAAAGAGACACATATTGTGCTTCAGTTTGAAAAATAAAACACATGCCTCACCTTTGTCCTTGAAAACTGAGAAGGCAGAAATTTCCATCTCTCCATTGAAACTAAAATACTTGTCTCATCTTACCTCATTCTTATTAGTTAGGCCAGAAAGGTAGAGAAAAGGAGCCAAGTAGTATCAATACCTGGAACCATCAATCAGAATAAGGTATCTCCGAACATTTATATATGCATGTAAAAAAAGCAATATATTGTGCTCTTCTAGGATTGCAGGGTGCCTGGCGTACATATGAATGATATTTTGATTGTCAGGCTACTTTGCAGGCATATGCTAAGGAAAAAGAAGCGCTTGTCTCCACTGAGTACAAGAATCTACACTGGGTACAGGTATCCATTGCTTGGTGTAGAAATTGATAGTGCCTGAGTACATGTATCCATTGCTTGGTGTAGAAATTGATAGTGCCTGCTAAGTAACTTCCACTAATGACAGTAAACTCAATACATTTTTAGAATAAAACCAGAGGCAAGTTTAGGGCTGGAAGAAAGCTTTCTTTTCAATGAAAAGCCTTTTTAATCTGTAAACCAGAGGCAAGTTCAGTTTTACATCGTTATAGGAACCTACACTATCCATCTTACCACTCTGTTTTTTAACTGGTGTGAGTATGCAATTTATATATCTAGAAAATTAGTCTGCACATATACTTAGGCTTATGCATATTCGTTTATACATTAAGGATGAGCACCTCTCAGACATAACAACAAACACATAGACCGCACAATCCACACTCGAACAATCTCACAGTGGAACCCAACCAAACCAGGCGGAAATGAATGTAGAGGATGAGTTGGTATACCTTGGCAGGAAATCCAAGGCAACGAAGCTGGACGTGGTGGGCAGAGCAAAACACGGACGAGGCCCGCTGGCTCTATCCCAGAGGTCAACGGTCCTGTTGCTGCAAAAATTTCTAGGAAAATACATAATAATAGGAGATGTGTAGGATGGATGGAGCTCACCAGCCACTCCTCCAAGCGACGGCAGTGCAAGCGGCGGCCTGCGCTACTCCGGCCGGCCACCACCTGCTCACCTAGCAGCCGTACAGCCCGTTGCGCCTCCCCTCAGCGCCCGCGAAGAGGAAATACAAAGAGTGGCAGAAGCTCGAGCAGTGGCCCGTCTCCAACCTGCTAAGCGCGGCGACGACCTCCACTCTTCCCTTCAACAACTGAGAGGGGAACGACACGGGCAACGCCCCTGCTCCATCTCGAGCTCGTTGACGGCAGCCAGCAGAGCACCACGAAAGCTCGAGCTCCATGGAGGAGGCCGGCCGACGAGGTGGGGACACGGGGCTTGGGAGGAGGAGAAGGTGGGTGGCGGCCAGGGAGGTGGAGCAGCGCCGCCGGGCACGGGGGAGGAGGACGCATGGGGATTGGAAGGAGACTCGCGAGGGGAGTGGGCGTGGCGGCTGGGATTGGGTGAGCGTGGAGAAGCCTCTAGGGTTTTCACCGTGGGGTGTTCCTTTTATATGATGCAGTGAAAAAGATGAACGGATGGGATGCACAGATGGAAAGATCCGACGGCCCAGAATCGCTAATCGCTGTGAGTCCCCCTATGGGGGGCATCTATTATATCTCTTAATGTTAGTGGGGATGAACTTTATAGATATTATAGATATGCACTTTAAGAAAAAATTAAAATGGTATAATTTTTATTACATATATCTCATATTTTTTAACCGATCTAATGATTATTTTCTCGTATTACAATATTATTAAAACAGTATATATGGAGCAAGTATTGAAATACAAATCATGAAACGAGGAATATATAATGTTTCTACAATACTATATTGCTAGAATTCTTATGTACATGCGCACTACGATGAGTCGATGACATATGTTGCGAGGAGAAAAAATAACCGTAGCAACGCATGAGCATTCAACTAGTCAATGTAACAATCCGATATGTTGGTCGACCTTCCAGGGTATGTTTGGTACTCCCTCTGTCCAATAATCATTAATGCAAATCAGAAGGTTCGTCCAAATTTAAATGTATCCATGTTCTAAAGAGTGTCTAGATATAATTAAATTTAGATGAATTTTTGACATCTAAAAATGAGCAGAGGTAGTAGTTAGCACCAGATTTTGCGCTCCCGAGGCAGGGCTTGGCATGCCCTGTCCAAAACTTGACTTGTGTCATATTGTCCATTTTAATTGTACCTATATGTCACTTTGTTTGGCTGGCTGCAAAACAGACATGGTTTGATAGCCCACTGTTAGTGACGTTGGTATTACCTATTATCTACTAATCAACATCACTCGTACTTCCTCCATCTAAAAATAGGTGTCTCAATTTTATCTAGATACGGATATATCTCTAACTAAAATACATATAGATATATCGGTATCTAGATAAAAATGAGACCTATTTTTACACGGAAGGAGTATGAGACACCCATCGATTAACAACTCATAGATGGTGGGGTCGTGGAAGGGGCCATCACAACGGATGACGGCGAGGATGAGGCCACACTTGCACAACGCGTGTCGACCTCCATGAGTGGATCTAGGTTGGACAAGAAACTCTCCATAGCAGCGTCGCCGGCTACAGGGTCGCGAGGGATGGTGGCGGCTCTAGGTGGCGCCATAGGTACACGATCCCGTTCGTCGATGGGAAGATTATATATCATGTCTAGCTAACGTCAACATGTTTAGATATCACGTCTAGCGAACTCAATATGTTTGTACACAACCTATCTTTTTTGCAGATCCTTTCTCTGCATTGTTGTAAGTTGCAACTGCTGCAACTCCAAATTTTCCATTTTGTAGCACGATGAGAAATTCAAATTCTAGCTTGCAAAAAGTCATGTTTATTGTACACAACATAATTTCTTTTTTGTAGCGAGTTGGCACGTGCACAGCAGCCTCTTTCAGTTTAAGCTGAACAGATGGGAAAAACCTACTCCCTCCGGCCCGATTTAGATGATGCGACCAAATTTTTGCAAAAGGATCCTTATGAATTTCCGACACAACCGTAACTCCTCCCACCGCTCATCTCGATCTCGTCTTCCTCTCTCCGCTCCGCTCCGCTTCGCTGCGCTGGCTCCGCTCCGCTGGCTCACGCTCTCACGCCGGTCAGCCCCCGCCCCCTCTGCCCCAAGCCTCCTTCTTGCTTACCTCCGCCGGGCTTCCGCCGTCTTTCTCCCCCGCTTCCTTGCTCCCCGCGGTGATGCCGCTTGCGAAGAAATCGATGCAGGGAAAGATTCGATTTTTCCCGTCGCCGGCGCCTTGCTTCCCCACGCTGTCTCTGCTAGATCTGCTAGAACGAGTTCTACTCGAAACCCTTCTCACCGTGCCCTGCTCTTGACCTGACACGCCCCTGCTGATCCATCCTCCCCTCAGAATCGATCCCAAATTAAGGCCAAATCGGATCGGTGGTCGCCTCCTCTGCTCCTGGACGGCCGGCTGGGGACCTTGCGGGAAATGGCCGGCTGTGGAGCGCGCCTCTTCTCCCTGGAGGCCCCGCCTCCTCTGCTCCTGGACGTCCGGCAGGGGAGCTTGCCTCTGCTCCCTGGAGGCCCCTCCTCTGTTCCTGGAGGCCCCGCATCCTCTGCGGTTGCGGACGGCCGGCGGGGGTGCGGGCTCACCGCCTACGTCCAGCGCGCGAGCCCAGCTCCGGCACGGGACGAGGACGGAGCTCCGGCACGGGATCTGGGCATCGGCATCAACGATTTTGATTTGAGGACCACGGTTTAGAAGAACTGAACCTGCAAGGGGGTTTTCACAAAATTACAGTTGTGTATGGGCCGAGTCATCTAAATCGGGCCGGAGGGAGTATCTTTTTTGCAGATCCTTTCTCTGCATTGTTGTAAGTTGCAACTGCTGCAACTCCAAATTTTCCATTTTGTAGCACGATGAGAAATTCAAATTCTAGCTTGCAAAAAGTCATGTTTATTGTACACAACATAATTTCTTTTTTGTAGCGAGTTGGCACGTGCACAGCAGCCTCTTTCAGTTTAAGCTGAACAGATGGGAAAAAAAATAAAAAAATTGAGCCTGTCAGACAACCTGTGGGCCACCCTAACTCAGGGTAAGCTAAGCAGGAACGATCCTCCACAGCCATGGATCAGCGCAACTGGTCCAAGCCGTTAATCACGCTCTGGCCCACAGGTCAGATGTCATCAGCCAAGCTTAAGTGCTTGCCTCCTTATTAGTCAAGGATGCAGCGGTTCGATCCTATAGAACAGATCCTGTTCAAGTAATGTCGTGCTGGGTGGGCGAGAGCACGCTATTTAAGCTGGTCGGATCGGTCCTCCACTTCCGAGGTGGGACTATCTTTGCTCCATTCAGCCACTTCGTATTAATGTCGGGCTTTTCTGCCGAATGCGAGGCTTCTAAACGGGCTGGAATTAGAAAGCCCATCACAGCACCTGCCTACCGTGCCGTCGTTCCCAGACCTCCAGTCCCCTTCGCCGCTGCTCCCACCTTTCTCTCTTCCTCGCCGGCGGCAATGGTTCCGCAGGGCCAGAGCAGCTCACTGCAGCGCCTCCACCAGGTTGAGAAGGTGACCCGCGCAGCCAAATTTCGCGTTCCTCTTCTCTAGGCCGATTGTTCGGTTCTTGAATCCTGTAGCGGCAACGTGTTTGTTTGTCTGTCTGTCTGTCTATGCCTTTGCAGCGGATAGTGCTGCTGGTGGAGCTCGCAGGGGCGGCCATGGAGGAGCTGGGAAACTCGCAGGGAACCCTCACCGACGCCGTAGGTGGCCAGTGCCGCGAGTTCATGCTCTCTATGAAGGTAGCCCCCGTCTGTTCCACCCTGAACTAGATCTTGTTTGGCCCTTGCTGGCTTGCTCATGGCTGGAAAAGGAGGGGGGCATGCCATTCGAAGTTCCCACTTAAATAAAACTGAACTATCATGAGCAAGCAATGAAAGCAATCTTGTAACAAGTAGTCATGGTTTAACAGCTACAGCTTCAGGTTCAAAACCAGTGCCACTTTATATCCGCTGACTATTTTCACAACTCCATGTCCACTTTATATCTTTTGTGTGTCCAAATTTCCAATATCCCTCATGCTTCGTAGTACTGATGTATACATTTTAGGTTGATTAGTTCAGTGCACCGCCTTATTTGATTTCATATAAAGTTATAACATTGCGATTGCTACAGTGCTAATGTTCTGAACTGCAACTAGTCGAATGTTCTTTTCTATCTCTTTATATTGCGCCAAAATTTGGATCCTGTGCTGGCGGAAACAACTGCTTATGATTTTCAGTAGTAATATTCTGGTATTTAATGTTGTCTGTCTCTGTGCACCTTTGATTGAGCAAAATTCTGCTGTGACCCGATGCTGCATCCCCTTACACCAAAAATACTAGTACCCAGATATGCAAACTGATTAATCAATTGCATTTTTACGACTTTTCTCGGCGTTAAAGTTTTGTTAGACACAATATTTGCTATGAATAGCGCATGATAAATTGTTCGTATATTGTGGCTAGAGCAGGAAATCCAAACAACATTGCGCGAGGAAATAAAAAGTGCTTACGGATATCGTCCATTTGAGAAGTGTGACTACAGTGCAAGGACTGCTAACGAGATTTGTTGCAAGAAGCTGGAGTATGTAAATGAGAAGATGGATGCCATGCAACTGAGCATCGAGCAAAGCACTAATGAAGTTTAGCTATGAATTGGAAATCTAATACACTAATGCCTGCTGCTTAAGACGTGAAGTGGCGAGTTCCAAGGCAGCATGTGGCTTCCTGACTCCAATTTCGTATGTTCCATTCTTGCTATACCTACCAGACGTGTTCCTTGTTTAATCTTACTTTCATTTAGTGATTTAGATGACCATAACGTAATATATCCTAGAAAGGAAGATATATTACTAATATGATGGCACTTCTGCTGCACATGTTGTTCATTCATACATGCCAAACTATTACAACTATTTCCGATTCTTCAGTTGTACTTCCACTTGTCCTTAAATGAAGTTGGCTTTCAGATCCTTCAAGTGTATTTCATCTTATCTTAAAAAGAAGTGGGCTTTGAAGTTCTTTTGTTATACTGATTTTTTTTATGTTCTATTCATTCATGTGCAAGATACTTGATAAGTTGATAGGTCTTCAGATTCATGAAAAGTTAGCAGAGCAGAGTAATCTAAACATTTTCATTCAAACATGTGTTCTTTTAATCATTTTATTACTGTTAGATTTAGGCCACTCATTTCATTTTATGTCCTCCTTAGGTATAAACAAGTAAAATATGGTGTTTGTTTGCCATGTTTCAACAAAAACAATTTGTTACTAATCCTTTAAGTACCAAGGAGGTTTTTTTCTTTCTTTCTGCGCTAGCACTTGGTCACATCTCACTGAGCGGTTTATATGTGGGATGATGAATTGCTGATAAAAGCAAATGCACAAAGCCGTGTCAGTACATTGAAACTAGAAAGGCTTGAAGTTTGGTCGCACAACTCTACGATCAACATCTCTTTATGCAGCAATGGATGATTGGCTTCAGAATATACCGATGTTTGCACTCATCAGTGTTAGCCAAGTTCTGTGGAGGAAGGCGATGGTAGCATGGTCCAAAAAATTAGCGGATTGATTGGGGGTTAGGTCGAGAGATATATGTAATGAGGAGCAAATCTTTACCGTTGGATATATTGAAAGGAAAATAATTCCACGGAAGTTGCTCACACACGACTAAATTTAAATTCAGTGTTCAGCAGATAGGAGTATGTACTTCATTTTAGTTTTCACATCAATATCAGTTAACTACTTTGTACTACAAATATCCTTTTCGGTTTTCTGTTGACATCTGCATGTTTTCCAATAACAAATGGTTCTTCAATGTCCTTTAGTTCCTCAGGAGATGACATATAACTCTCATACTCCTTCTGACTTATATTAATTGCCACTAATATGGATATACCTAGAATTAAAATAAACTAAAATATGTCTAGATACATATATATATATATATATATATAGGTCTGCTATTCTCGAACCGGTTCGAGAATAACTATTCTCGAACCCTTTCTGAACTTCCCGTTTCTTTACATGTGAACTTCTCGACGGAACACTGGAATTGCCTGATTTGACGGATAGTGTTTTGAGGATGATTTTCGAAACGTATATCGGATTGATGCATATGATATAGCGTTGGAAAAGTATGGAAATTGCGCAACTTTTTCGTTCAGATAGTTTTTCGAAATTCGTGACAGTTTAAACTCGATTTCAAATATACTCAGATCAGTTTTCGAGAACTTCTCCATTTTCGTACTGTGTTTGAGGTGCCATTTTCAAACCGCTCGCCGGATTGTTGCATGCAATATACCATTTGAAAGGTATAAAAATTGCGAAACTTTTCCTTTCAGATTGTTTTCCCAAATAATCTATGGTTTAAGAGCAGAATTGAATATACTCAAATCTGTGTTCGCGGATTTCTCATTTTTTTACCCTTTTTTGGGCGCTATAATCAAACCGCTTGTCGGATTAACACATATGATATACCGTTGGAAAGCTGTGAAAAATGCGCAACTTTTTTGTGCTGAACGTTTTTTCAACCACTTAACTTTTTGAAAGTAATTTAAAATATACTATAAACGGAGATAGTCGCCGACACACCGACGGTTCGAAATTGATGCGGCTTTAGTGCTTGGGTAGGGAGGGGCAGTATCTTAGAGTGAAATTAGGCTTATATTTGTGTCAATTACTTAATGTGGGGTCGTTTTGGGGCAATGGAACCTTGTAGGGATGACTTTGATACATATAATTTCCGCTCGTGGAAAAAGCAGTACTCAAACACCTTCTAACATGCAAGTGAACTTCCTTTTACGGTGCTTGTGAACTTCCGATCGTGATATATATTATTTTTGTTAAGTATCCACCCATCAAAATACAGAATAGCCAAACTTCCTCCAACATGCGTGTGAACTACCAGTTACGTATTAGTGAACTTCTGATCGCGATATATATGCTCTCCGCTACGGCCCGTATTTTCGTCATAGCTTTCGAAGTGTTTGTATAAATTATGCAAATGATATTCAGTTGGAAAGTTGTGAAAATTCTGCATATTTTAGGTATATATAATGTTTGAAATTCTTAAAAATTTAAGGGCAGATTTAGAGACATAAAAGTGTGTTTTTTTAAAACTTCTCCCTGTTTTTGGCTCTATTTTTCATAGTGAACTTCAATATTATATATAGTGAACTAGTAATGTTCGTGGATTGAACTTTTGTGTATTTCGTGGTTTAATGTTAACGAAATGAACTCTGCAACAAGAAAAGACTGAACTTCCCAAAACGTAACTTCAAGGCATGTTCGGAATGAACTCTGTGACAAAAATGCAATTGTTATATGCTCGAGGCGAACTTGTGTGGCATTTGCATTAAACTAAATAGTTTTTTTTAATATGTAAAATTCTGATTTTTTACTCTAAAGTTTTTCACGCTATTCTACAGAGTGGACCTCGTTGGTTTCACAAAGTGAGCTTCTAAAGATAAAAAAAAATTGGACACCCAGTTTGATGTTCCATAGTTGCATACATCGAAGCTAATCTAGTTTTGTATTGTGAACCGCTATCATTTCTAAGTAGTCATCTTCCAAATCACAATAAGTGAACTTTCATAACCAGAGAACCGAATTTCCACTTGAAAGTGTATATTGCCTGGAATACATAAGTTTACCGCCGAGGCTGAATTAGTTTTTGTAATAGCGAAACTTGTGTTTAAATTTGGACGGCAATCTTCCTGAGTGATGAACTGAACTTCCTTTTGACAAAAAATGAATTTCATTCCGACCTTACCGAATGAAGAAGGAATGAACTTACCACTTCCCACTGTAAGAATATGTATTTTTGAATCACCAATGAAGTAAACTTCACGGCTAAAATAACTGTACCTATGCACAGATAAAAGTGAACATCTGACACGAAATGAACTCTCTAAAAATAAATGGTGAACATATGCTTAAGCGAAGTAAACTTTGTTTCTCATATCAACCGCATCAAATCTACACCATATAAATGAACTTCTGTTTTTTGATACATGGAGAAACTTTTATGTACTGCTAGTGTAACACACTGCGTCCTGTAATGAACTGAAGTCTAGATATTCTGTACATAAAAATGAAGTTCATATATATGAGAGAGAGGGTCGATGCAGAGATGTCGTCGCATGCGGAAGAGCCCATCCCGGTTCACATCAGCACTGCCGTGCACACCGCCAAGCTTCATTTATTGAGGCGAGCTGACAAGGTAGGTGTGGCATTGGGAGGCTATCTTGCGTCGACAGCATCAAGGAAGCCCTTTTAGATACAGTTTAAGGCAGTAGATGACCTGGAGCGTACTTGGATTCTCTGCACTTGTTCCAAACCTCAAGCAGACAAATCAGTACTTACAGATGTAATCTTACCATCTCTGTCCATTTTTTATACATCACATGTAGCATCACAAACAACCTGCACAAAACATTGGATAAGTGAGCTTCGCGTATTGGATAAATGAACACCCACACACATAGTTAGCCAGAAAAAAAGGCCCATAGTGGCAGCTGGCCGAAATGGATTTTGAATTGCAGCACGGCCAATACACAGCATCTTGAGAAAATTTCAATGTATAGTTCAACACATACATCCAGGACAGAACCATTATTTTCATAAAAGTAACTACTGCAACTTTTAAGAGTGAACTACTGGAGCTGGCCATGTATGCATTATCCATACATATGCATTTTCTCTACTAGTACATCCATATCGACATGCAAAAAAGGGCAGGGAAACTAATAGTCATGCCAACAGGTCCACGATCAACCAACAGCTATAATGCTTACCAGTTCGAATCAGCAACATTTCAGCAAGAGAACTTGTCGGATGTACTGCTTCGCACCCCATCAAATGACTCTGCATTACCAATATCGAATAAGTGTCTTGCGTATAATAGAGAATGTAAACTTCCTAATTTTGTACTCATACATATCTTGAGGAGAAGTTATTATCTTCATGTAAAAATTGGGTGGCGCTAAGAGCTGTGGGGGAATTTTGCATGGTAAATGGACCGAGGTAGCTTGATAAGTGGACTCCTTTTTATTTTATATACCAGTGAAGGTAAAACTGAACTGGACTCCGTAACAATGGTAGAACTACACTGCAGAACCTGGTGCTTTACCCCTAGCAGCATCTCTGCAAAACAAGGTCTCCGCGCTGGTCGGGTTTAGAGGAGGCACAGAACGAAACTTGGATTAGAAATAAAAGAATAATCCACCTACCAGGATTATCTAAATTGAAGTGTCAGGAGATGTGAACTTCACCAATTAGGAGAAGTGAACGTCACCGATTAGGAGAAGTTAATTCCATAGATTAAAACCCGTTTACTCGAAAAAGATGAACTTACTGGTAATACGAAACTGAACTTTCAGATAGACAAATGTTCACATAAACTGTGTACAAAATCCCAACATCAAACTGAACCACAGTGGAACAAATACAAAACACACCGAGATGATTGTTAACTATCACGTGGAAGTCAAGGAGGGAGAAGTTAGACCATATAAAATACTCAAGTTCCAGCCCCAAACTCAACAAACTCGCTAAACTATAAAAGTGAACTCGCCAGGTTAATAAAGTGAACTTCTTAATTTATCTTATTGGCCACACATCAACAACGCATACATGACTATAATATGTTCCCAGATTTCTCTATTTTTTTCATTTGAATGCACCAACAAGTGTACTTCTCCCAGTGCATAACAATGAACTTAGAAAATATTGAATATAAAGGACTAATCCATCCCACAGCCTCCAATATTAGAAATAAAATTCACGAATAATCCATCTACCATGAATAGTCCGAACTTAAATATCGGGGAGGTGTCAACTTCACGTATTCAAGAAGTGAACTTTCACGAATTGGAGAACTGAACTTTAAAAGAGAGAGATTTTGGGGAAGCTGTGGCCGGTGGAAAACTGAACTCACCTATTTTTGATCCTTCCAGTCAGAGCCGAGGGCTAGCTAGTTAGATAATCCAGCTGAACAAACAGTTGGTGCAGATTTAGAATAGGGAAAAACTCCTGGTAACAAGAATCTGATCATTTACATAGTCAAACAACGACAACGTGAAATCACAGAGAAAGATAGGTGAACTCAGTTCAGATGCATTGCAAAACTATTTTTTACAGTACTCCCTCTGTTCTTATAACTATAATTTTGTATTTAACTAAAAGCATCGCCAAGACGAAGCTAACTTTCCAGAAAATATAGATGTGAACCTTGATCCATGACAAAGTGAATTCTTTTCTTTTTTAGCAACCACACATCAACACATACATCCAGGACAGAAACATTATTTTCATAAAAAGTAACTACTTGGAGCTTTTAAGAGTGAAATACTGGAGCTAGCCATGTATGCATCATCCATGTACGCAAGATCCCAAATTGCAGATATCAAAATTACAGATTTTCTCATAGCATTGATAATATATGTTACCCATCATGTCATTTTAACACAACATTTTAGTACGTTGGAAGGAAGCAATAATAAAGGAATAAAAAGGAGGACTAGCACGTAGTTCAGTTGGATCTTCAGTAGCAGTTTAGAGGCAGCATTTAATAGCATCAAGTGAACTTTACCCGATAAAAAGGTGAACTTTTCAACACAAGATATGACACTGTTTTTAGGTAATTTTTACCAGAGCATTATCAGGTGGAAAGTTCCATACATAAGACGAAAGCTATGATGCTTTGCAGTATCAGGTGCAAAGTTTGTAGGCTCGCAGAACTGAACTGCAAGAAAATGTAAGTTGAACCTTCACCTTTTCATTATCCGAACTTCGTAGTAGATCACAATCTCGACGGCACTAGCAAAGCAGAACTTCCAACGTGTTTAAACTGATGTCCGCACGGTTTAAGGTGAACTTTCACTTAATAGATGAACTGTTGAGCTTTAATCAGTGAACTTCCCTTTTTTAATCTACAAGGTGAACTTTCAGTTTATTTTCATAGATTAGTATGGAGTGAACTTCAGTAGTTCACTGAGTGAATTCCTTGTTTATTAGCAAATGAACTTTTGTGAAATTAAAATGTGAATTTTCCAGGAACGGATTGAACTTTTTTATAGACATAAAACACAACCCCAACGTTGGACGAAATGAACTTTTCAAAAGAAAGAACTGAACTTCGCAACCACCATGCTTTTCTATTTAGCTCTACATACATCTAGGAGAGAACCATTATTTTCATAAAAGGTAACAGCTGCAGCTTTTAAGAGTGAACTACTGGAGCTGGCCATCACAACCATGACAACTAACTGAGCTGTTTTTTGAAGTTCAGATATCATTGACAAAGGATCTAATTTCTTTTCTAACCAGAAAAATACAATACAAACTTTGTATTAGCTAAAGGACTAAGGGTAAGAAAAAACTAACAGTACCCTGACTACTAAGTGCAGCGCTAGGTGAACTTCAGAGCTGGCCTGGGCAGAGTGTGCATTCCTGGTGAGTTCAGAGGTAGCCAGGGAGAGTCCAGTGCAGCACTAGGGGAATTCAGACACGCTCCATGCCATCGCGGCCTAAAATTGCCCTCGTGTGTGCTCGGCATCAACAACGGGAGTTGGAGATGAGGCCTTACCGAAGGATTTGGCGGGCGCCGGCGACGCGTGCAGGAGGAGGGGCCGCTGGCGATGCGCGCTGGAGGAGAAGGCCGCCCACGAGTCGCGGAGGAGGAGGGGGCCGCCGGTGACGCGCGGAGGAGGAGGGGCCGCGGGCGACGCGCGCTGGAGGAGGGGCTGCGGGCGATGCGCGCTGGAGGAGGGGACCGCGGGCGACGCGGGCTGGAGGAGGGTGACGCCGCCTGGGTGGTAGGAGGTGGGCGCCGCCGGGATTGGAGGAGGTGGGGCGCCGTCAGGGAGGGAGAAGGTGGGCGCCGTCGGGTGGGAGGAGGTGGGCGCCGCCGGGGCGGGAGGAGGTGGGCGCCGCCGGGATTGGAGGAGGTGGGGAGCCGACGGGGAGGGAGGAGGTGGGGAGCCGACGGGGAGGGAGGAGGTGGGGCGGTTGGTCGCCGGGATTGGAAGAGGTGGGGAGCCGCCGGGATTGGAGGAGGTGGGGCGGTTGGTCGTTTTCCTCAGGGGATTTCGCCGGACTCCGTCACCGGCTCCCTCGCGTCGGCTACCGCCGCCGCTCGCTCGCCGGCACCGACGAGGTAGGAGGCGGGATCGGATCGGTTTTTCATTCCAAATTGGGGGAGGTTAGGGCGGGCGGTTCAGTTGCGCGTGGAGGTGGGTTTCGGTTCGGGTCTAGTAGTTTTTGTTGGATCAGGAGTAGAAGGTGGTTTAAGGGGGTTCTAGAATAGCTATTCTAGAACCCCTCTTAAGGGGGGTTCGAGAATAGTCTTGCTCTATATATATATATATATATATAGGATAAATACTTCCTACCCCTGAGTGTAGTTACACCCATATCTATATACTCCCGTACGGAAGTATATACGATACTTTATCGGTTTGAGTATGTTCGTATACTATATCTAAGATACTCCAAACCAAGTTTGGTGAAAAAAATGTAAGTGAACCCATAGTTTGCACTATATATCCGAAATACATGCATATGTATACGTAAAAAATGAGTCTACGTAAAAAAATGTACATACTGCATACAAAGTAGTATATATACTTCCAAAATAGTTGTATATACTTCATACTACATATACATACTATCCAGTATGATAGATACTCTCTAGATTATGAGAAACACGCGTGGGTGTAACTACACCCAGGTGTAGTATGAATATATCCATATATATATATATATATATATATATATATATATATATATATATATATATATATATATATATATATATATATATATATATATATAGGTATGCTATTCTCGAACCCCCCTTAAGAGGGGTTCTAGAATAGCTATTCTAGAACCCCCTTAAACCACCTTCTACTCCTGATCCAACAAAAACTACTAGACCCGAACCGAAACCCACCTCCACGCGCAACTGAACCGCCCGTCCTAACCTCCCCCAATTTGGAATGAAAAACCGATCCGATCCCGCCTCCTACCTCGTCGGTGCCGGCGAGCGAGCGGCGGCGGTAGCCGACGCGAGGGAGCCGGTGACGGAGTCCGGCGAAATCCCCTGAGGAAAACGACCAACCGCCCCACCTCCTCCAATCCCGGCGGCTCCCCACCTCTTCCAATCCCGGCGACCAACCGCCCCACCTCCTCCCTCCCCGTCGGCTCCCCACCTCCTCCCTCCCCGTCGGCTCCCCACCTCCTCCAATCCCGGCGGCGCCCACCTCGTCCCGCCCCGGCGGCGCCCACCTCCTCCCACCCGACGGCGCCCACCTTCTCCCTCCCTGACGGCGCCCCACCTCCTCCAATCCCGGCGGCGCCCACCTCCTACCACCCAGGCGGCGTCACCCTCCTCCAGCCCGCGTCGCCCGCGGTCCCCTCCTCCAGCGCGCATCGCCCGCAGCCCCTCCTCCCGCGCGCGTCGCCCGCGGCCCCTCCTCCTCCGCGCGTCACCGGCGGCCCCCTCCTCCTCCGCGACTCGTGGGCGGCCTTCTCCTCCAGCGCGCATCGCCAGCGGCCCCTCCTCCTGCACGCGTCGCCGGCGCCGCCAAATCCTTCGGTAAGGCCTCATCTCCAACTCCCGTTGTTGATGCCGAGCACACACGAGGGCAATTTTAGGCCGCGATGGCATGGAGCGTGTCCGAATTCCCCTAGTGCTGCACTCGGACTCTCCCCGGCTACCTCCGAACTCACCGGGAATGCACACTCGCCCGGAGCCAGCTCTGAAGTTCACCTAGCGCTGCACTTAGTAGTCAGGGTACTGTTAGTTTTTTCTTACCCTTAGTCCTTTAGCTAATACAAAGTTTGTATTGTATTTTTCTGGTTAGAAAAGAAATTAGATCCTTTGTCAATATCTGCACTTCAAAAAACAGCTCAGTTAGTTGTCATGGTTGTGATGTTCAGTTACCTACCATATATATAGGTCTGCTATTCTCGAACCGGTTCGAGAATAGCTATTCTCGAACCACTTCTGAACTTCCTGGTGTTTCCTAGTGAACTTCTTGACGGAACACCAGAATTGCATGTTCGTGCGGACAGTATTTTTATCTTGGTTTTTGAACCGCTTATCGGAATGATCCATATGATATACCGTTAGATTCGTATGGAAATTTTGCACTTTTTTCGTTTTCATTGTTTTCCCAAATTCTGTATTGTTTAAAATTAATTTTAAATATACAAAACAACATTTTCACGGAATTCACCATTTTCGCACCGTATTTTGGGCGCAGTCTTCAAACCGCCCATCGGATTGATGCATACCATATACCATTGAAAAGGTGTGAAAATTGCGCAACTTTTTCATTTACAATGTTTTTCCTAATAATGTTAGGTTTAAGAGCAGATTTGAATATACTCAAATCAGGTTTCGCGGATTTCATCGTCACCGTAGAGTTTTTGGGTGTTATTTTGAAAACCGCTCGTCGGATTGATGCATACGATATACCATTGGAAAGCTGTAAAAATTGCGCATGTTTTTCGTCAAGACAGTTTTCCCAAATTATTAATAGTTTTGATCTAATTTTCAATATACTAAAAACGGAGGTGGTAGTAGGCAAATCAAGGATTTGACATTGACATGCCTACGGTGCTTGAGTGGGGAGGGACAACATGCTAGATTGAAATTATCCTCATATTGTCTTCAATCAGTCGAGGTGGGGGTCTGTTTGGGCAACTGATACTCGTAGAGATGATTTTAACACGTAAGATTTCCGCCCGTGAAAAACAGAATATTTGAACTTCGGTGCACATACATGCGAACTTCCGAATATGTGTGAGTGAACTTCTGATCGCGAAATAAATGGTCTCTATTGCGTCTGGTATTATGGCCGTAGTTCTCTAACCGTTTATTGTAAAGACGCCAGTAATATATCATTGGAAAGCTATGTAAATTCCGCATCTTTTCCTTATTGATCTTTTACGAAATTCTTGGCAATTTAAGAGCGGGTTTAAATTTACAAAACTCCATTTTTTCAAACTTCTCGCTCTTTTGCAATAGTTCTTCTCATAGAACTTTAACGTTTATATGAAGTGAACTTGCCATATCAATAAGGTGAACCTATGAATATCTTATCAGCCACACATTAACAAGGCGTACATGGTCATAATATGTTTTCAAAGTTCTCAATTTTTTGTGTTTTTTTCACGTACGTCAAGTGTGAACTTTCAGTGGTGGCAACACGATGAAGAGTTCAATTTGATTATCATGTGGATAGGTTTGAACTTTCAGAATAAAAGGTTAACTCCCCCACGAAACTGTGATACAAGAAAGTATAATTTTCTGCATCAATATTGTGAACTCCACCGAGAAAAAGTATTTTCGTACATAAAAAGTAACTTTCATTTGTAAATGAAGTGTACTCTAAAGATAAAATAGCAAGTTGCAATGTTAAGCTTATATACTGAACTCCCGACGTATACGAATAGAGCATCTTGACAAAGAGAAGTAAACTGCTACATAACAAGTACGAATAAAATATGCACTAAAGTCAGGCAATATTTTCCATGGATTGCTTCAATATTTTTGTTATAGCCAGAACTTCCTGAAAAACAAAAATGAACTTCTCGCTGAATTATTTTTCTGAGAAAAATAAATACAAATAGGAGTTTCCTAGTACAGGCTCGACTAGACAAAGTAGTAATCTAGTATTGAGCTAAAGCAAAAATGTATAGCTAGCACTATCCAGAACATCAGAGGAAGACATAATACAAACAAATGTTACATAGTGTTGGAATGCCATACAAATAATTATGCAAGAAAAAGCATATCGGACAGTCGCATGTGTATGTGCTAAAGGAGCTAGTTGCCTTCCTTGTCCAATCTTTTGACCGTGCTGGAGATTCAAGGTAAAACTGAAGTCTGAGAAGTCAACTCCACACATTGTCATAAACTTCACATAATGTAAAACTGAACCGCAGATAAACTGAAATTGTCCCCGTGCTTCGCGTCCAACTCTATCTGCGCCAACTGAGGTCCCCGTGCTGGTCTGGTTCGGAGGTGGAGGGCAGCGAAGCTTAGGAGGAGTCACAGCCCAGCGCGGGAGAAGGGGCGCAAGGTGTACTTCAGGACGACGCCCAAGGTGGACTTCTCAGCGCAGTGTGATGGGCTCCTGAGGGTGGCGACCGTGAACTTGTAAGCTGTGGTAGGGCGTGCGGAGCAGTTCAATACAGCATCACAACCTGCAAAATGAAGTGAACCTTCTCTGACAAATGAAGTGAACTCTCCCAACAATAAAAACTGAACTTCATCATAAATTTTGACTTTCACATGCAAGTAAACAAACAAATGCACTGTTTTAAACCAAAATAGATTAACTGTTTAAATTAGACAAGTGTACCCTAGACATTGTTTTTTCTACAGGACTACGAACTCCTTTTTTACCTAATTGAACTACTCAAAGTTAACAAGTGAGCTGCTCGATGCTATAAAAAATACACAATTCAGCAGGTGTGCGGGAGTTCAGAGGAGATACCTTCTGAGAGCTGGTTGGAGGGTTCCTCTGGGCGGACAACAGAAATCTGGGAGCAGGGTCGGCATCCCTGCAGGAATTGTAGCCGGCTGCCAGCTACGACCATCTTCTTGTGGACTCCCCGCAGGCGCACACTAGACTGCCATTGTAGGGACGAGTGGCCTCCCGACGGTGCTCAGCCTACTAAGAAGTGAACTTCCATGCAAGGCTCGAATGAACACCTGTATACTTCTACAAGTTGAAAATTGATGGGTAGACTGGGCTTCTAATGCCCATTTCAACAAGATGAATCACAGTGGCAATTGAATCAATTAAGTAGATACAGAGAGAGGGGTAGACATGATCTCTCCTTATTTCCCAGAAAATCGCCAATCAGTGTACTCATCTGTATTAGCAAGCTGCAAGTAGTAGTGAAGGTAGTAAGAAAAGAAATATTTTAACCCAACACGAGATAAAAACTTATGCAGATTCATGTAGGAGACTAAGGGGGCAGTAGCAAATCATTTTGTATTTTTAAGAAGGGAACTTCAGCATGATGAATTGATACTTTTATCAACAAAGTGAACCCCCTTTGTAGTAATAAATGAACTTTTCAGAGAAATAAAAGTGAACTCCACTTTTTTTTGAACTGCTCTTTTAGTGTATGCTTTTAACTGAAACTATCAGACACACTAAATGAACTCCTGAAAAATATAAAGTGAACTGCTCCCGTGAATAGTATGAACTTCTGTTTGGTATCGCAAATGAATAAAATTACTCTATTCTAATAGGCATATCAACAGACACCTATGGAGCATCAAATTTCTATCAGAAAACAAGGCCATTTTGCATTTTATTTCCAAAAGTACTCTGCATCGCAGGATTGTGAATGCATATTTTGTTCAGGGGAGAGAGAGAGAGAAAGTTGTGAGCTCTATCCCTTTTTTGGCGTTCCCTGCTCCATGTGGTCGGACTGACTGCACTTCCCCAGAGCATTCCATTTATACTAGAATGGCCATACATCTGCACTTCCCATATTTGATGAATGCACTTCTAGGAAATGAATAACGAACTTCGAAATATTTAAATATGTTGTACTACTAAAAATGGAGCACACTTCCCTAATGATGGTGGCCGAGGGTTCTTCAAGGCCTTCCTTAATGGCTGGTAGCCTGGTACTACGATGAGACCAACAAAAGACTAGTAATAATCAAGAAACTAACATTTGATTGCCTTCAGGTTCGAGCACAGAAACTCGGTAGCAACTTCTTAGAACTTTGTCACAACTATACCTAATTGTGTCCAGACTGTAGGTATGTGCAAGTGCAATGATTTACTTTAACATTCTAGAGTGAACTGCCCGGGATGTATGGAGTGCACTTCCCTGATGTATATGATGCACATGAAATGGACTCCCGCAAAATAAAAAGAGTGAACTTGCCATTTTGAACAAAGTGAACTGTGAGTAGATCTGGAGCGAAACCAACTTACGAATTTAAAAACAAAATTTCACAATAAGGTGAATTGGACCAACAGAACTTCCCAAAAATTAAATGCGAACTTCGCAATGGGTTTAACCTAACTCGTCAACCAAATGTAAATATTTACAAAAAAAAATCATGCACAACAGCGGTTAAGTAATACAGTCTAGCACCAACATGAGTTTTTATATCCGAACTTCCCGCACAAGCTCTCTAAACTGACTGCGCACTATTTCTAAACTACAGGTAGTGCAGAGCTAGGAAGCCACACACGCTGCGGTTCAGATGTATCTTTAGTAGTAGTTCAGAGTCAGTGTTCCACTGGATTAAGCCGTGCAGTAGGCCGCTCGGCTGGATGAGAAAAGATAAACTTACCCAGACTGAGGTGGTGGCTTTGGAGATCGCCGCAAGGCTGAGGCTTTCAGCAGCGATGGATTTCCATGACATGCAGTGGAGCACCCAGCCAGGCAGGAGAAGACGGGGTCGTTGGAGTTCCTCCTGTGACCGGACACATAGGCGGCAATGCGGATACTACAAGACAGTAATGTCTTTGTTAATAATAAGAAGTGAACTTCCCTTGTGAATAATATGAACTATACTAATATTTTCATGAAACATCACGTTTTTGCAGAATGAACTTCGTAACAAGCGAATTGTGAACTTCCAAATTGCTACTGGCAAATCAATGAGAAAAGGTACACACCAGTAAGATCTATCAGCACAAGAAATGTGGACTTGTTGGGTTCATTATAAATTCTGCTGGCTAGTTGTATAGCTGAAAAGATTTCTCTGGTAAGCATCAAACCTGTGCAGAAGTTCACGATTATGCGGACTCCCCAAGAATTTCAACGCCATATAGAGGGAACTTCGGGGCTGTTCGAAGTGAACTCCCTAACTAAAATTATGAATCGCGGCATGTTTATGCGAACTTTCTATGGTGAAATCCTAGTCCAATCGAAGTAAATTCGACCCAATCAAATAGCACTTCCAACCCATCTGAACATTTTCACTATCCAAAAAAAAACAAGTAGCAAGAGATGTAAACTTCATGAATTTGGAGAAGTGAACTACATGGATTAGAAGAAGTTAACTTCACCAATAGTGCACACATCCTGGCAATGCTCCTGAGAGAACATCACTGTCATTCTGTAGACTCTCAAGTAATGCGCAAAAGCTAAACTAACTTCCTGCCAACGGAGAATGGAATTTCAGAGAGAAAAAAGCGAACTTCCTGAAAAATGAACTTGTAGAATTAACGTGTTATCAGACATGCATCAACATATAAATGAATTATTATTGAACTCCTAGGCGAGAAAAAACAAACTTCAATCTACCATTCTCTCTATCCATAAAAATAAAAATGGAAATAAAAAGGAAAATTGAAAAGCCTTATGTCCCATATTCAAAATATGCAATAGATATTCAGTACCCATTTTTTAATCATATATGAGCACCACTAAGTAATCTGCACAACCAATACCGAATAAGTGTACTGTATGTAATAGAGAATGTGAAGTTTCGAATTTTGATTTTACATGACCTTGAACTGAATTTCAGAAGAAATACTAAACAGAACTTTTGAAGAATACAAAACTGAACCTCAGGATTTTTGAAGCTAATAACCTATACTCTGTTGAACTTCTTTTTTTAAGCTAATAAGCTACTGTTGTTTACTAAGTGGACTTCCTTTTTATGGTAAACTAAATTTATTTATTCAAAAAAGGGGAACATTCTGGTAATTTAAAACTGAACTTTTCAGAGAGACAAAGGTGAACTTCAAAGCAATGTATCTTCTCTGTTTCGCTTTTGAACTAAAGCGTCAGTCAGAAAACGAACTCCAAGAAAATAATAAGTGAACTCACAATGGTGAACAATGTGAACTACCTTTCTTCCGTAGAAGGATCAACCTATGTCTCTATGTCAAATACGTACAGAAGAAAGGGACTGTCCCAAGAAGTGATTTAACTAACCAGTGAACTTCCACAATGAACTTTTTGGACAGAAAAATGTGAACTTACCAAATAAAGCGCACTTCTATTTTTATACAGTGAAATTCCTATTTTCACCAATGTGAAATTCACATTATATGAGTTTCTCTACAAAATAGAATACAGTTAACATCAGTGAGTAATCAACTAAGCATCAACAAGAAATTAGTAGCATCACTTCAGCGATTAGCAGGGTTAATAATAGGAGTAAGAAGCTACAGCATCTCCGCAGCCTGTACAGCAAGTATATAGGAAAACTGAAAGAAATTATTGGAGGCATCTTACCAAATTGTACTCCTATCCTATCGGTCATGTAGCATACTTCAAGATGATAAAAGCATAACACTCATAATGAACTTCACTTTTTTGTGTCAGAACTACCAAAAAGATGTGACTAACTGCAACACAAGGCTCTAGCTAAACTGGGATACAACATGTTCGCGAGAATGAAGCGAACTTCAATAGTAAATATTCTATCTAGCAGGAATACATAAACTAAAAATAGCAGTAGATGTGAACTTCACGAATTAAGAGAAGTGAGCTTAACAAGTAAGGAGAAGGGAGCTTCACATATTAGAAGAAGTGAACTCACGATGATGTTGTCCCCTAACGAACATCGCGGCCAGCATTGATGGACTTCCCCTGGCTACCAGCGATGGACTCCCATGGCGGGGATGCAGGGGACTCCTCTGATTTTATCAACTAAACTTCTGCAATTTAAGGTATCAAATTGTTGTAACCTGAATACTGAACTCTTGTTTTATTTTCCTCTAGAAGAGATGTTGCAGTTTTTATCACACTCGACTTCTGACTTTTATAAAATGAACTTCACAACTTTATAAAGATGAACACTTTTTTTCGTGTGCAGAGAACTACGATAAGATGAAATTAATTAACCAAAACAAAACAAAAATATGGAGTTGTAGCTTGATAGAAAAATCCCCCAAACAAGAGCGATTAGCTCATCATCTTCAACAAAAACATGTGCCTACTCTAAATTAGGCCAAACTCCAGCGGCGGAGACCAGTGAATCCCCTGGCGGCTCTCTGAACTCCGATGGCTACACGAGCATAGCACCAGGACCAAAGTTTTGGATTTTGTTTTGCAAATTTTACCGCCCTGGACGAAATGGGCGAATTTCGTCTTTTTGGAAAATTTTCGGAAACTCTCGGACGAAAAGCACAATCCAAAATTTGAATTTCTGAACGAAAACTGTGCGAAAAATGAACGAAAAATAAACGAAATTGTACAAACAAATTGAAATCCTGCAGCAATAGAACTAATCTGAGTAAAACTGAACAACAAAGATCCGTTGCTTGCTTATACACACACAAATCGCTCGAGTTACAACAATAGGACTCCAATCAGCAATTCGAGTTAGCTCGTTTACTTACAAATACTCACCGGAATAGTTCTACTAGGTGGAATCTCACACGCGTACGCAGGGACGAGCGCGCGCAGGGCCTTGGCCGCAGGGACGGGCGCGCAGGCCTCCTCCAGGACGTATGGTTCTGCAGCTGAGCCGAAGGACTTCATACCTGGCGCTCGAGGTGGACTGTAGGGAAACACGATGGGGAGGAGGGGAGGTCGGGCAAGGCAGGACGGCGCCGCCCTATGGAATCCCGCGCGCCTCCCTTGCGAACTGCCGTGGGTGGAGCCGCCGGACCCATGGGAATCAGGGATGTATCGACGTCGGGCCACGCGCGATGCAGGGAAGGGCCTCCTCCAGACCAGCCGTGGTGGAGCCCTCACTCGCCGGTCACAGGGGAGATGGGGGAGGCGGGACCGTCGAGGTAGAGGATGGAGGTTGGGGCCGCGCCGTTGGGGAGGGAGGTTGGGCGTCGCGCCGTCTATGGGGTGGCCGGCGACGACGGCGCGCTAGGTGGGTGGCCGGCCGGGGCAGGAGGCGGGGAAGGGCCATGGGGGGCGGGCGTGGTGGTGGATAAGGCAGGAAGTTCGCCTAGGCAGGTTTTGGGCTGGGTCGGTCGGTTCTTTCGGTGGGTTTCGGGCGGGTCGGGATAAGAAGGTAAGCGGGAATAGGGGGTTCGAGAATAGCTATTCTAGAACCCCTCTTAAGGGGGGTTCGAGAATAGTTGGGCTCTAGAGCTGGACTATTCTCGAACCCCCCTTAAGAGGGGTTCTAGAATAGCTATTCTCAAACCCCTTGATCCGACTTGGTTTTTCTCTGCACCGAACCGGACCGTCGCCTGGTCACCCCGCCGCACCCTCCCCGAACCGGCCCACCTCCAATCCCCGAACTACCCACTTTCTTCCCCGTCACCCCGTGTCGCCTCCCACCATCCATCGCTACCCGCCTCCTCCACGCCGCCGGTGGCCGCCCATCCTCGCAGCCTCCTGGATCCCGCTGCCGCGTACCTCCTAGGTCGCCCCCGCATGCGCCTCCTGGACCCCGCCGCCGCGCACCTCCTAGATCCCCGCCGCCGCGCGCCTCCTGGACCCGCCGCCGCGCGCCTTCTGTAGCCGCCGCTGCGCGCCTCCTGGATCCCCGCCGCCCCGCGGTCGCCCCCTATCCACCGCGCCGTCCAACCTGACTGCCGCAGTCACACGAAGGGCGGAGCGAGGGACGCGTGAAGTTCAGTTCTCCCAATCTTTAGAGTTCAGTTCTCCTGATCCGTGGATTTCAATGCTTTTAAGACCTGCTAGTTGCTTTCAATCCGTGGATTTCAATGCTTTTAAGATTAGCCATCAATTTCAGTTCTAACGTTGGGGGTGCAGGCTGGATGATTCTCCTATATTCTGAAGTCCGCTCATTCGATCAAGGCACTTCACCAGTGAACTTCCCCTTGAAGTTCTGTAACTCGCAATGGCTGGGACTCCTACTAGCAATGGCCTGGACTAGCACTCTCACGCCAGCCTGGACTCCCACCTAGTGTTCCTCGTTGTGGCCATGGAGCGGAACTAATCTGCCTACTGCTGGTGGACTAGGGGTGCTAGCGTAACTTCTACGATGCTGCTGTTGGTACGTACTAGACTATACTGTACTATCTCTCCCTGTACTGTCCATTTGTTGTTCTTTGTTATTTAGGCAAAAGCTAACCAAGCCTGGGCAGAAATACAGTACATTTATGTCTTCTCATGCGTGTCTGACTATAAGAAAACGTAGATGTTAAATATGTTCACAAAGAGAAAGTTCACTTTGGATTTTGTCTTTTTTATCCATAGGCAGCAACGATTGAAGAAAACATTGAGCTATAAAAATACATGAAGTTCATCTCGAATTTGCCAGAAGTTCAGTGTCAGCCCAATCTAGAAATATTAGCATCTCCATCAGTACACAGAGAAATCAATTCATCTGTGGCTGTTGTTTGTTGCGGAGAGGTTCACTTATTTGTTTTTAGAAAGTTCAGTCGGCTTCTCAGAAAAATGTCCTGCTGCAACAAGAGTGAGCTTCTCTCAATGTTCTACCAAGGATTTCTTTCATTGCAGAATTGGGTGCAGAATGATGTTGTTATGGTTCTGAACTAATGGTATTTTAGATCAGAACCACCACTAGTTCATAGTTGAACTACTGATTCTTGCCTTGGCAGCATGCTTGGCCAGCCCTCCTCACTGTTTAGAACCTCCGCCGAATGCCGCCACTGATGCAGTCGTTGTCTATGTTTGAGCAGTCCACTTCAACTATTAAAAACAAAGTAGGTCACTTAAAAAGAAAGAAATACGGCATATGCATGTGTTTATTTGTGCCTGACTATAACAAAGTAGATGTTCAATTTGTTTGTGAGGAGTTATCATTTTTGTAGAACTTATCTTTTTCATATAGTAGTTCGCTTAGTATGCATATAAAAGTTCACTGAAGATTTTCTGTCAGTTCACATGGTATGCATCTAAAAAGTTCACTTTATTTAACGTAGGGATACATGTCCATTAATCTGCATTGCCTATGAAGCATGTACAATCTGATTGTGTGTTAGTTATTTTTTTTTCCTGGGAGTTCGCCGTGTCAATTATTTTGTTCGCAAGGTCACACAATTTTTGTTTGGAATTTAACTTTCTCATAATGTGAAAGTTCACTATTGCAGAGCTCGAGGGTGCAGAGCAGGAGCGATGTTATGAAAACCAACGATGGCTGCTATAGACCTCCATCTCCAGACCTCAATGGAGTGCGGCCTCCCATGCTCTCTAGTGATGCGCCTGATTACCATCGCCTCCATGTGCGTCGTGCGGGCGTCAAGAGTCCATACTACCGTGAACTGTGAAGAGCAGGACTCACCCCGAGTGCATATGCGAACTCTCCCCGAGGATCCTCCCACTCCTCCTCACCATGTGCTTTGAAGGTAATCGGAATTTATGGCGCATAGATGTTTGCTTCCATTTCTAAACGGGAAGTGCTATGTTTCTAGAATAATGTCCACAATAATTTGCCTGTCTGTGTTGACGCTCCTATAATTTACAAAATGTTGTTCTTTCACATGCTGGAGAAGTTCACTCAGTGTTCTAGACCGGTCCAGTACATGAAAATCATATAGTGGGGACATAATTAAATCATTTAAACTGAGCGCTTTGTGCATGTTTTGATATTCTGCATAATGACCCAGCACAATATACAACTTTTTTTTGGATAATATTATAATTGCATGGGTGATTGCTCTTAACTCAGTTGGTTTAAACCAGATTAATGTTAGACATTGTCGGAGAGGAAACACCATTGTAAAAAATAATCATGGTAATAGTAACTTATGTAGCAATGCGCTAAATTATCAGAATTTTTCCAGCAGTTCACTCTCTGATGTATTGAAGTTTCCTTTTTTAGAAATTGACTTGGCGGCATGACGTACTGAGAGTTTTTTTTACTAAGTATATGCATGTGAGCTCAAGATTATCATTCTGAAAGTTCGCATAATCTATTTTTTAGCCGAGAAGTTCACTTCATGTATGTGTGAATTCAGATATCAAATGAGGGTACTATAGACAGGAAAGCTGACACCATAGAAAATCTAGCATCGATATTTATCTGTTCTGGGTGTTCACTTTTTATTTTAGAAATGGAAGTTCACTTATATTGCATCTGCAGTTCAGCTCTGAAGAATCAAGTTCATTTTAGTATTTTTGGGTGGTTCACTTATTCGGCATCCACAGTTCACATGAATATGAGAAGTACTTCACATTTGGCATTGGTGCAGTTCACTGTTAGCCATGGTTCAGCTCAGTTTGTTGTTGTTTGTCACAAATACACTACCCCCTGGAGTTCGCCATGTGCCGTCGGGGAGTCCACCCAAGCCTACCCCCAACAGTTTTGTGTGTGTGGCCAGGAGCCAACGTGAGGTGCTGGGAGCGCCGTCCCTGCACCAGCATGGCCTCCTGCTCTTCCAGGGTGACGGCGACATGAGGGGCTACAGTTTCCAGGTCGTGCTCCGTCATGTTCAAGGTATACGTTTCCTTCTGACTGGTTTGTGAACTTGCTCGATGACCTGCACAATTCTGAACTGCCTGATGCTGATCTAGAATTACTCTACTTAACCAGATTTTCTATGTGAAATTTTGTCTCGAGATTCGCTGGTTCATTGTATGAACAACAAACACATCTTTACTTAAAAAAAGGATGTCCATCTATTAAATGTGGAGAGGTTCATTTACTGAACAATCGAAGTCCACTCTGAAATATAAATGATATTTAAGCAGTTCACTAATTCGACATAGATAGTTCACTTGGTAAAATAAGAAATAAGAAAAAGGTCGTAGCAGTGCCAGGATGAGTGCACTATGGGTGAAGTTAACTTCTCCTAATCCGTGTAGTTCACTTCTCCAAATTCATGAAGTTTATATCTCTTGCTACTTATTTATTTAGTTTCATCCATCGGGTTTAGATAGTACAATTCTTTATTTAGTTCCTTGTGAAAGTCAATTTTTTGTCGAAGTTCAGTTTTATTGACGGGAGAGTTCACTTTATTTTTTAGAAGTTCAATTGGTATAGTGTAGATATTCATTTCTTTCAGCAAAAAGGTTCTAATTCACCCATAAGGGAAAAAGTTCGCATTTTGTTGTCACAAAGTTCACTATTTTCAAATCTGGAAGTTTGCATCTGTTGCTAATTTTTATTGTACTTCTACATGGTGTGTGGTACTACCTAAATTACCCTCAGTTCATGTCACTTGCGTTTTTCTTTGATTTGTCAAACGGTATGCTCTGTAAGTTCAATATGAACGCATTGGTATTTCACTTTGTGTCGCTGAAAAATCATCTTATTGTAGGGCAGTTCATTTTAAATATGCACAAAGTTCAGTTGTGTCACACATGAAAATTCATTTCATTTTGATTTGGAAAACAAATTGAATGGTGGCAGGAAGTTATTATTTTTAGAGATTGTCCTGTGAGCTATTTCTTGTAGTTGTTGTGAACTGCTACTGCGCTCTTTGTCCTAGGTATTTTCTTTTCTAATGTTATGATTTTTTTTTGTTCACTCACATCATGGAAGCAATGTGTCGGTAGTCCACGGCTTCAGCGAGTCTCTCATGCCCAGGTCAGCCTGCCGCGCGTCCCGCGACCCGCCCCCACCGCCTGCTGCGCGCCCTAGCGACCGCCGCCCCCACCACCTGCCACGCGCACGGCCCCCGCCGCCCCCACCAACTGTCGGAGGCGCCACTCCCTTCGCCTATTGCGCGACCGGCTGGCGCAGGGGACGCCTAACCCATGCCCTGCATCTCCACCATCTCCGGCCAACAGCGCTGCTTCCTAATTGGTGAAGTTCACATCTCCTGCTAGTTTAGATATTCCTACTAGGTGAATTAGTCTTTCCAAATTTGATTTTATTAGTTAACTGAATTTTGAAGTTCACAAATGAAGAAATGTGAAGTTCAGATATAGACACAAAGCTGCCGACGTTGCCCCTGGTACTTGGTCTCGCCAACGACCTCACAACCAGACCCGTACCTTGCTGCTGCTCCGAACTCCGGACGGTGCTGCTCAGAACTGCCCTCTGCGCTACCCAGGTGATGCGGTTCAGTTTTCTTCAGGTTCTCTCAACTTCTGGAAAATTTTCACTTAACCTGTGGTAATCCAATCAGTCACGGCAGAGAAAACCTATCAAGTTTTGATTAAAAAAAAGTACAACTTTCTATCCGTGCAAACCACTGTGTTCACTAGATGTACAAAAAGAAGATCGGTCATTCATGAGTTAATTTATGTTACATTCAACCATCCATACAATGGCATTTCATACTTTCCTGAGAAAAGTGTATAAAAGGTTAAGAAAAATAGAAGTCCACTTCTCAAACTATGTTAGAAATTAATTCTAGCACCATGGAAGTTTGCTTCTCTATGGTTTTGTCAGAACAAGCAGTCAAGATATTCAAGAAACAGGAAGTTAGCATGCTCATTAGGGGGAGTGCACTCAAATAGATATATATTAAAAATTAATAGCTGAAAATGAATAATCAACCACCATCCATATCTGAAAGTGCAATTTTCAGTTCGGAGCAGTATGCTAATCCCAACATGAAAGTGCATATCACCGAGCAATTTTTCACACTGTGAAAGTTCATTTTATTTTTCTATGAAACAAACTAAATGGTAATGGTGAGTTCACTTTTGTAAAAGTGAAGTTCACTCCGCAAATAAAGTGAAGTTCATTTGAACAAAAATGCATATTGCTGCAATCTTGTTTTGATGTATATAAGCATTATCTAGTATTTCGTTTGATCTTAACCATCTACCACTGTTTACTAGTATCCTTATGCTGCCTTTTTTGTTATATGTAAGGAACACTACTTGACTGAGCCTACTATGCTATATCTAAGACGTGGCATGATGATCCGGTAATACTTCATTGGGATTTCAACGCTGAAACTTAAGGTAATTATCTAGTAAACTATGCATATGCATTCAAGATTCCATTCATGTTCCCTATTATTATGTTGTTATACTGATTCTTAACACTAAGAAAGATCTATATTTTGCCCAGAGCAGTCTGTACAAATTAATATCAGAGCAAAAAGGTAGAACAATTTGACATTTTTTCTGCAACTAATTTGAGCAGTACTAATCTCAAAAGTATCTGAAACCTACAAAGCTTCACAAGCCTTCACTTGAGTTTGTGATTTTTATGCTAATAAGATCTGTGGAATTTCGTTTTTGAAGTTCACATTACTTGATTGGCGTAGTGCACCTTTTTCCATATGTGAAGATTTGACCTGAACTTGTATGTTTATGGTTCTGATATTGCGTGTGTTTGTTTTTTTTTTGTTCTGAACTGCTATTGGATAGGAAATAGTATCATTTTAGCATGACTATATCTTCAATTTCTTAAATGACCACCTTCCATGCCTTGAAAACTGATATATCTGAGAGCTTAAGTAGCACTTTTTAATATCTCCAAACTATTATGCTTTTATGTTAAAGCAATGCGTGTGTTAGTATTTTTTAGTTGTGTTGTATCAGCTCGAGCGACCAAGCTTGAGCTTTGGATCACATTATTTACGGAGATTGGAGTCAGGTGCATATGGCTGCAGCTTGTGCACAAAATCTTTGGAAGGTTGCTTGTTCCCAGATTATTGACAGCAAAGTCTATATATGTTTTCGTACTAATCTTTTCCCCTATTAATGTAAATGCTAGGCAAATCCAGCTGCACACTGAAGGATGCAGCCCCATTCATCGCCCATAATGTCAGGGCTGGATCTACATCCTCTATTGCCTCTGCTCCTGCCTCAGCAGCACAGTCACTTCATAGCTTCTTCACGAGCGGTTGTGGAATAAATCATTGCATATTCTGACAAAGTGGACATAATGCTATGCTTGTACTGTGGTGTTACAAGATGTTGAAAGCTTAGATGTGCGTCCTTAAATTACTCTAGTTCTAACAAGTGGGCATAATGGACTTTACAAGTGTATCTCGTCTTTCCTGTAACCTAGCTATTTGTTTGACGGTACCAGGGATCCAACAATCTCAGTTGATCCTTATATTATGAGTGTATACCAGTTCAATTTTGCTTGTGTGGACAGTCCACTTTTGTGCATGTCGACAGTTCACCCTTGCATCTGCGTGCTCGCTAAAATAACTCAGTTTGCAACATTTTTATCATGAGTTCAGTTTCTTTGATGTTGGAGTTCATATTATAGTTTGCAAAAATCCAGAGTTGTTTTTCTCGGGATTCATTATCCATGGTTTTTTTCTCAGTAAAGATACCTGAAGTTTACTGTTAAGAATCTGCTAGTTCGAAATATTGTGCGGGGATGGAAGAGCAGTACACTCTGAAAAAAAGATGGTCTGTTAGCTTCGTATTTCAGCAAAGGTTGGACAATTGCAGTATATCAAAAGAATAACTCCACGTTTTTCACACATCATGTTTACGCATTTTTGTTTCATCCACTGATTTCAGTTAAAGCATACAAGCAGAAACACTGAAGTTCACCTCGTGCAAGTACAACAATTCAGGGGTTCATCTTTTTTCAGCGAAGTTTATTAAAAAAACACAGTTTCGTCATAATTCGCGACTGGAAGTTCACCAATATTTACCGCGAAGTTCACGTGCTTGTAGGAGGCAGTTCACGTACTCAATTTTTCACGGGCGGAAATCTTAGGTATTAAATTCATCCATGCGTGCATCAATTGACCAAATCGATCCTATCTTTCAGTAGTTGACACCAAATATGAGCTGAGTTTCACACTAACATGTCGTCCCCCTCACCCGACTACCGAAGGCGTGTTAATTTCAAACCGTTGGCATGCCGACAACCATCATTTTTTTTAGTATACATAAAATTACTTTAAAACAGTTAATAATTTGGAAAAGTGTTCAGCACGAAAAAGTTGTGCAATTTCCACACGTTTCTAACGGTATATCACACATGTCTATCTGGTTAACAGTTTGGAAAATGTGCCCCAAACAATACAAAATCAGAGAAATTCGCGAAAACAGATTTGAGTATTTTTAAAACTGCTCTTAAAATGTCATTTTTTTTGGAAAACAATCTGAATGAATAAGATTCGCCGTTTTCTTACCTTTCCAATGGTATATTGCATGCATAAATCCGACAAACAGTTTCAATATGGCGGCCAAAAAACTGTACGGAAATCGTGAATTCCGCGAAATAGTTTTTAGTATTTTTGAAATTATTTGTAAACTGTAAATAATTTGGGAAAACTTTCTGAATGAAAAAGTTGCAAAATTTCGATACCTTTCCAACGGTATATCATATGCATCATTCCGATAAACTTCATGAAAATCAACCTCGAAACACTGTCCGCCAAAACATGGAATTTGGATGCTCCGTCGAGAAGTTCACACCACTGTGCAGGGGAAGTTCAGAAAGGGTTGGAGAATAGCTATTCTCGAACCGGTTCGAGAATAGCAGACCTATATATATATATATATATATATATATATATATATATAGGATAAATACTTCCTACCCCTGGGTGTAGTTACACCCATATCTATATACCTCCGTACGGTAGTATATATGATACTTTATCGGTTTGAGTATGTTCGTATACTATATCTAAGATACTCCAAATCAAGTTTGGTGAAAAAAATGCAAGTGAACTCATAGTTTACACTATATATGCGAAATACATGCATATGTACACGTAAAAAATGAGTCTACGTAAAATAATGTACATACTGCCTACAAAGTAGTATATATACTTCCAAAATAGTTTTATATACTTCATACTACATGTACATACTATCCGGTATGATAGATACTCTCTAGATTATGAGAAACACGCGTGGGTGTAACTACACCCGGGTGTAGTATGAATATGTCCTATATATATATATATATATATAACTATTCTCGAACCCTTTCTGAACTTCCGGGTGTTTGCTAGTGAACTTCTCGACGGAATACCAGAATTGCATGTTCGTGCGGACAGTATTTTCATGATGATTTTCAAACCGCTTATCGGATTGATGCGTATAATATACCGTTGGATTCGCACGGAAATTTTGCAACTTTTTCGTGTTCATTGTTTTCCCAGATTCTGTAGTTATAAAAACTAATTTTAAATATACAAAACAACATTTTCGCGGATTTCTTTGTTTTCTTGCAGTTTTGGGGGTTTAATTTTCAATCGGCTTATCCGATTGACGCGTATGATATACCGTTGGAAAGCTGTTGACTAGGCGCACATGTTTCATGTAGAAAATTTCTCCAAATTTCTTACAGTTTAAGAGCAGATTTGAAAATACGTGATTCTGCTTTCCGAATTTCTCGTTTTTTCTATTGTTTTTTGGGATTTATTTCCGAACCACTTGTCGGAATGTTTCAAATAAAAGTTTGTTGAAAAGATATTGATTAGGCGCAACTTTTTCATGTTAAACTTTTGTCCAAATTCTAAATGGTTTAAGTTTAATTTCAGATATACACAAAAGCGGAGATAACGCCGACATGAGAACTTTTTAAATTGGCTCATCCAAATTGATTAGGTGTGGCATTACGGTGTTTTGGAGTATTAATAGAGTTATATGAGTCCTAATTGTACGTGGGGCGGATCAATTTGCACAATAAAAGGTTGTACGAATGACTTCTACGCATATGATTTCCGCCCAACAAAATAGAGTACATGAGCTGCTCTAATATAGAAGTGAACTTCTCGATACATCTTAGTGAACTTCCGGTCGCGGTATAAAAGTTTTAGACATGCTCAAAATGTACTTTCTACATGTTCAAAGTGAACCTTCGCGCCGGTACAAAGTGAAGTTTGACAAAAGCAATTTTCCGGTATGTTCATAGTGAACTTCCCCCATGTTCAAAGTTAATATTAATAAAATATAAATTTCTAGCTTGTTTCCCAATGTTGAACTAGTTAACTGTTGCAAGCTGGAACAATGAACTAGAAACTGCATGTAGTTCACTATACTTTGATGAAAAGTTCATTCTACGGAGTTTTTGGTTGTTTTGTTTTCCTTTACTATTTTGGAGGTTGTAATTATTTTACAGAGAACTGGTGACATCTAAAGAGCGAACTTCCCTATAAAAATTATAATTTCTTTGTTTAATGCCAAAGCCAAACAAGTGGACTTTGCATCAAAGATATATACACGTTCTTTCTTTTTTCCAACGGACCGCACAAGCCCAGGTGTACCGACAAAGACAAGTGAATGTTGTACTGACAATGATAAGTGAATGCATAGCATGTGTACTGCGGCAGATTTTACACAATTTTATAGAACAATTCGTACTGCTCAGAAATTGCACAAACACACCAATATGCTAAGAAACAAAATTTGTAAACTAGAAATCCCAATCATGCATAGCCAAGTAGCAATTCAAAACCACATAAACTGGCACCTGCTCACTACATGCTCACTCAATGCACAACTTCCTACCGAAGAAATAAACTTTTTCATACGTGACTGAACATCTTCCTCACAAAGAAGTGTACTGCTCCCCTAGATGCATAATAGTGAACTTCACACATAATTAATACACGTAAGTCATCCACCCATCAGCGCAAATATCGAAGCGAACTTCACAAACAATCCATCTAGTAGACTCAAATAAAAATCCATCTTGTGGGAATAGTCTAAATTGAAGTATCAGGACACAAGAAATTCACAAATAGAGAAGTTAACTCCACAAATTAGTATCAGTGAGCTTCACTGAGCCAGCGGCATGCCCATCCTAGCGATGCCCCTGTAACGGACGCCACCGTGGCGCGACATTTGGGCTTGAAAACGCCATGGACATGGAGCGACCGCTAAGCCGCATCCACTTTCAAGAAGTAGTGTAGGGCTAGCAACACGTTTATGTCCTCGTCCTCTGCAAGCATTGCCTCATCAGAGTTGGTCTGTGATCGGGGAGTCCTTGTTGTATATGCATGAGATGCTCGTGACGATGCGAGTGGGCTTCTCAAGTACCTAGCATCAAATAATAGAATTAGGTGAATAAAAACTCAAAATATTTGATTATAATGAAAGAACATAGTTGATCACAAAATGCTGAAGCTATCTTCCAAACAAATCGAAAAAAGATCAGTATTCAAAGGAGAGAGCAGTACTAGATTCTACAAGATGAACACCAGTACTAGTAGTAGTATCTAAAAAATAATCTGCGTTTTCTACAACAAACTTCACAGTTTTGTTCATCGATGAAGTAAAATGACAGCAAGAATTAAACTTCTGGCGATGATGTGAACTTTTGATAAAATTAGTTAAACTTCCCAGCGAAAAATATACAACCTGAGCTAAAAGAGTGCACTTCCTTACATGTGAGTGTTGTAGTTCCATCAACTGGAGTGTACAGCTCGGACCGAATTAGTGCACTAATAATATTTGGACACAAACAAAGCGAGCTCCAATGATAGAACATGTGACTTCTTTTATATGGAAGACGTGAACTTTCCGATATATTAAGTATGAACTCCTTGCAAAAAAAAAGTGAACTGACATTACTGATGTAAACCTGGCAACCACCGTCCTTTTCTATTTAGTTCAACACATACATCCAAGAGAGAAACATTATTTTTTTTCATAAAAAGTAACTACTCGGAGCTTTTAAGAGTGAAGTACTAGAGTTCGCCATATATGCATCATCCATACATATGCATTTTCTTACTAGTGCATCCATATCGACACGGGAAAAAAGGCTGGGAAACTAATATTCATACCAACAGGTCCGCGAGAAACCGACGGCCGTAATGCTTACCGGCTCAGTATCAGCAACATTGCAGCAAGAGCACCCAACAGCTGTACTGCTTTGCATCCTGTCAAATGAATCTGCACGACCAATACCGAATAAGTGTACTGTATGTAATAGAGAATGTGAAGTTTTCTAATTTTGATTTTACATGACCTAGAACTGAATTTCAGAAGAAATACTAAACAGAACTTCTGAAGAATACAAAACTGAACCTCGGGATTTTTGAAGCTAACCTATACTCTGTTGAACTTCATTTTTAAGCTAATAAGCTACTGTTGTTTAATAAGTGGACTTCCTTTTTATGGTAAACTAAATTTATTTATTCAAGAAAGGGGAACATTCTCAGAGAGACAAAGGTGAACTTCAAAGCAATGTATCTTCTCTGTTTCGCTTTTGAACTAAAGCGTCAGTCAGAAAACGAACTCCAAGAAAATAACAAGTGAACTCACAATGGTGAACAATGTGAACTACCTTTCTTCCGTAGAGAGGGGAAGCAGCGAAGTAGGCACGCAGTAGCTTATTGATGTCCAGGGATATCTGTGGTTCTTTTAATTTTTAATATGTATGTATTAAGTGCATTGCCTCTAATAAGCATGCTAACTTCCTGTTCCTCAATATGTAGACTGCTTGTTCTGCATAGAAGCAAACTTCCAGGGAGCTAGAAGGAACTTCTCACATCGGTGAACCTCTCTAGTTTAAGAAGTGGACTTCTAATTTTCAACCTTTTCCACGCTTTTATCAGGAAAGTACAAAAATGCATGGTATGGATGGTAGAACATAATAGAAATTAACTCGGAAATAAACTCTCTCTATGTACATGTAGTGAACTTCTCGCAATGTTTCATTGGCCAAGATCTTGATCGGTCTATATTTCACCAGTTTAGACAGATTGATAACACAAAGCGTCATGGTTTGCAGAGTGTACTTCATTTTTTTAGGATGAAATTAACTTGGAATGATCTTTGACAATAATATAGGCTGTAACTTTGATTAAAAATTGAATGTTAAGATGGAAACAAATAACGAGTGCACTATCTAAACCAAACGAGTGAACTTCCTAAAACTAACAATTAACAAGTGAACGTGAACTCCCTATTTTGGCCTAATCAAACTGCTCTTCTATTCTGATAAATAAATAAATATCTGATCAATATATAGCTTGTTGATTATGAAACGAACTGTTCCGCAAAGAAAACTGAACTTTGCCTTCGGACAAAGCAAACTCCCCTGGATAAAAGTAAAAATGAATTTCCTAGTGACACACACATCATAGATACGTAGGTGAGTATCCCTTAAATGCAGCACTTCGTTTTGGAAAGAAAAGATGCTGCAAAGCTATTGGAAATCAGAGGAGGTAGCGTACCTATGACAAACAACAACCAACTGAACCGCACAATGGCTTACAGTGAACTGAACCAATGTCGCTATATCGAGATAAGAAGTGAACTTATATGCAAGCGAACTGTTCCTGCATTATAAAAACTATTGCATCATCATAAGATAAAACTATTGCATATATACAAGAATCATACATCCCGGAGGCACAAACATCACAAATATTCTAGCATGAATATATAGAATGAAAATAGCAGTAGAAGTGAACTTCGTGAATTAAGAGAAGTGAGCTTGACAGATTAGGAGAAGTGAGCTTCACGGATTAGAAGAAGTGAGCTTCGCGGATTATAAGAAGTGGTTGGAATATAAAATGAAAATAGCAAGTAGATGTGAACTTCGCGAATTAAGAGAAGTGAGCTTCACAGCATTAGGAGAAGTGAGCTTCACGGATTGTAAGAAGTGAACTTATTAAACACCATATTCTATCTTCCCATGTGTTCAAAAAGAACTAGGCGACAATATGGTGTACTTTTCAGCGAGACGAGGTGAACTACTGACTCGTTCAAAGTGAACTATTCAGGGCAATAAAATTGAACTTTCTGCATGAATTCGCCCCCAAAAGGAGAAACAGAAAAGAGAGAAAGCATCATTTCAAGGAACCACAGCAGGCAGAAAGGTGAACTCCCGTGGCAGCAATGGTGCAGCTTAGCACTTGTCAAACATGTGTTGGCATAAAAGAAAAACTAAACCTCCATGAATGAGCAATCTGAACTTTAGAGCAAAATTGACTGAACTTGACATGAAAAAGTCAAACTTCACGCAATTTTGTGTGCTGGTAGAGCAGGCTTAGTCTATGATACCAAATAAAATTATGTCAAGGAAGTGCCATTACCTACTAACCATAATAGTAGAATAAAACTGTAATGTTTTTCACTCCTGAGTTTACTCGAAATCCTCCACTTTCCCATTCTTTTTCGTAGTGGGCTTCAATTCTTCACATAGTGAACTTTTGGAGTTTCTTGAGTGAACTTTTGTTTCCTGCTTTTGACAGTAGTTTTTCCTACAAAAAATATAGAACTTTATGAGACCAAAGAATGATCTTTTTGGATGGTAAAAAAGTGAACTACCCAAATTAATATAAACCCCGATGTACCGAACCTTTTGTAGAGAAAGAGTAAACTCCCGTTGTTTGATTGAATTGAACTTTAGGCAAACAAAATTGTACTTTACAACCGCACATGCATTTTTCATCTTACAAAAATGAACTTCGTGCAAATACCAAGTGAGCTTCCGAACGAAGTTGAGGTGAAGTTCCAAAATATTTTTGCGAAATGAGCTTCACATATGTACAAATAGAACTTCCGCGAAATTAAAGTTCAAGTACTCTTGGTGAATTACTTTGCCATAATTCTAACCTCCTTAAGCCTTTTCTATAGTACAGTGAGGCTCTGAAAGTACCTCAGATTGAGTGCAGAGGAGCTCGGGCAGCACTGCAGTTAGCATATTAATCTTTGATAGGAGGAGAAGCGGAAACACTGCAGGCCAGGTCTCAAAAAGAAGCTGAATATTGTGTTTGGTCATTATGCAGAATATCAAAACTTGCATAAAGCATTCAGTTTAGATGATTTAATTATGTCCCCACTATATATTAATCAACAGCGAGAAATAGCATGTGCTTATAGAGAAAGGAAAGCATTACCTGGACAGGGGGCAAGTGTAGCACATTGGTATGCATCCGACCTCCCAAAGAAATCCATCCATGGACAAATAGAACTTCCAAACGAAAATAAGTGAGCTTCATGCGTGAACGAGGTGGGCTTCTATTTTCCAAGTTATAGAACCAACCAATGCAAAGGTAACTCGAATGAGTTTGGCAACAATGATCGTGTATGTAAAAACAGCGAGAAAGATATACGAAGAATCTTATACATCAAGGTTTTACAAAGCGAACTTCCAAAATTCGAAGAGTGATCTTCAATTTCCTTTATGCTTTTTTTGCAGTAATGTTTTCATGAAACATCACGTTTTTGCGAATGAACTTCGTAACAAGCGAATTGTGAACTTCCAAATTGCTACCGTCAAATCAATGAGAAAAGGTACACACTAGCAAGATCTATCAAGACAAGAAATGTGGACTTGTGGTTCATTATAAATTCTGCTGGCTAGTTGTATAGCTGAAAAGATTTCTCCGGTAAGCATCAAACCCGTGCGTAAGTTCACGATTATGCGGACTCCCCAAGAATTTCAACGCCATATAGAGGGAACTTCGGGGCTGTTCGAAGTGAACTCCCTAACTAAAATTATGAATTGCGACATGTTTATGCGAACTTTCTATGGTGAAATCCTAGACCAATCAAAGTAAATTTGACCCAATCAAATAGCACTTCCAACCAATCTGAACATTTTCACTGTAAAAAAAAAACAAGTAGCAAGAGATGTAAACTTCATGAATTTGGAGAAGTGAACTACACGGATTAGAGGAAGTTAACTTCACCAATAGTGCACACATCCCGGCAATGCTCCCGAGAGAACATCGTCGGCATTCCGTAGCCGCTCAAGTAATGCGCAAACGCTGAATTACGACCTTTTTTTTCTTATTTTTCCGAGTGAACTACCTATGTCGAATTAGTGAACTCGCTTAAATATCTTTTATATTTCACAGAGTGCACTTCGATTGTTCGAAGAACGAACCGCTCTACATTTAATAGATGCCTAGATGGACATCCTTTTTTTAAGTAAACATGTGTTTGTTCATACAACGAACCAGCGAATCTCGAGACAAAATTTCACATAGCAAATCTGGTTAAGTGGACTTATTCTAAATCAGCGTCAGGCAGTTTAGAGTTGTGCAGGTCATCGAGCAAGTTCACAAAACCAGTCAGCAGGAAACCTATACCTTGAACACGACGGAGCACGACCTGGACTGTAGCACCTCATCGCCCAGATGCTTCAGCCCCTATATAGCTTGTTCCTTTCAAAACAAATTAGTCCGGCCCTCATGCATGAAAAGGGGAATCGAAAAATGATAGTCAGTATCATACGCATAAAATCTAGGTTTGGCAATACTAGGGAATTCCTGTGCATGGGTACACTAAACTGGAATATTGAAATAGACCATTTACACTACAGAGGAGATTTACCATAGCATACTCATCCATATCGGACACTTTTATAAATCGTGAATTAATCCGAAAGCAATTCAGTCATATATGGTCGAACATAATAGTTTGTAAGTGCAAGCTACTTTGCACATATTATCATCGCTTCTGAATAAATGAGATCAACACTTTCATCAGCAAATGCTACCGTGTTGACATCGATCGGAATGTAAAATAACTCATAGCGGAAGCAAGCAAGGATTTTATTACACCGTTGCAATGAGAAGCGATGCAAGGACTCTTATTACACTGATTTTTTTTACACTTCCTGAAACAAACTTCGGTTTTTATGCCTAGCGAACTTCACTTTTATTTACAGAGTGAACTTCACTTTTACTTACTCCTAATGATTTCAGTGTGATCCTTTAGTTTGTTTCACAGATGATTAAAACGAACTTTATCAATCTACAAATTCAACTTTCCCTTATGTCCCAAGTGAACTGTCCAACAAAAGACAAATTCGCTCAATTTTATTTGAACTTCGCGAATGCACGAGGTGAACTTTCTGACACGAAGAACTGAATTGTCATATGACCTTAAAAAACCTCACGAACAATTAAAAAACCCACGCACGCAACACATAATGAACTGCACCAAATGCCCATCTCTGAACTTCCAGAAAGGGAGAACAAGAAGGTAGCTAGGTCAGGAGACTCACTGGGTCGACGGTAGTCCATTCGCAAGGCCCAACAGCACTCCATTCACAAGACTCGGCTGCCCCCTTTGCAGCTGATAAAAATGCAGAACTGCAAAAAATTAATGACTGAACAGGATTGGCCTCCACCCCCTCATCCCTCGTTACTCTGAGACGACGACGCTAGCACGAGCATGCCGTACGCAGATGGCAGAAGAAGGAACAGCAAGCAGCAAGCACCCATGTTTGTGTCGGTGCAATGCCCCGTTTATACATAATATAAAGACTCGAATAATCCATCAATCCGAGATCATCTAAACTAAGTAAACTTAATGAATAATCTATCTATCATGGATCATCTAAACTGTAGTATGACAAGTGAACTCCACATAATAGGATGAACTGAACTTCAGAAAATGTAGAACTAAACCATGAGCAATAGATGAATTAAGTTGCGGAACAATAGCAAAACTGAACACCAAATCGGGAAGTGAACTGCTATCTCTGCCGATTCGGGAATTCTCACAATGAGCAAGTGAACTGATGCATATGTCTAATCCTGATTCGCATGACCCAGGCCTCCCCTGAACCACATGAAGCCCCTATCGTCCACACACAGCAAGACCACAACTTCCTCCCTCGCTTGCCACATAGGAGCTGTTGCAATAGGGCAGCGCCAATGGTAGGTCGGAGATGGCACCGCGCCAAAAAAATCCAGTGGGAGGCACGCCGACAACCGGTCTAGCTGAGCGGTGGAGCACCGGACAGGGGACAAGTACCTTGCTATGGAGTTCGGCCGGGGATGCGGACGGCGTCAGGGAATCAGAGGGCGGCGGGCCGATGAATTAGGAGGTCCTCTTCCTCGGGTAGATGGTGTGCGCGCGGCAGGTGGTGTGGGCGCCGGAGGGCGGGCGCGCGGCGGGTGGTGTGGGCGGCGGCGGGCGGACGCGCGGCAGGTGGTGGAGGCCGTAGCCGCGCCGTGCAGGAGGGAGGCTGCGCCGCGCGGTGGAGGTGGGACGCCGGGGATGCGCCGTGGAAAAGGGAGGCAGGGTCGGGCGGTGGAGGTCGGAGGCCGGAGCCGGGCCATGGTGGTAGGGCGGGCGTCCCGCTTGAGGAAGGAGGTCCGGGGAGCTGGTGGATGGTGAGCAGCACCGACCGGCGGCGGGAAGCAGAAGGCGAGCGGGATCTGGGCGGTGGCGCATGCGGGCGGACGGGGTTGGGGGAAGTCCAGAAAGAAGGTGGGGTTTGGTTGGGTGTAGTTGCTGGGCCAGGTCGGGTGGGTTCCGTTCGGGTGGGTCGGTCCAGATTTTTTGTGCGGGGTGAGAGAGGGTTCGAGAATAGCTATTCTAGAACCCCTCTTAAGGGGGGTTCGAGAATAGTCCAGCTCTATATATATATATATATATATTACTGGCAACTAATATGGATCAGAGGGAGTACTAATATTGCTTCCTCCCCCCCCCCCCCCAATATTTCGTTTTCTTGATCGCAACCTTAACATGTTTGCCCCTAAGAAACTACCATAGGTTTAGCCGGTGCACTCGAAACCCGGCTGTGTCCGGCGAGGTTCCCGGCACTGGAACGATTCAACTCTCCATCTTGCGAGCTTCGGCGGATGTGCTCCGGCCGGAACCGGTTCCGTCGTCAATGTGCATCTCCTCAAGGACCATGGCGTTCTCCACGAGAAACTTGGCTAGCTGGACTTGGAAGCGGTCGACCTCCTTGGTATTGAACAACAAGCGTCACCTTCTCGCAGGCTTGTCCGCAGACATGTGAACGACGCGCAATTGTCCGACAAGGCTGTAGGAAGCTCTGAGACCTTGCTGTTGCTACGAGATGAAGCCTTGGACGCGAGCATCTCGAATCGGTCCATGGATTGGGCGAATGGAGTTGTGGCTGGATCCTTGTTCTCTCCCTCAAGCAGATAGTTGTAGTTCCACCACATCATGAGTCGGAGCTCGGACATCACTGGGCACGAGCGGAGCAGCCTCGCCATTGATAATGCCATGATGCTGCTGCTCTCGTGCTCGTGGAATACGTCTAGATGGAGGAGCTTGAGGTTCGGGAAGGTGGGCAGGATGACCCCACCGTGTTCCTTCTCGTCGTCGAGTTTGTCCTCGATGGCGCTGATGGTCAACTTCAAGGCTCTCGTGGTGGAGAAGCTTGTGAGCATAGGTGGCATGGGCTCGTACAGCGACCACGGGAGGTCTCCCTTGTAAGTGGCGTCGACATCGACACGTGCCAGACCTGGCGCCAGCGATATCAGCGAGAGCTTGAGGGAGCGCCCATGGTAGTGGAAGGAGCGCAGGCTGGGCATGTCGAGCTGGATGCCAATGTGGCCGTAAGCTTGTAGCTCGTGCTTTTGGGGATATGCCTCTAGCTCTAGGATGGTGCATGTGAGGCAGCGAAGGCGGAGGGGCAGCCTGCGATAGGTCGGCATGTCGTAGTATAAGCCTTCTATACATCTCTTGATGATCTTCATCCGGCAACCTCATGAAACCTTCGGCTTGGTTCCGAAGAGCACTATACTTTTTTCTCTTCATGCTTTCACTTCCCATGAAGCTTGTGGCCAAACCCTCCCATGCTTCCTTGGCAGTTGTGAATTTCCGAACAAGGGCCAAGTCCTTTGTCCCCACACTAGTTTGAATCATGTGCAAGGCAATGGAGTTGAGTTGGTTGTCAATCTCTTCTCTTCTAGTCAACTTGTTGGGGTTGTAAGGCTTGTACCATTCCAAGATGATTCTCCATAATTCATTGGAGGCACTGCAAACATGAGAGCGAAACTCAAATTGGCAAGTAGCAAAATCTTGATCATTAAACTTGGGTGGGTCGCCTCTAGTGTTTATATGAGGATGGGGAACCGGGATGTCGGGTGAGCGGAAAGGTGGAGCAACGGTATGGTAGCTCGCACCCACACTCCTTCCCCTAGGAGAGGCAATGGGGGTTTTATTATTGTCTAAGTGATCACTAGCCAAGGGTGTGCCAGAAGAGGGTAAGCCCGAAGCATCTCCCTTCTCTAACGCACTCTTGTCCCTTTCCTCTATGATGGGGAGGACGGAGGGAGCCGGCTTCAAAAGCTCGGAAATCATTTTCTTCACGCTTTCCATTTGAGCTTCCATGGATTGACATCAAACATTTAAAACTTAAACCGAGAGATGTTCTTTCAGCCGCATGCTGGCGCGTAGTTGACGTGGGAGTTAGAAATCTTTGTGGTGTAGCTTTTCTTCAGTTCCCCGGCAACGGCGCCAGAAAAAGAGCTTGATGGCGTGTATTTCACACGTTCGTTGGGCAACCCCAAGAGGAAGGTATGATGCGCACGAGCAGCAAGTTTTCCCTCGTAAAGAAACCAAGGTTTATCGAACCAGGAGGAGCCAAGAAGCACGTTGAAGGTTGATGGCGGCGGGATGTAGTGCGGCGCAACACCGGAGATTCCGGCGCCAACGTGGAACCCGCACAACACAACCAAAGTACTTTGCCCCAACGAAACAAGTGAGGTTGTCAATCTCACCGGCTTGCCGTAACAAAGGATTAACCGTATTGTGTGGAAGATGATTGTTTGCGAGAGAAAATAGTAAAAACAAGTATTGCAAGCAGATTTGTATTTCAGTATTAAAGAATGGACCGGGGTCCACAGTTCACTAGAGGTGTCTCTCCCATAAGATAAAAGCATGTTGGGTGAACAAATTACGATCGGGCAATTGACAAATAGAGAGGGCATAACAATGCACATACATGACATGATAAGTATATTGAGATTTAATTGGGCATTACGACAAAGTACATAGACCGCCATCCAACTCGCATCTATGCCTAAAAAGTCCACCTTCAGGTTATCGTCCGAACCCCTCCAGTATTAAGTTGCTAGCAACGGACAATTGCATTAAGTATGGTGCGTAATGTAATCAACAACTACATCCTCGGACATAGCGCCAATGTTTTATCCCTAGTGGCAACAGCACAACACAACCTTAGGGGTTTCGTCACTCCCCAGGTGTCAATGCAGGCATGAACCCACTATCGAGCATAAATACTCCCTCTTGGAGTTAAAAGTAAAAACTTGGCCGAGCCTCTACTAGAAACGGAGAGCATGCAAGATCATAAACAACACATGTATAATAACTTGATAATTAACATGACATGGTATTCTCTATCCATCGGATCCCGACAAACACAACATATAGAATTACGGATAGATGATCTTGATCATGTTAGGCAGCTCACAAGATCCAACAATGAAGCACAATGAGGAGAAGACAACCATCTAGCTACTGCTATGGACCCATAGTCCAGGGGTGAACTACTCACTCATCACTCCGGAGGCGACCATGGCGGTGTAGAGTCCTCCGGGAGATGAATCCCCTCTCCGGCAGGGTGCCGGAGGAGATCTCCAGAATCCCCCGAGATGGGATCGGCGGCGACGGCGTCTCGGTAAGGTGTTCCGTATCGTGGTTTTTCGCCTCAGGGGTTTCGCGACGGAGGCTTTAAGTAGGCGGAAGGGCAGAGTCGGGGGCTAACGAGGGCCCACGCTATAGGTCGGCGCGGCCGGGGCTTGGGCCGCGCCGCCCTATAGCTTGGCCACCTCGTGGCCCCACTTCGTGTGTTCTTCGGTCTTCCGGAAGCTCCGTGGAAAAATAGGGCCCCGGGTCTTCGTTTCGTCCAATTCCGAGAATATTTCGTTACTAGGATTTCTGAAACCAAAAACAGCAGAAAACAGGAACTGGCACTTCGGCATCTTGTTAATAGGTTAGTTCCAGAAAATGCACGAATATGACATAAAGTGTGCATAAAACATGTAGGTATCGTCAATAATATGGCATAGAACATAAGAAATTATCGATACGTCGGAGACGTATCAAGCATCCCCAAGCTTAGTTCTCGCTCGTCCCGAAGGAGTAAAACGATAACAAAGATAATTTCTGAAGTGATATGCCATCATAACCTTGATCATACTATTTGTAAACATATGTAGTGGATGCAGCGATCAAAACAATGGTGATGACATGAGTAAACAGGTGAATCATATAGCAAAGACTTTTCATGAATAGTACTTCAAGACAAGTATTAATAAGTCTTGCATAAGAGTTAACTCATAAAGCAATAAATCAAAGTAAAGGTATTGAAGCAACACAAAGGAAGATTAAGTTTCAGCGGTTGCTTTCAACTTGTAACATGTATATCTCATGGATAATTGTCAACATAGAGTAATATAACAAGTACAATATGCAAGTATGTAGGAATCAATGCACGGTTCACACAAGTGTTTGCTTCTTGAGGTGGAGAGAAATAGGTGAACTGACTCAACATAAAAGTAAAGAGAATGGTCCTTCAAAGAGGAAAGCATCGATTGCTATATTTGTGCTAGAGCTTTTATTTTGAAAACATGAAACAATTTTGTCAACGGTAGTAATAAAGCATATGAGTTATGAAAGTTATATCTTACAAGTTGCAAGTCTCATGCATAGTATACTAATAGTGCCCGCACCTTGTCCTAATTAACTTGGACTACCGGATCTTTGCAATGCACATGTTTTGACCAAGTGTCACAATGGGGTACCTCCATGTCGCCTGTACAAAGGTCTAAGGAGAAAGCTCGCATTTTGGATTTCTCGCTTTTGATTATTCTCAACTTAGACATCCATACCGGGACAACATGGACAACAGATAATGGACTCCTCTTTAATGCATAAGCATGTGGCAACAATTATTATTCTCATATGAGATTGAGGATATGTGTCCAAAACTAAAACTTCCACCATGAATCATGGCTTTAGTTAGCGGCCCAAAGTTCTTCTCTAACAACATGCATGCTCCAACCATGAAGGTGGTAGATCTCTCTTGCTTCAGACAAGACGGACATGCATAGCAACTCACATGATATCCAACAAAGAATAGTTGATGGCGTCCCCGTAAACATGGTTATCGCTCAACAAGCAACTTAATAAGAGATAAAGTGCATAAGTACATATTCAATACCACAATAGTTTTTAAGCTATTTGTCCCATGAGCTATATATTGCAAAGGTGAATGATGGAGTTTTAAAGGTAGCACTCAAGCAATTTACTTTGGAATGGCGGATAAATACCATGTAGTAGGTAGGTATGGTGGACACAAATGGCATAGTGGTTGGCTCAAGTATTTGGGATGCATGAGAAGTATTCCCTCTCGATACAAGGTTTAGGCTAGCAAGGTTATTTGAAACAAACACAAGGATGAACGGTACAGCAAAACTCACATAAAAGACATATGGTAAACATTATAAGACTCCATACCGTCTTCCTTGTTGTTCAAAACTCAATACTAGATGTTATCTAGACTCTAGAGAAACCAAATATGCAAACCAAATTAGCAAGCTCTAAGTATTTCTTCATTAATGGGTGCAAAGTATATGATGCAAGAGCTTAAACATGAGCACAACAATTGCCAAGTATCAAATTATCCAAGACATTATAGCAATTTACTACATGTATCATTTTCCAATTCCAACCATATAACAATTTAACGAAGATGAAACTTCGCCATGAATACTATGAGTAGAACCTAAGGACATATTTGTCCATATGCAACAGAGGAGCGTGTCTCTCTCCCATAAAGTGAATGCTAGGATCCATTTTATTCAAACAAAACAAAAAACAAAAACAAACCGACGCTCCAAGCAAAGTACATAAGATGTGACGGAATAAAAATATAGTTTCGGGGAGGAACCCGATAATGTTGTCGATGAAGAAGGGGATGCCTTGGGCATCCCCAAGCTTAGACGCTTGAGTCTTCTTAATATATGCAGGGGTGAACCACCGGGGCATCCCCAAGCTTAGAGCTTTCACTCTCCTTGATCATATTGCATCATACTCCTCTCTTGATCCTTGAAAACTTCCTCCACACCAAACTCGAAACAACTCATTAGAGGGTTAGTGCATAATAAAAATTCACATGTTCAGAGGTGGCACAATCATTCTTAACACTTCTGGACATTGCATAAAGCTACTGGACATTAGTGGATCAAAGAAATTCATCCAACATAGCAAAAGAGGCAATGCGAAATAAAAGACAGAATCTGTCAAAACAGAACAGTCCGTAAAGATGGATTTTATTAGGCCACCAGACTTGCTCAAACGAAAATGCTCAAATTGAATGAAAGTTGCGTACATATCTGAGGATCATGCTCGTAAATTGGCGTAATTTTCTGAGCTACCTACAGGGAGATAGACCCAGATTCGTGATAGCAAAGAAATCTGGAACTGCGCAGTAATCCAAATCTAGTACTTACTTTTCTATCAAAGACTTTACTTGGCACAACAAAACATAAAACTAAGATAAGGAGAGGTTGCTACAGTAGTAAACAACTTCCAAGACACAAATATAAAATAAAGTACTGTAGTAAAAACATGGGTTGTCTCCCATAAGCGCTTTTCTTTAACGCCTTTCAGCTAGGCGCAGAAAGTGTGTATCAAGTAACATCAAGAGACGAAGCATCAACATCATAATTTGTTCTAATGATAGAATCATAAGGTAACTTCATTCTCTTTCTAGGGAAGTGTTCCATACCTTTCTTGAGAGGAAATTGATATTTAATATTACCTTCCTTCATATCAATAGTAGCACCAACGGTTCGAAGAAAAGGTCTTCCCAATATAATGGGGCAAGATGCATTGCATTCAATATCCAAGACAACAAAATCAACGGGGACAAGGTTATTGTTAACCATAATATGAACATTATCAATTTTCCCCAAAGGTTTCTTTTTAGCATTATCAGCGAGATTAACATCCAAATAACAATTTTTCAATGGTGGCAAGTCAAGCATATCATAGACTTTTTTAGGCATAACAGAAATACTTGCACCAAGATCACATAAAGCATTACAATCAAAATCTTTGACTCTCATTTTAATGATGGGCTCCCAACCATCCTCTAGCTTTCTAGGAATAGAAGTTTCAAGTTTTAGTTTCTCTTCTCTAGCTTTAATGAGAGCATTTGTAATATGTTTTGTGAAAGCCAAATTTATAGCGCTAGCATTGGGACTCTTAGCAAGTTTTTGCAAGAACTTTATAACTTCAGAGATGTGGCAATCATCAAAATCTAAATCATTACAATCTAAAGCAATGGGATTATCATCCCGAAGGTTGGAAAAAAAATTCAGCAGTTTTATCACAAGCGGTTTCAGCAGTTTTAGCAGTTTCAGGTAATTTTGCGCACTTTGCACTAGGAGTAGAAACATTGCCAACACCAATTATTTTATCATGGATAGTAGGAGGTGCAGCAACATATGAATCATTAGCATTGCTAGTGGTGGTAATAGTCCAAACTTTAGCTACATTTTCCTTCTTAGCTAGTTTTTCATTTTCTTCTCTATCCCACCTAGCACGCAGTTCAGCCATTAATCTTATATTCTCATTAATTCTAACTTGGATGGCATTTGCTGTAGTAAAAATTTTATTTTCAATATCCCTATTAGGCATAACTTTCGATTTCAAAAGATCAACATCAGAAGCAAGACTATCAACTCTAGAAACAAGAATATCAATTTTATTGAGCTTTTCCTCAACAGATTTGTTAAAGGCAGTTTGTGTACTAATAAATTCTTTAAGCATAGCTTCAAGTCCAGGGGGTGTATTCCTATTATTATTGTAAGAATTCCCATAAGAATTAGCATAACCGTTACCATTATTATAAGGATATGGCCTATAGTTATTACTAGAATTGTTCCGATAAGCATTGTTGTTGAAATTATTATTTTTAATGAAGTTTACATCAACATGTTCTTCTTGGGCAACCAATGAAGCTAATGGAACATTATTAGGATCAACATTAGTCCTATCATTCGCAAGCATAGACATAATAGCATCAACCTTATCATTCAAGGAAGAGGATTCTTCAACAGAATTTACCTTCTTACCTTGTGGAGCTCTTTCCGTGTGCCATTCAGAGTAATTAACCATCATATTATCAAGGAGCTTTGTTGCTTCACCAAGAGTGATGGACATAAAGGTACCTCCAGCAGATGAATCCAATAAATTCCGCGAAGAAAAATTTAGTCCCGCATAGAAGGTTTGGATGATCATCCAAGTAGTCGAGTCCATGGGTTGGGCAATTTTTAACCAGAGATTTCATTCTTTCCCAAGCTTGAGCAACATGTTCATTATCCAATTGTTTAAAATTCATTATGCTACTCCTCAAAGATATAATTTTAGCAGGGGGATAATATCTACCAATAAAAGCATCCTTGCATTTAGTCCATGAATCAATACTATTCTTAGGCGAGAGATAGCAACCAATCTTTAGCTCTTCCTCTTAATGAGAAAGGGAACAATTTTAATTTTATAATGTCACCATCTACATCTTTATATTTTTGCATTTCACATAGTTCAACAAAATTATTGAGATGGGCAGCAGCATCATCGGAACTAACACCGGAAAATTGCTCTCTCATGACAAGATTAAGTAAAGCAGGTTTAATTTCAAAGAATTCTCGCTGTAGTAGCAGGTGGAGCAATAGGTGTGCATAAGAAATCATTATTATTTGTGCTAGTGAAGTCACACAACTTAGTATTTTCAGGGTTGGCCATTTTAACAGTAGTAAATAAAGCAAACTAGATAAAGTAAATGCAAGTAAACTAATTTTTTTGTGTTTTTAATATAGCAAACAAGACAGTAAATAAAGTAAAACTAGCAACTAATTTTTTTTGTGTTTTGATATAATGCAGCAAACAAAGTAGTAAATAAAATAAAGCAAGACAAAAACAAAGTAAAGAGATTGAGAAGTGGAGACTCCCCTTGCAGCGTGTCTTGATCTCCCCGGCAACGGCGCCGAAAAAGAGTTGTCGGCGCGTAGTTGACGTGGGAGTTAGAAATCTTTGTGGTGTAGTTTTTCTTCAGTTCCCGGCAACGGCGCCGGAAAAAGAGCTTGATGGCGTGTATTTCACACGTTCGTTGGGCAACCCCAAGAGGAAGGTATGATGCGCACAGCAGCAAGTTTTCCCTCGGAATGAAACCAAGGTTTATCGAACCGGGAGGAGCCAAGAAGCACGTTGAAGGTTGATGGCGGCGGGATGTAGTGCGGCGCAACACCGGAGATTCCGGCGCCAACGTGGAACCTGCACAACACAACCAAAGTACTTTGCCCCAACGAAATAGTGAGGTTGTCAATCTCACCGGCTTGTCTGTAACAAAGGATTAACCGTATTGTGTGGAAGATGATTGTTTGCAGGGAAAATAGTAAAAACAAGTATTGCAAGCAGATTTGTATTTCAGTATTAAAGAATGGACCGGGGTCCACGAGTTCACTAGAGGTGTCTCTCCCATAAGATAAAAGCATGTTGGGTGAACAAATTACAGTCGGACAATTGACAAATAGAGAGGGCATAACAATGCACATACATGACATGATAAGTATAGTGAGATTTAATTGGGCATTACGACAAAGTACATAGACCGCCATCCAACTGCATCTATGCCTAAAAAGTCCACCTTCAGGTTATCGTCCGAACCCCCTCCAGTATTAAGTTGCTAGCAACAGACAATTGCATTAAGTATGGTGCGTAATGTAATCAACAACTACATCCTCGGACATAGCGCCAATGTTTTATCCCTAGTGGCAACAGCACAACACAACCTTAGGGGTTTCGTCACTCCCCCGGTGTCAATGCGGGCATGAACCCACTATCGAGCATAAATACTCCCTCTTGGAGTTAAAAGTAAAAACTTGGCCAGAGCCTCTACTAGAAACGGAGAGCATGCAAGATCATAAACAACACATGTATAATAACTTGATAATTAACATGACATGGTATTCTCTATCCATCGGATCCCGACAAACACAACATATAGAATTACGGATAGATGATCTTGATCATGTTAGGCAGCTCACAAGATCCAACAATGAAGCACAATGAGGAGAAGACAACCATCTAGCTACTGCTATGGACCCATAGTCCAGGGGTGAACTACTCACTCATCACTCCGGAGGCGACCATGGCGGTGTAGAGTCCTCCGGGAGATGAATCCCCTCTCCCGGCGGGGTGCCGGAGGAGATCTCCAGAATCCCCCGAGATGGGATCGGCGGCGACGGCGTCTCGGTAAGGTTTTCCGTATCGTGGTTTTTCGCCTCGGGGGTTTCGCGACGGAGGCTTTAAGTAGGCGGAAGGGCGAGTCGGGGGCTAACGAGGGGCCCACGCTATAGGTCGGCGCGGCCGGGGCTTGGGCCGCGCCGCCCTATAGCTTGGCCACCTCGTGGCCCCACTTCGTGTGTTCTTCGGTCTTCCGGAAGCTCCGTGGAAAAATAGGGCCACTGGGTCTTCGTTTCGTCCAATTCCGAGAATATTTCGTTACTAGGATTTCGAAACCAAAAACAGCAGAAAACGCAACTGGCACTTCGGCATCTTGTTAATAGGTTAGTTCCAGAAAATGCACGAATATGACATAAAGTGTGCATAAAACATGTAGGTATCGTCAATAATATGGCATAGAACATAAGAAATTATCGATACGTCGGAGACGTATCACCGCACTGCCCATATCGTCATCCTCGACGACTAGGTGCCATTGTAGAAGTCGCGATCCTACTGGATCGCGCAATTTTGTAAAATCCTTATCTATGATCAATGTGATGAACTGTATAAATTCTCCTGGGTTTTGCAAATTTAAAAATACGGGGTGAAGTAAGGGTTCTGTTAGACGGAATGATTCGTGCGTGATGAACTATGATCAATTTTTCTAATACAGCCCGGTACTCGCTCGATATGGGGCAAGCAAATAAGGGATTTGTTAGACATGCTCTAAACCCAATTAGCATGCAAGCAGTGAGGCTAATCATGGAGCACATGCAGCATGCAAGCAGAGGCCATGCTAATCAATGAGTGCATGCAAGCAGCTAGCAGCAGGTTGGCAGAGACAGCATGCAAAACGCTGCAGGTGTTGAGGGCAATCGGGTTAGGCTTTCCCGATAGGTGCTTGTCGGGATGTCTTTAAACTAGCCCACCAAATTTTGACTAATCAGGTTAGCCTTGCCTGAAAATTACTAGTACCCCGACCGTGTATTATTTGTAAAATTTATCAAAAACGAGTATTATTTGTGGAACTAAAGATTAAAAAAATGTATTATTAAAAAAAGTCGCAGTGTTTTCACTTTGCAGCCAAGAAAAATCTACTTTGGCGCATAGGTGTAGATGCACCCACTATTCAAAATATTTTACAATAGCTAAAAATTCTAAAAAAATATATCAATGTGTACACCAGACATTCTATCTTCGCACACGAAGTTTCACAGAAAAATATTATTTTTTATGGCTAGTGTAAAAAAAACAATTTCTAGCGCTCCAGAATAGCTTTTAACGAGACATTTTGTGTGTCTTTTTAACATAGTGCACACCAAATGTTTTTTCCTGCCAAAATTTTGTGGGCTAACATAGAATGTGAGGATGCACACTCAAAATTTTATTTCAATTTTTTTAAATATTTTGAAATAAATTTAAAATATATTTTTTATAATAGGTGCATCTAGACCTATGAGCCAAAACACCATGTCCAGTTTCTGACATCTTTGCCCAGATATGTTAATAGGTACCATGGATGTCACCAATTGAGTATGTTCAGCAGGGAATATAATCAATGTGTCATCAACATATTGTAGTATGGGGTAATCCTGTCCATATGATCTGTCTATTGGGAGTTGAATTTCACTAGTATTCTAGGCCAAGTTAACAACAATTCGTGGTAGTTCCGCAGCTAAGACAAATAATATTGAAGAAAAGGGATCTCCTTGTCGAACACCTCTTTTACATACAATTGTTTTTCCTGGGACTCCATTGAGAATAATAGAAGTATATGCACTATGAAGAATAGAGCTTACCCTTAATAAATTTTTCACTGAAACCCAAATAGCTGAGCATATAGATGATAGCATTGAATTCCACTTTGTCAAATGCCTTCTCGGAATCTATTTTCAAAATGACAATCTCTTACTTTGATTTGTGACATATATCAAGATATTCGAAATCCCATGCAAGCCAATCTTGGATATTCCTAGATTTAATAAAAACCATATTGGTTCTTGTGGATCAAGGGAGTTATCACTTTACATCTATTTGTAGTAAGTTTTGTGATGATCTTTAATGCCATACTGACCAAGGATATGGGCCTATAATCACATGCAGATTCAGGGCTGTCAGACTTTGGAATGAGAGTGATATATGATGTATTTATACTAGGTAGGTCAAGATTTCCCCCATGGAAAGCATCAAATAGTTGATAGAATTGATGTTTAATAGTTTCCTAATTTTTCTTCATAAAGTATCCATTAAAACCATCCAGGCCCGGTGACTTGTCATTGGGTATGTGTTTGATAACTTGGTCAGTCTCCTCCTGAGTGAATGTAATTTCAAGTTTAGTAAGCTCATGGTTCAAAGGGTTCGGCTGTAGATTGAAAAGCATGTCCAGTAACACCCAGCCTGTGAAAGATTCCTACTCCATTTATTCAAAGCATTTCTCAATTTTTTAAATCTTGTGGTCATATCCTGAGCAGGGTTTTTATAAGCTCCCTTGTTGAACCAATTTGACAACTGTCTCATGAAGCCATCAAAATCCATCCAGAATTCTTCAAAGCAAAATAAGTTGGCCTTGGGAATAGAGTTTCCAATACTGATTTGGATCGGAATGTGATCAGAGAGCTTAGCCAATGGGGTAGCAAGTGTATCAGGATAAATAGATGTCCATTCAGCCAATGTGAAGTCTTTCTAGCCGCGGATCATTTTGCATGTTACACCATGAGTATGCTCGGCCTTTAAGAGGAATCTCTTCAAGGTTTAAATGCTGGATAATATTGTTGAACAATAGCATGTTATTGTTGTCACCACCAGGTCTATTCCTATTATTAGGACTCCTCATAAGGTTAAAGTCTCCAAGAATCATCCAAAGGTCATGATCATCATGGTTTAGTTAAAGTAGCCAGGTTGTGAAAATGTTTCCGCCCTCTTCAATAGTGGGGCCATATATATTGGCGATCACCCATTTTTCATTACTAACAGTGCAGCTAAACTCCACTGAAATTTCAAAGATATGCTCATGGGACCAAGAAAAAGTGATCCAACCCATATAATAATAAGGGCACCAGAATTGCCAATACTGGGTACATAAGCAAATTGATTGAATTTTCTCAGACAAAAATTTCAAAGGTATGCCTGATCAAAGTGCTCTCTTTTTGTTTCTTGAAGACATATCATAGTGCAATTACTTTCTTCAATTTTCCTATACAAATCATCCCACCTGGTTTGGGAGTTAATACCTCTCACATTCCAGTCTAAGATATTCCAGTATCTATATCTATTCATTACAAGCTGATAGAGATTGTAATATGCACACTGAGAAAACAACACCAGAGCATAGAGTTTCAGAATAGACACCATTGTAGATCTGTACTTTGGCAATAATGATCATATGATAGTAATAGCCAGGGTGAGACAGTGAGCCTGATGCATTCAGTCGAGCTATTGGGTAGTGTGGTGCCAAATATAGCAAGGATTCATTCCTCTCAAGTTCAGTGCAACCAGAACAGTGCAGAAAGTAACAATGTAATACAGCCACACATAACAGCACCACAAATAAATATAATAAATTGCACATGATAATATGTGCATACTGACTGAAGTATGGAAAAAGTTCTGGAGCTCAAAGAGACACGAGACATAAACTGAATAACGCAAGCAAAACAAAGCACCGAATCATCAGGGCTAGTGATAAATAGGCAGTTGAGGACAGGCCTGCCTACAGCCTTCAGTGACACAACTTCACACATCTAGTTGTCGACATCAGCAGATACCGCATCACGTGGCATCTGACAGAAACCTGAGCCAATAGACAGTTTCCAAAGGGAGGTGTGGAGCAAGAGGTGCATCACCATCCATAGCAACTGCTTCAAATTGCGTTGTGAGATTTGCAGCATCTGTCACCGGCCAGCTCTTTTTCTTCATCACTTCAGGCTACAAACCTGGCACTGAAATTCAAAAACATCTGAAACATAAGCACCACACCTCTAGTCTAGTACAAAGGGAACACCTGACATAATATTGTGGTAAAAGTACGAAAATACTAGTACCTATTTGCTTGTCTACCTCGAGCATGGGGGTTCTAAATGGAATTAACGCAACAGGAGAACTCCATCTCAAGTTAAGATCTTACACATTAAATTCAGTTATATTTTGGCAATGGCTAGTGGACATAACAGAAAGCAACAAAAGCCTGTCTCGAAAACGTGTGCACCTTATAACTAGGAACAGAGAGGGGTATACCACAGGGTCATGCCATCTCATTTCCTGGGCATACAAACATGAAGCACTTAGCAGATATAGTTTATCTTTCTTGTTATGTACATACATCCACCACAAAGAATTTTTTCTCATGCCTCCAATAGCTAATTTCCCATACATGGAAACCCTCAAAGACAGATGGCTTATTTTTTTATAGGTAAGGTAAGTGTTCACTGGTTTTCACTTTTTCCCCTCTGAAAAAAATATGTACATGTGGATGCCCATTGCCCTGGTCTATCTGGAACTCGACACACAATTACAGGAGCTATCCTCATCATATACTGTATGCAAGAACTACAAAAAAATCTTCTACTAAATACGGGAAAGAACACCATAAGCATAGACGGGGTCATTTTTCTAGTCAGCAGTTCAGTCCGTAAACCATTGATCAGACCGGGGATGGAAAATACGAAGTGAATCTGAAAAGGAGTTTAAAGGTAAGATATAACATCAATGGAGTAGTTTGGGCAGATCCAAGAAAGGAAAATAGTGAGTTTTTTCTATTCTAGTACCTAGTGCGATCACCTGGGAGGCTGCGGTCATAACTGGTGCCATCGTGGCACACCAGAGTTCGACATCACAGTAGATCTTTTCTCGCCTCCAGACACCATGGGTAATCCGTGGGAGTCAAGGTACCCACATCAAACCACCTCCTTCCTACCAGCTACCGGCCTTCGTGTCCATCGTCATTGCAGTGCCACTCCCAGTTTTAATCCTCAGAATTAGCAGATTGAGAAAAACAATGATCAATTAGCGTAGCAAATGTTAAAAAACCCATAAACTTGGTCATCCTAAAGATAGATGGCTCGACCAATTTGACATCAAAATAAGTAACATTATAAGTTTTAGTTTGGTTTGTGTACTACTGAAGAAACAAAATAGATAAAGTACGATAGTGCAATCACCTTGGAGGCTGCAAGAGCTCCTTGCCACCACCCTGCACGTTGTTTGTAACTTTTAATTCCTAAGTCAATGAACAAAGTGTACCATTAGAAGGGATATACATATATAACTGACCGAAAAATGTAACTTTTGTTGGACAACTTAATTACCATAATAATCAGCAAAACGAGGGATAGCATAAAATGTTTTCCTGAACTAATCACCCAGGGAAATGAAAGTAACCTCTATAAGATTATTGTTGCCAACTGAATTTCCACGTATATTCTGTAAGTGTAAAACAGGAACTGACTATAAATATATTTTAGGTCATTGGGATCATGGATGGCGTATCTGTCACATATTTAGTATCGAATATAATACTGGCTGCAAGGTATTGAACTGAAGATCAGTGAGGAAGAACAGATAAGGAGCAAGAGTAACATAGGTTAACGCACAAGAATAACAGGGAGTTTAACCTGTGTGTACTGATGGCTGAACATAGAACCTCTGGTGGGACGCTTCGCTTTCTGACAATAGCAGTTGCTCCTAATTACAGATGACCAAGATATCAGTATCTAGAAAGAACAAACCGGGGGAATTAGGATCTACAGGAAACTTGTACTTTGTCAAAAAGAGCAATAAAAATCCAATCATAAAAATATGAAAAAAAACAATCTCACCTAAAAACAGAAATTCAGCAACAGCAGCTACCAGCGCCCACCAAAACACAACTGCAAAACAACAAGTCAACAGAGCAAAATCCAGAATAAGAAAAAAAAAACTGAACACCTAAATCCACCATACCTTCACCCAGAAGAACAGCCAGCGCCAACAGAAGCGCGCCAAGAACCTACAAAAACTAACTAAATAACCTGATGAAATACATTGAAGCGTCTATATCACAGATAAATTCTGCTAACATGTGACAGGAGATACAGAAGTAATAAAATGATGGATCCTTAGATGCATTGAATACTACAGACCTGCAAAAAGAAGGAACTTGGAGTACCAACATTACTGGAAACCTAAATAAAAGCAACTAGAAACATTAAATAGGAGTTTCCAGAGGATCCTGAAACAAAACACCGTTAAAAATGAAAATTTTAAGTTGAACAAACAAATATTTTGCAAAAAATATGTATACTATTCAATTTAAGGGCTATCTTTTATTTTTGGCAAGTTGAGTGTTTGTTCATGTTTTATTACTTTAAACTATGGAAGAGAGGGGGAGAGGGCAACATCACCGGTGTGGGTTTCATGGGAACCCTTCGACTTGTATGATCCATGGCCTCCGAATCCAGTACCGAACCATCTTACACTCAATTCCTGCATAACAGTATCCTTTACCTCACAAAACTTGTCAGCCCAACCAGGTGGTTCGACAGCTTCAACTCCTAAACCAGGAGCTCGGTCGCTGGACTTTAGGTTCACCGGATCAGTCCAGTCAGCTACATATGCAGAAACACGTCTTTTGAACTTTAACTTGAACTCTGTCCACGCTTGATATTTATAGTGATTGATGCGCGCCAGCCTGGTCCACATGTTAGTGAAACCAGATCTGAGCGAAAAGTGGTGTACAGAGTTCTGCAGGGAAGGTTCCACAGCCTCAAGACGGACGAAGGACTTGTGCCGCTGCTGGGTCTTCAACCGACAAGTATAGCCCTGACAGACACCATCCTGCGGATGTGCTGTTTGACCCGAGGGACCAAAATCAAAGCACGGGAGATAGATTTGGCCAATTTGTGGGTCAACCGAGACAACTGCTTCAAGCATGGACTTTGATGGATTCTCCACATTTTTCCAGTCCGGAGAAAAGATGAACTCATCGACGTCGATGAACGCCATCCACTGGCAAGATGTTTGGTGCACTGCGGCGCAGTGGGAAAGGCCAGCTTCCTGCGTTTTTGTCCAAGGCCAGGCCACGGTGGAAATGTTGATTCCTGTGGACCTCAACTCAGCCACCTTACCCGCCAAATTATCCTCGCTTCCATTGTCATACAAGAAAAACTGGTCGACGCCCAGAGCGTCATGGTACATCACCCACTCGCGGAGAAACTTTGAGACATTCCGCACCATTGTGCAGGCGCAGATATTGTTTCTCGTAGGTGGCGCTACTGCTGCAAGTTCACTTTTTTGTGGACGGTATATCGCAAGGGAGGGGATGGGCTCCTCGCCGGTGACAGACAGTGTGACCCGGAGCTGGGTGTTGCTGGAAGTAAGAAGAGCCGGTGGAGGGGGGCACCTTGCTACTTGTTGCGCCGCAGTGATGGCTGGGAGGGAGACCGACACACCATCATCATGGCCACGGTACACGCACTGGACGGGGGGATTGGCTGTGTTTGCCCACTGGCGGCGGATGACACCTTTCGCGAAGACGAGCACGTCGCCTCCGTCGAGAACAGCAGAGTCGAAGACAAGCCGGTTGCTCCAGTTGAGCATCGGGTGGACAGGGAAATCAGCAGCGGCGGAGGCGTCAATGGAGGAGGAAAGCAGCATGGGTGCTTGGAGCGGCTGGATACTCTGCTCTGTTTCAGGCATGGCGCAGAGGTAGGCGTGGCGTCCGGGCCCTGGCAGGGTCCCGAGAGCACGCGCCGGGGACGAGGCACCACCCTGGAAGGCACAGATCGCGTCGTTCACAGGCTCATCGGCCAGGACCAGGACCTCGGAGTCAGGGAGCAAGACGGCATCGGAGTCAGGGAGGAACGCGGCATCCGATTCATCTCCACTAATATAAAAAGACACAGAGCGGCAGATCCAAACAATTTAGACCGTCTGATCAGGTAATCTAGCGGTTCAGATTAGCACTAAAACAGTGTTAGACGCCTCCGTCCCACGCCTAATCAAAACCATCGTCCCACCAAATCACATCGGCTGGAAAACAACTTTTCCCCAACCGCCCACGACCTGCACGACGCCTTGGAAGCCGCATTATTAACCCAGCGCGGACCTGTGCACACCGCCGCACCGGCCGCCGTACGCCCAAGCCGCGCTGCCCTCCGCAAAAATGTGCGGATCCTCTGGCGGCACACATCTAGACACTACCGCCGCCGCCCCTTCTCGGTGTCTTTCGTGATCCATCTGCGGCGATATCCATTCCCCGTTCCCTTAATTTTCCTGATCTGAATCACACGAACCGAGCAAAGGTCAGCAAACTTTCTAATCGGTGTCTGCTTTGGATTAGTCTGCTCAAGTGCCTACTCCTGAATTGCGTACAGATAAGCCCATAGCCAACCATTCTTTGAGTTGATACCTGCTCAGCCGTGGTGACATCGTGGCTGCACCGCTGCAGCTAAATGACTGTTATTCGGTTTCAGGTGTACAGGACCAGGTGCATACATGATACATGCACTGTAGAATGGATGAAACATGCAAGTCAAAGAGCGATACCATCCTAAGGAACTTTTTGCTTGAAGTATACGAGCACATTCTTCTTGTGTTTCATGACACTAGCTATGGGCTTCACATCCCTCTTCTGACTGCTGACACTGCCACAATGAAGCAGAGGTATATTTAAGGGTTATATCATTCTAGATTAGCAATACGATGGTTTTTTTTGTCTTAGATCTTAGTGGTACCATGTGAAGTGATCAAAGTATTTCTTGTGTGTAACACGGTGTAGAGGACCAGGAGCATTCACTGTAAAATGGATGAAGCATGCAAGTGAAAGAGTGATACCACCGTCGTTGTCCTGTTCGCCCATCTTCGACTCGCCATCTGAGAGCATATTTGTTTGCAACTTGATCGATGCCCCTACATTTGATAGCATATTTGATACAAATTTCAACTTACAGTTCATATATACGATGATTAGCTTGATTGGTCGTTCATCTATTTAATCACGACAGTTATGTGTTAATCAGTAAGAAATTTGAGTACTCTTCTCACTCTACTTTGCACAATCCTTCTTTCGTTGGTGTCACATAGTGCATAACTACATGGCCTTATGTTCCAGTGAAATGGTAAATTTCAGCCAGCCACTGCTAAAAAAAATATTTCTTTTTGTTGACTGCCAAAACAGATTATGTGGTTCGAGAATATTGATAAGAATATACCTTTCTTGATTCCGCAATGTTTCATCTGATCCATATTCTTGCCTTCAAGTTGGCCTATGATGGTGCTATGAATGATGGTACAAATTAACCATGCTTTGATCTGTGTGTAGCAATTCTCTTGGTAAAGAGCCCTCTGTAAGCATACCTGAACAATGACATGCTTTTTCTCAGTGCTAAGTAGCAATTGAAGTGATTTGCTAGAATCAGAGCAATTGAAGTGATGTACTGTGATTATTATTTTTGAAAATCATCGCAAGAGGTTCTGATATTATTTTGGAAGTTGTCTATGAACTACCGCAAGAGTTTGATGAACACGGGGATTATATGGCACGCACGGAAATAAGCACATCCCAGTGCAACGTGCCACTGTCCGTCTGATATGGCTACAAGCTGGATGGAGTATGTGCACTGAATGGAGACACCCCGACGGCGGCGGAGTATGATGTGCCCCGCGTGCAAGCTGTCGGGCAAACGTTAGTGCTAGATTGCCGTCCTTAGAAAACGCCACATATAATTGGTAGCTACGTATTTCCTTCTTTCTTGGGAGTTATGTTAACAATCTTATGTTCTCTTATACTTTTCGTTGATATTTTTGTTGAATTTATTCTTGAATGTTGAATGTTCTTAATTATTCTCTGGTCAGTATAGTCTTATTTCCTAATTATACTTTGTTCAATATCTTGATAACCATTGCAACAGGTTCTTGAATCTTGATTTCATTCCTTTTTTTTGTATCTAACCAAGTTTGGGCATAGCTAGCCATTTATAGAATTTTTCAGATGTAGTTTTGTGGCATCTACGCCATTTAAATTTTATATTATCGGACAAGTAGAAAAGTTCCTTACATCAGAAGTGATATTGCTACTATGTGACTATATGCATGGATGATGAAGGCATTTTTTTCTTTGCAGTAAGCAGTATTGGATCATGCTTGCTGCTATACAAAAGGAAGTCGAAACACACTTGATAAATAATTAGAGTTCTCTATCTGTTTTTATCTCACCCTTTGTTTCGATGGTTATTTTCTTGATTTGGGGCATTAAGGTATGGTTTCTTCTTCAACTGCTCCTTGGAGAGATATATGTTCTATCTATAACAATGCCCGCTGCTCTCTTATTGCTGAAATTGATTCTAACGACCACATTGTGACATGATGAAAAATGCCCACTCCATTTTTGTAGATACAACCCTGACTGGATAGGCGACACCTCCATGGATTTTTTTTTAATCACGCGCCTCCATGGATTAGGTCATGTAGTCTAAACGAACAAGCTGTTGGTGCCGTCTCATGTCTCACGAGCAATGCTAAAAACGAGCCGTTCAAATTCGTCTCCGTGGGCAAGTTCTTGAAGATGTTTGTGCCATATCCCATTGTTTACTCATTATTCTCATCATTGATTTGCCTACTTGTAGTAGTATGCTTACATTGTCTGATTTTGAAAAGAGTCCTAACTGAAAGCATTGTGTTTCCAGATAAATATAACCCGATTATTGTTTTTTTCTAGAACTAAATGTTTTACTTTGTCATCCCTTAGCAGCAGCGAGAGCAAAGTCACAACCCATCGACCTCAGTGTACAGGAAGGACAGAGTTAGGCCCTAGCTTCCGGTGAGCGGCAGTGTCAAAGAAGCGCAATATGAGGTATATTCAAGAGCTTGGGCATAAGGTACAAGTTTTAGTAAAAACCGTTGCAGGTTTGTCTTGTGGAGTTATTCTGGTTTTGATTTAGCTTATGGTTGGATGATTTCAGTAATGCTTGGTGCAACTTGTTTGCAGAGGGATATTAGAGGTATTGCGATTTACAACACCGAGTCAAAATAAGGCTTGGTCTTCATTTCTCCTAATGGAAACAAAATATTTCTTAAGTTTAAAACATTACTTTATTTGATTTTCAAGTTATTGTATTTCTTGAATTTCACATATCACTTGTATCATTTTAAAAAGAAAAAAATATGTTGAATTTTACTGCAACATCTCACGACTGTTTTGTGTAACCACATCACTCAATTATATGGTCTCTGCGAAGCTTATGGACATTTCCATTTGCCAGCATGCCTCTCATTTGTATTTTTTGGGCACGTTATAAACTAGATCTGGTTCTACCGAATCATCTTTGACCTATCAATTGTATTGTTTTAACGCCGAGTCATTATTGTGGAAAATTGCTTAACCACTTACTCCTATCCTTCATTTGTTTTCCATGTGTAAGAGTATATGCTAACAAGACAGTACCCATTGGATGAAGAATGTATACTTCCTGGCCATGTACTTATCTTAGTTTATTCTTCTGGTAGTTGCTAGCGTTCGTACTTCATAGTGAATTTTTAGCCAGTTCCTTCCTCAGTGACGTGGTTGTTTAAGAGAAGGCACAAGATTGGAATATTGGAAGCTTTCATGATCTGACCATCCTTGTAAGAAACAGTGTGTTCAATCAAAGCCCAATTGTTTGAATAATCCTTGGATAGCTGGGTTGTTTGCAAAAGTATGTTCTAAATATCATTGTAACAAACAGTCTATTCCTATGAGCATGTGTTCATGTGCAAGGTTGAAACATTGTTGTAAATGCAAAAACCATCTATGTTTGTTGAATGTTCTTATTACCTCCCAGATATATGTTGGAAATTCTATGATTTTTCAGATTTTTTAAATTCTAATTTGTGTCTTGGTAGAGACGTGTGTTACACGTGCACACTTACTAGTCAGGGAGGAAGGCGTCGTGCTGCGGCGGCGAGTGGGGGCGGAGCGGCAACAGGCGGCGCGGGAGGGCAAAATCGATGTCGGCTTCCGACGGCTGCGGGAACAGGAAGGCCGGCGGGCGAAGCAGGTCCTGAGGCATCGGCCAGCTCTCGACGGCGAGGCCGCCGGGGAAGTGGGCCGGCGAGAAGATGGGGCCATGGGAGAGTACCGCCTGGCGTCCGGCGAAAAGCACAATAGTAGCGACGGAAGCAGCCCCGGCGGCGGTGAGGATACGGCGCAGGCGGCTGGGGCGGTGGTGCTTCGGCATGGCGGGAAAGCTTGCGGGAAGCGGCGGGAGTCGAAAATTGGGAGCTTGTTTGCAGATCGGAGGAAACGGAAGCTTGTTGGTCTCGCGAGCGAACGAAAGCTTGTTTGCAGATTGAGATTGAGACCGGAGTTTAGGGCTAGCTGTCGATATACGATACGATGCCCTAAAACGAACGAACCGACCCGGCGCGATCGAGTCAGCTTGTTTTCCACGCAGGTGCGTTCGGCGGTTCGGGTCGATCGAAATTTCGCCTTCACTGGGCGTGGATCTGCCTTAAGTGGGCCACGAAGCCCAATTGCCCAGCAAGGCATGGCCTATGTTTAACTTGTACTCAAAAAGGGTTTTGCCCCATCTTTTTTTTTTTTGAGCGCCAACAACATTACCATGTTTCACACGAACATATTCCAGCTTCATAGCTCTCCAAACTGATCGCACGCTCTCATCCCGCCCCCCCTTATCTTTCTCTTTCTCTTTCTCTCTCCTCCTCCCCTTTCTTGAGAGCTCATGTGTCCCCCCCAGCACCTCTATGGCAGCTTTGCCAGCCGAAGATGATGGGGGAGAGGGGGCGGACCTCCTCTATATAGCAACAGTAGTGCTAGGGTTAGGTCGAGTCTAGGTTTAGATCTTACCCATGTGGAGAATGGCATGATGCCCATGGGGATCGTGTTGTTGGGGAGTGTGAGCTGCTTTCGGTGGTTCGTGGTGGCGGTGTGGCTGCTCGTGGTGCTCCGATGGAGGGAGCCGGAGGCGGCCGACAGCATGGCTTCTACATCCCCTTCAATAAATCTCATAAGGGGCTCTCGAGGTCTGAGTGGTGAGGTCATGAGGCTTCCTCCTTCAAGCCAACGAGGTGGTGGAGAAGAAGAGGAGCTTCGATGTGGTGTTGTTCTTTGCAGATCCGCGAAGCGGGAAGGTTTGGAGTTGGAGACTACAACAATCTTCTGGAGCTCATCCTTGGTGGCTTCCCACTGGCCTCCCCGACACCTCTATGGCGGCTTTGCCGGCCAGAGACAACGGGGAAGAGGGGGCGGCCTCCTCTTATAACAGCAATAGGGCTAGGGTTAGGTCGAGTCTAGGTTTAGGTCTTACCCATGTGGAGAATGTCATGAGCCCATGGGGATCTTGCTGATGTGGAGTGTGAGGTGCTTCCGGTGGTTCGTGGTCATGTGTGTAAAATCCATGGACTATGTTGTAATTGCTCTTTTTATTCGACGGTCATGTGTGTAAAGTCCATGGACTATGTTGTAATTGCTCTTTTTAGCCTACGGTCATGTGTGTAAAGTCCATGGACTATGTTGTAATTGCTCTTTTCTTTAGCGTCCTCAATGTAATTTGTACTGCCACCGCTAAGGATTAATGCAATTTCTAGATCCTTCGGGTCCATTCCTATGTTAAAAAAAAAGACCTCTCCAAACCTATTTTTTCTTTGTTTGCATTTTAAAAATCTTACTCATCCCCTAAATCGCCATGACCTTTAAAAATCGGCGGTTTAAAGGTTTCTAGGCCACCGCATTTTCTATTCGAATGACCAAAAAAGAGTTGTGGTGTTGTTCTTTGCAACTGCAGAGCGAGAAGGTTTGGAGATTGAGACTACAGCAGTCTTCTGGAGCAATCTCATGGCTAAAGGGCGACTGCTCCGAGCGCTGATACCGGTAATTGCTCTGTGCCATCTCACATACAACCTCCAGGCCGATGTGCCATTACGGAGGGCCTTCATCAGCTTTGATGCAGGATTCCCCTCTCAGGATGGCTTTTCTTGTTTTTATTATACGGTCATGTGTGTAAAGTGCAGGGACTATGTTGTAATTGCTCTTTTCTTTGGGTCCTTGATGTAATTTGTACTGCACCGCTGAAGATTAATGCAATTTCTGGATCCTTCAGGTCCCTTCTCCTGTTAAAAAAACTCTCCAAACCTTTTTTTTTATTTGTTTGCATTTTAAAAATATTACACATCCCCTAAATCGCCACGACCTTTAAAAATCCGGCGGTTTAAAGGTTTCTAGGCCACAACATTTTCTACTCGAATGACCAAAAAAAAGTGCTGACTTGTGGTGCAGGCCAATAACTTTGTGGGGACTGTGCATTTACACACGATGGGTATTTGTACAAATAATAGACTCGTATTGCAAAGTATCCTATTGGCTTTGCTAATACTAGAAGGGCGGGCCTGACGAAGCGGTAGACTATCCCTAGTGGTGTCCTGAATGTTTTGCTTTGTTTATACCAGGTTCATCTCAAAGCAATTCAAGGGAAATGCTGCCTACAAACCCTTTCCTAGACCCCACAATGTCTGGGAGAATTTCTCCCCCGAGTCCTAGTCCCAACCTAGAGTAGCTAACTGCGGAAATAAAATTAAGCCTTGTTCATACATGGGCTTTTCTAGTACGAAATGAGGCACTCAAATATGTTCATTGCTCCACCCCAGATCCCATGACTTGAAGTGCGAAAGCCATATTTGATTTGAAAGATCCCCTGTCACTAGATCATGCAATTACACAGAATGTACAATAGAACTACATGCACAATATATTCGTTTATTTAAGAAAGAAAATAATGTATGGGAACAATATGTAAATACATGTAAGGCCCAAAGAGGGCTTACCCAGCTCACAAGACTAAGCAGGTTATTAGCGTCCAGTTTCTGAATGTCTACACCATTCCACAGCAAGTCGTGTGGTGAAACAGAGAACTGAAGCCTGAAAAGAACATTTTGAACAATAAACATGGTTTATCAAGTTTTGAAAAACAAACAAACATGGCTTATCTTGAAAGATGTCTCAGTTTAGTACTTCTGAACATCTATCATGAAACTGCATCATCTTGGAACATGAGAAATTTAAATGGTATAAATGAACAATGGTATAATGCACCTGAATTAGAGGACCATTGCAAGCCATGTCAACTACCCCAACCCTTGCTAGCCGGCAAAGCAAATGGACCTTGTGCACAAGTTGAGCCAACTCCTGAACAAATACGAAAGTAGCAACTGGTCAATACTAGAACAAAGTCCCCCTTGCACAAAAATAGAGATAGTACTTTGAACCTTTTAAAAGTACATTGAAGGGAATGGGAACTGATGCCCCATTCAGATATGGTTCACGGATCTCTTGTGAGTAGGCTGCATAGCAGTACATTACACAGCAAATAGGCTGCTACCTGGCAATCTTGAGCAGTCAGCACAAAATGTAGAGTCACAGTGACAACACAAGTTCGTCTCTTCGCTGGATAAAGTAATGGTAAAAAGTTAGACCCACGTTTATGCACCAACCACGAGATACAGCAAGCTCTGAGAAAATAAGTAAATGCATCTCATCCTTATTCCTACCATTCATATAGTACTATCAAGATTTGTTATCCATCTCAAAATCTATAAAAAGAAAGCTCACATTAGAGTTTCCAGCGCCATCGAGATCTAGGTGGATCAAAACCTGCCGTTAAAACTTTATTTTAAGACCTGCATTGAAAGACAAAATTGAAACCAAACATGTTTCATGCGTGCGAACCACAACTATTTCAGATATAGACAATCCTTGTTGTTCATTCTTGACTATACCCTTACTGTTCACCAGTTAGATCAACTACCTGGTGTCTTTACAACTGCCTGAAACACCTGGCGATACTTGCTTGGAATAGGGTACTTGTGGTATGCAGCCTTGAGATAGCCATTTCAACACATTTCTATTCTAAAGAAGCAGCAACAGCAATCTTCTCGCACCTTTCATATTCATGACCAACAAATCTAGGCAATAAAATGAACAGAATTAATCATAGTGACCAAACTTCAGCACTGTTTACCTAAAAACATGAGTACTATTACACAAAACCACATCTTCAGATTATAGTAGGATGAGACGAACAATTATACTGTTAACAGACCACAATTTCCAACACCCAGCTAGCAAAAATTTAATAATATCACATCAGCTTGAAACAGCAAGGTTCTACAAAACCATTAAGTGTGAGGGGCAGAAGGCAATATACTAACTATACATGTTTATACATCAACGAAACTGATATCAGCAGGACATCAAACATATCGAAACAAGTATTTTGCAGTGGATTAAGCTAACAGTGGAACATATGTCAGATTTAGATTGATAACTAGTATAGTCCATGTGTAATACTGTGTCTCCTTATCAGATATATCTTCTACAACTAAATAGGAGCCACCCACTACTGATTTTTGCAGTACATGCAGCAGTGCCACATCATATATTCTTTTTAAACCTTTTTCTGCCAAACAACAATGAAATCCCAAACGGTCTTTTCACACGCAGTCTTTCCAATTCCATTTAAGCACATCGCCTCCCCACTTCTCATTAACCCCCTCCTTTCCTGTAACCATCCAGCCCACTGCGTTTCTTCAAGGAATTGCTTCTCCTGAATCTGCGCAGGAAACTTCAGTCCCTCCTTGAGTTCCTTCCTACATGAGGCAGGTTGCCAGCAACGTGCAGGACATAATCTAGTTAATTAAAAGCTACAGCTAACTAACTTTGTTTTGGAGTATTCTGTTTCCTAATTGCTATGGTGCCAGGAGAAAGGATGGTCTTTTTTTATTAATGCATAACAAAGAAAAAATCAATATTAAATTTGATAGAAGCACGTTTTTCAGTTAGTAATTCAAGTTTGTACAGTAAAATATTATTTCTTGTGGTATTATTGCTGCATGCAGAAACCAAAAAGTAGCCAAACTGGAGATCCACCTTAATCCTTAGCACAAGAAATCTAGCAGGCTTTACAATTTCTGAGCCTAGTCTTTCAGTATAATGAGAAATAGAGATCCTCCCACAATCTGATGATCCTATTGTGTGAATGCTTATGGAAGTAAACAACTCACTGGCATAGTTATAACTGTGAAATGTTCATTTCTGCAAAATCTCGGAATGAAGCCACAACACAAGAATTTAGAATGAAATTGAAAGGATCTCAACTGACATTTCATATCGTTTCCGTAATGAATCACCTCTTTCCCCAAATTCTTTAATTGTTTGCATAGGTTAAGTTGGGGAAACTCCAACAACTACACTATTATCAGTACGATCAATTGTATAAATTTAGTACTGTAGTGTGAAGCCTTATCTAATAAATCAAGACAGGGCAAGGCAATCTGTTCATGTCATTAGTACTAGAACTGGAACAACATAGTAATAATTTGAACTGGGTCGAAATAAATGCTCCAGGAAAGGAGAAGAATCACATACGCACCTAGATTAAGGCGCACAAGGCTCGACAGCTGCACCAGTCGTGCCATTGGCCTTGGCCATGAGGGCAGCCAGCGATGGTCGGTGGAAGCCCGTCATCCGCGCCCAGCTGCAGGTGGGAGGCGTGTACGCACACGGTTGTGCAAAGGACGGCGGCTGGGCTGCTCGAAGGAAGGGTGGAGCGGGGCGTCCTCGCCAGCATCACTTGTCCCGCGGGAGGTGGAGGCCGGCGCTGTGGAGCCCTCTAACGCGAGCGCGGTGGCTGCGGCAGCGGAACCGGTAGAGACGATGTCCGCGGGGAGGCTTGGCCTGCCCCCGAGCGAGCGAGATCCTCGGGCCGGCGGCGGGAGGGCGCGGCGGCGGGGGTGGGGAGGCAGCGTGTGGGGGCCACCGGAGTGAGGAGAGAGAAGTGTGCGTTGGGGTAGGAAATCCACGGGTTCAGGAGTACGAACGCATTGTCTGAAAACACGTCAAAATATCCGAAATAAAATTTCATTGTTTTCGGGAAAAAAATAACTCGGAGCTCTAACATGTACTAACATAACAAATTTTGATGCTCTAAGAGAACTATTCACGGGATACATACCACAATATGCGTGCGCCCACCGCTAAGAAAATTGTGTATAGCTGTTTTCCTAGTAGCGTGCAAGCATGAAATGTGCAGATGTATATCTAAAATTTTATTTTAAGATACTTTAAATTTTTATCTTTTATGCATTTTTATAATATGTTTATATGCACCTTTGAACCAGAACAGCACCTCCGTGCTCAATGTGCTACTTACATAAGATGTCACGTGTCCTTTGAGATCATATTGACATTTCGAAGATCTAGTTTATTGTGACGATGTGGAGTCGATCTTGAGTCAAACAAGACAATGATAAATCTAACTAGATAGGCACGCGCGCTTCGCCGCGTCGTCTGTCAAGCGTTGCGGCATGGCCTTGCCTATGTGGTGCACCTGTGCGGGTTTCAGTTTGTTACCTTTTTCATGGTGTAGGCACGATATGTGTGAAGTGTTGTTGATAGGGTTTAGTGAGCCAGTTCTGTTATCGATGGGGTTTAGTGAGTTGCATCTGCCACTTGCCAGCTGAATATACACCAACCCAACAGATCTGAATGAGTATCGCCCGTAATTAGGGCATCTACTGATCCATACATAAAACGCCTACATCCACAGCCGGACATACATGGTGTCACACATGCCCACGCTACATAAAATATCCCATTCTTATATCCATTTCAAAAAAAACCACATCCAAAAATACATGGCGTCACACATACCCACTCCACTTACACCTACTCCAGCCTACCACAAAAGAACAACCAAGGAAAACCAGCACACGACCCGGTCCACCCCACACTGAGCTCGGGCGGTCTATTTCATTCACCAAAACACCATCGCACACCAGCTACTGAACATGGCTACAACAGCTGCCCAACCAAGACGACCATGACATAGGACAAAGAGCACATTATAAAACGCAGGATCTGCCTACCAAGCAGATTACCAGAGCATGCCTCTCGCGTCCACACGCTCTACCTACCTCAACGTCGCTGCCAACCCGGTGGTGCCCCCAATTTATCCTATCCAGCATGTGCTCCGAAAGAATATGCACCTGTCAATCATCTTGCAAGATAAGCGGTACCACTGGCAAAACCTAGGTTAGCATACGGCACAGAGCAAAGCTCCTCGCACTGCCACGGATGTAGATCAAATCATCGATGTAGATCAACCCCTGCTCCAGCAAACAAAGCCTTCTCAAACGCATGCTGCTTCTTGCCAAGGCAATATGAACAGCTGACCGGAGCTCGGCAGCTTGCCGACGCATCCCTCCTAGGAGCACATCTCTCCACTGTCGGTGCCAACAACTCTTAGCAGTGCTTCTCCAAGCATCATACAGCTCCAGATATGTACCACCATTTGGTCTTCTGCACGCAAGAACGACATATCAACAAAGGAAGCACATGCAAATAGAACGAAAAACCAGAGAGCCCTGATCGATCAAGCTTCAGGTGGAAGCCAACACTTCGACTAAAGAAATATTGCATTCTAATAGTTTGACCCCATCGAGTTAAAAAAATGACTACATATCAGGTTAATTGGATCTCACTTGGAGATATTTGTTTCCGGAGCAGGAGAAGTCGTAATGCACAGACAACATAGATCACTAACTCACACATATTTTAGGCTAACGTAACCTCTTGAGACAAAGGACAGGGCAAAGAACTTCACTAATGATAACATTAGACATTCTCTAAAGCCATATCAAATAGCAACTATTTTTCATTTAAGGGCAACAACATAAGATATTCAAGGACATGGTACCATTACACAACCAAGTGTAGTCACTCCGAGTGCTAAGGCTAATGAGAAAGAAGAGAGAACAGAGTGACTCTACAATGATTGGGTTGGGCATCAGTTAATAATGTACATATTCGGGAGTGTTTTTGTAGAGAAAAATGCAGGCTGACATGTAGATCGTAATTCACATATTTCAAAAAAATAAGCAAATACTGCATACACATAAATATTGGTTCAACGTGCAAAGGAGCGTGCAAAGGAGCGAAGAGTGTATGAGAATCATGGAACCCAAATGGCATGAAAAAGATTCTTATTGCATATAAGCCATTAACCAGCTACACATATCAAAGAAAATTCCTAAAACTATATTTTTTTAAGCGCACAACCTCAACAAACTAATTCAAATAAGTAGAAGAATACAGGGAAGGAATAATGCAAAATCCCTCTCAGCAACATTCAGTGATGTTGCAGCATCATATGCAGAAGTGACAACCTACTAAATCCAAACATAAACATGCAGTGATACCTCAAGTACTTGGAAAATGCCCAGTACAAACTTTCTCGATGAGTAAATAATACTCCCGAATATGCCACCCGGAGCACTTTAGACCCATGGCAAAGACAATCAAAAAGATGGCGCCCATCATAAAAAGTTAGTACTGATTATAATGTATGGCTCAGGTTCTTCAATTTGTCTTTTGCCTACATATATGGCTCCGGTTTTCAGTTTTCAATTCACTTTCAGTTTGACCTTTGCTATCACTTTATTGGACAAACAACTCAAATTTTTTGCTACACGGCGCTACTAACAAAAGAAAATAACTCCATCTCAGGCGGCACTACTAAAAGCATATATCTTACACAAAAACAAAACTACATATTCAGCTACGCTGAAACCTGGCAGCTATGCTTTTTCTACTGCATAGTGAGCTCTTTGGATACCATACATGTTTTGGTTCAGCAGGCGTTGGAGCTATAATATGCATCTCCATGAAAAGGTACCACAATAAAAGCATGTATACTTCGAATCACCAAGGCATGCATGGAAAGGCATCACAACAGATAGGTCAGAGTCTCACAGATCACATACGGAACTGAAGCACGCCAGCCACATGGTAATCAGCAGGAAAAAAAGATAACAAAACAACAAAACTGTAAAAGTGGAAAAACAACATGCCTTAGAGAAGGAAGGAGAACGCTGAAACCACCGAATAACAGAACACAAGCGGCAAACGGTAGGCGTAAGAGAAACAAAGAGTTTAACCTTTGTTTAGGGCTCCAGAAATACAGTCGAATTGGGACTCCCTCCCTGACAAGACCAAGCACTTTGGAGTTGAACCTGAAACAATTAAGAAAATAAAATCTATAGAACGCAAATCCAAGAAATGGGGCATAGGTGATATATGCGGTCCGATGGGTCTCCCTAAAACAACAAAAGAGGAACACCTGTATGACATTGACAAAAAACGAACATCATGCGAGTACCTTATTTTGCATTGATGAAAGCATTGTTACATTTTTTTTGGAAAGGGGAACAACCACAGCATCTGCATCAACGTGATGCATGCAGCCTCTTATTTTAACAAAACTAATGTACTATGTGGGGATAAATGCTAATTTTTTGGATACACAAAATAGTTATTTTTTTTTTGGATTGACAGATTTAACATTTAATTGCTTGAAAAGTTAAAAGTTAAACACCAAGCTCGAATAAAAAAAACTAATGCATCATGTGGGGATAAGCAGTAAGTATTGTAGTTTTGCAACTTTGATCATTTGATGATTGGCATCTAAATGAATGCAATCATCAGAACAATATAACGTATTTTTTGCAAATTATCTTATTATCCTATCTAGGGGCTAATTCTAGTGAACCTTGTAATATGAATCTGTTAAAAGGCCTCCCCTAACAGATAACAATGTTGATGATTTTCTGAAATCAAAGGAAATGGATAAAACTTTGCTACTGTGAGAGAATCTCTTTTCTTTTCCCCAACGGATCACAAGAAGATAGCTAATTTTCTTGCGACGTGTCCTTTCTTTTCTTGAGTATAATTCTATTCTTTCCAGGTAAGATGAAAAAAAGTAAAACATATTCTATTTTGAACTCACAACATAACAAAGAAGTTATTCCTGAATGATAGATTATCCCTTCTGCAAATATGATATAGCCATTACCAAACCAACTTACACATTCTGAAGCCCTCTATTTTAATGGAAAATTCAATTCCAACTCAATTATTTTATACAGTTCTCAAATGTGAAAAAGAGAATGAAGATATTTTGATTAACCATGAAGTAACAATTAGACAACTGACAAACCATTTGAGATCTCACACGAAAGACACGAAATAAATCGTCTGATTTTAATACATTCAGTAGACCTTGGAAAAATGCAAAATCATTTTCAGTATGTACCAACCGGCTTCATAAATGGATGGTTAGTTATTTCCCGAACATGTAGCAACAAAGCAACCCAGATATTTGATTTATAACAGTATGCTCAGCTGTATATTCACATCAATTGCCCAATCTTTTTTGTAAGATCAATGAACACAAAATGATATCGTGAATCTACTATAGTAAGGAGTCGAAAGGCCCAAGTGGGGAGGAAAAGAAATAAGCAATTGCACATTTTAGAGATTATGTTACCACAGCCAGACATAACTTTTGATTGAAATGCAAAGAGAACTCACGGTAGCCACTGTGGATTTTGGGCGAAAGCGTTACTGCTACAGGGACCTCAAGACATACATTGCAGCGGGGCACTGCGTGTGGAGAAGCTGAAGGGTAGTCAGTTCTGCCAGCTGTAGAGTCGAGGAGCGGCGCTGGCAGTCTGAATGTTGGCCTCCCCGCGAGCGGCGCTAACAGTCTGAAGATTGGCCTCCTAGCGCTGTATACGCCGAGCATGGTGTCTTCGTCTTCAGGGAACTGGTCGGTGAGAAACCGCAGCGCCGTAGCGCCCACGCCCTAGCTCCCCGCTAATCGACTCCATTATTTAAACTTGCAAGCCTTCATCCTTTACATACATGGTGTGTACATATATGTTTTAATTAGCAAGATGTAGCTCATTTGAACCAGAAACAATAACTTGGTAGAAAACTTTCAAAAAAATACAGCAAACCTAACTAAAAGAAAAGGAAGTTTCATAAACCTTGGACCGGAAATACGCAACCTTGCTGACAAATGCATATTCTCACATACACCACAATATGGTTTTCTCCGTCTCAGAGCCGATCATATCAGGAATCAAATAACAAATCTATGTACTATTTACGCAACATATTATAATAATTTTGACCTCAATAATTACTTGCATTTGGGATAAACAGCTCTGGCTAAAATCTGGAAGAAATTACTTGAACTGTATCATATGCAATTAACCCATAAAGTAGCAAATGCCAGCCCGAGGGGCAGCTAAAATACCAATTCTTGAATGATCCCTGATCACCAAGAACCTTTACCACACTTACTGTATCAAATTGGAAAGCACAAGTGGGACGGTATACCTCAGTGGGCGTCTCCGCGTCTAGAATCAAGATGTACCAGATGTCATCGGCATGGTGGAGGCACTGTCTTCCTCTCTTCTGCTGCCGCTGCGCATCCTCCCCGGCGGCATGGTCGTCGTCCCTTCCGGCGTCGACGATTCTCCGCCCTGTTGGCCGGCCGGCCTGCTCCCTCAAGTCCATCTCCGCTGCAGCAGCGCCGGGTCTCTTCCCCTCCTCCAAGATGGTGGAATCCCCTTCCTCCACGGTGGCGTCACCGGGAGAAGCAAAGCTGCAACCGCCGATGCGTCCCCTGTACGGCGCCACCTTGGCCCCATGACCCCCGCCTGGAGCAGCACTTCCCCAACCCCCTGTGCCTTGCTGTGTGGTGGGCTGGTGGCCGAGTTGAGGCTGAGGGAGGCAACAAAAGGAGGCGCAGCAGCGCGGGCCGGCGGCCGGAGATAGGCGGCGGCCAGAAACCCTAGGCTGGAGCTTTGAGAGAAGATGGGAGTGAGATGAATCGGGAGAGATACAGAGTGGACACGAGATCTGGGGGTCAAAGGTACGATTCCACCGGTCACATCGATCAGCATAGGCCCACAGCCAGCCACCCCACTTACAACAAGAGGCCCACACGTCCATGCACGCACCGTCAAAACGCGGAGAAGCCACCGATCACAACAGCCTTAATCTGTTTAGATATGTGGATGCAATTGTTTTATTAATTTAGGCCATAGATACATTATGAAAACAACTATAAATAATATTACATGCAAACCAACGATCATATAAAATTTGGGTTAATTTTCTCTAGATCAATCTTAGACAGAAAACAATATGAATCAATTATATGAAATAGGACTAGATCGTGTACTTGACTATTTCAAGGCACTAGATCTTGGTCCCGACTAGACTGTCTACACCATGTTAGTGCATAAATTTTGCCACCACTGATCTAAATTAGTTGTTGCAGGTTGAATGAACCTAGAAGATTTTATCCTGAATGAATGATTATTAATTTGGATCAACGAACTATGTGCTTATTTGACCTACCAAATTTATACTTCCATATGGAAGGAATAGAATCCTATCTGTTAAGAGCATCTCCACTCATCCTCCCCAAAGGCTGTCGGCGCCCAAAATCCACCCCAGCTGCGGCTCTGAAAATAGATTTTGAGCCGGCCCGGCCCAACTATCCATCCGGCGCCCCCAGGCCGAATGAATGGATCGTAGCGAACAAGAGGGGGGGTGAATGGTCGCTATGCAATTTTTATCCTTTTTCAATTTTAGTGCGATGTGGAAGTAAATGTGATAGCTTTGATGTTAGAGGTGATCCTAGTATGATCCTAGTCTAGTGCAACAAGCAAAGGAACCAAGCATGATAGTAAAGATAAGGAGCGGGACAACCGGAGGGCGCGGAGACGAGGCGAGATTTGTTTCCCGCAGTTCCTCCCACAAAAGGGAGTACGTCTGCGTTGAGGAGGTGCTAGCCACGAAGGCTAGACGGCCACACCACGAAGGAAGGCCTCACCTTCTTCCTCGAGAGAGCTCTACAAAGGGGCTCCCCCTTCTCCACTAAGACACCGGTCGAGGCGGTGGTTCCTTCACAAGGTTGGGGCGAGCTCCACAACACTAGGAGGCTCCCAACACCCTATGGGGCTAGCAGAACTCCAAGCTAGCCTCTATAAGAGCACTTCCTCCAAGATCCCACAATAAGAACCCTAACAACAAGATCCACTAAGGACTAGATGGTATTGGTGGATTTTCTCTTGGTAGATCAATAGATCGGGGCCTCCTCCATCAGTCCTCCAAATTTGGGCAAGATTGATTGGGTAGGTGGGGAGATCCTCAAGGTTTGAGCTCAACAACAATGGAGGAGAGAGAGAGAAGAGCTAAAAACGAGTTGGGGAAGAAGTGGCCTTTTTATAGGTCCCTTCAAATCCAACCGTTATGCTCAGATCCCGCGCAACCGGTACTACCACTTGGGCAAGCGGTAGTACCGCTCTGGGTTCGAATGCTCTCCACAGATTCGCCACGTGGGCTCACAGCGGTAGTACCGCTTGCGGTACCGCTCAGGTACCGTAACGACCTTTGTGAGCCCTAGACTCCTCGCGGCACCATAGCGGTACCAACGCGGTAGTGCTGTAACTTGTGTTACGGTACCTAAGCGGTACCAAGGCGGTACTACTGCTTGTAAACGGTACTACCGCTCATGGTACCGTAGAGGTACCGTAACGCACTCTGTGGGACAATTCAGTGCAAAACCCAGAGCGGTACCTCAGGGCGGTACCAGTAGGGTAGCGGTACTACCGCTACTGGTACCGGTAGTACCGGTCAGGCAGAATATGTTGTTTTTCCTCCTTCCCTCCGATCATGACGTGTTCAGCGAGGGCACCGTGCACCTGCAAATCTATCAAAGACAATCTATGCACACGGTTAAATTCATTCAAGTGTTGTTATCAAACATACAAAACACGGGGTATAGACCTTGCTCTTTCAATATCCCCCTTTTTGGTGTTTGATGACAACACAAGAATTTGCAATGGCGTAAGATATTATGATAAGGTTCTAGATTTGCAAAAACTAGACGGAGCTCCCCCTAGACGTGTGCATAATTGGAATATGCATTTGAATACAAATGCACACATCCTAGAGAAACAACTCCCCCTAGATTCTACAAACCATGCACATATGCAACAAGGATATTTGACAAGTTCAAATATCATATGCACACTATGGAGGCAACATATGGCAACACAAGGAGCTTTGGGTGAAATTGGCATACCTTTGCCCTGAGAAACCCAAACTCCCAATAAATGCCTCCATAGGATTAGTGTAGCCAACAAAAGATAAACAACGAAGACCAATAGGCTACCACGAATAAGTCCCCATGCAAATACCCGTCCTAATAGATCAACTTCTCCCCCTTTGACATCGGAACACCAAAAAGGGAGAAGAAGCATGCTAGCGCCGCAAGGACCGGTAAGGTACTACTCAACCAAGCTTGCAAGAGTCAACATGAAAAGCCAAGCTTGGATGAAACTACCACAAAGAACATGGAGAAAAAGAAACCAAGGGAAAATGTAGACAAAACAAAAGAAAGTCAAAAGGAAACAAGAAAAAACCAAAAACTCCTCAAGGAGGAGGTTGGTGGCCGAAGCCACCGTGTAAGAGTATAATAGCGTGATGTCGCGTAGATGTATCTAGGACTCACAACTAAGACTCAACATGAAGCTCATTAGTCACTTATTTGACAAATAGAGTATGTTTTGGATTTCTTTTTGCATTATGGGGGGAGGGATAGCTCAATAAGTTTAACCGCACTCCCCCTATGTTCATGTGTGCTTTTCATCAAGACATATAGCTAGATATAGGTATGTGCGCACGACGGTCAAGCGAAGTTCGACGGATCTATGATATTTAGCTCATGTCTCAACTCAATGAAACGCTTCTCATCCAAGGGCTTTGTGAAGATGTACGCCAATTGCTCCTTAGTGCCAATGAAGGATAGGACAATATATCCGCGAGCAATGTGATCCCGGATGAAGTGATTCCTTATCTTAATGTGCTTCGTCTTTCCATGGAGAACCGGATTGTAGGCGATCTTGATGGCGCTCTCATTATCACACAATAGAGGGACCTTGCTATACTCAAGTCCATAATCCCGCAAGGTTTGCCTCATCCATAAGATTTGCGCACAACTACTCGCCGCGGCAACATACTCGGCTTTCGCGGTAGAGACGGAGACACAATTTTGCTTCTTCGAGGACCAACACACCAAAGATCTTCCAAGAAAGTGACAAGCTCTGGATGTAGACTTCCTATCAACCTTATCTCCCGCCCAATCGGAGTCGGTGAAGCCAACCAATGAGAAGTCTGTGTCCCTTGGGTACCATAGTCCAAAATTTGGGGTATCAACTAAATATCAAAAGATCCTCTTCACCGCCATGATGTGGCTTTCCTTTGGATTCGCTTGAAACCGTGCGCACATACCAACACTCAACATTATATCCGAACGAGAAGCACAAAGGTAGAGAAGCGAACCTATCATCGAACGGTAGAGCTTGGGGTCCACCGCCTTGCCGGTCTCGTCGAGAGTGAGTTGGCACTTTAGATGCATTGGGGTTCCTATACCGTTGGCCCCCTTGATATCAAAGCGCTTGAGCATGTCTTGAACGTACTTCGCTTGATTGATGAAGGTGCCTTGACGCATTTGCTTGATCTCGAATCCAAGTAAGAATTTGAGCTCCCCCATCATTGACATCTCGAACCTATTTGTCATCAACTTAGCAAACTCATCATTAAACTTTGTGTTAGTTGAGCCAAATATAATGTCATCTACATAGAGTTGGCATATGAATAACTCCCCATTGACCTTCTTAGTAAAAAGAGTGGGATCGATTTTCCCCACTTTGAAACTACGGTCTTCAAGAAATTCCCTTAGGTGCTCATACCAAGCTCTAGGAGCTTGTTTGAGACCATATAGAGCCTTGTTAAGCTTGAAGACATGGTCCGGGAAATGGGGGTCCTCGAACCCCGGGGGTTGCTTCACATACACCTCCTCATGCAAAGGACCATTAAGTAAAGCACTCTTTACATCCATTTGTTGGAGTTTGAAGCCATAGTGAGCGGCAAAGGCTAAAAGGATACGGATGGACTCGAGCCTTGCAATGGGTGCAAAGGTTTCACCAAAGTCCACGCCTTCTACTTGAGAATAGCCTTGTGCCACCAATCTTGCTTTGTTGCGGATGACGATGTCGTGTTCATCTTGCTTGTTCTTGAAGACCCATTTGGTGCCGATAACATTGCGGCAATGATCGGGTCGCTTCATGAGAGTCCACACATCATTCCTCTTGAAGTTGTTGAGTTCCTCTTGCATTCCTATCAACCAATCGGGATCTTCAAGAGCATCGTTGACCTTGAGTGGTTCCACCATAGAGACGAAGGCATGGGCTCACAAAAGTTTGCTAGTTGTCTCCGGGTAGTGACCTTGCTCTTTAGATCTCCAATGACATTGCGTAAATAGTGAGACTTGAGGCGCAAATGTCTTGAAGTAGGGTCTTCACGGCGAGTATAGACCATTGGAATAGGTTCTTGTGTGGCCTCTTGATCTTCATTATGGTTTAGGTCCTCGCCTTGACCTCCATTGTTGTTGTAGAAGACATCATCATCATCATGAGAATCGGATGACTCGGGGAGGGGGTATTTGAAATGATAGTATCCGGAAAGGTTGTCCCCGAACCACTCGGTGAAGAACTTGAAGCTTGGCCTTGGTCACTTGGTGTCGGTTGTTGTAGTAGATGACCTTGTGGTTGTCGTTGTTGATGCCGAACTTGAGGTTGTGGTAGTGGTTGACTTGCACTTGGTTGTTCAATGGAAGAAGCTTGGCCTTGTGGTGTAGATGGCTCCACGTGGGTGGAACTTGGTCCTTCCCCGGTACTCGTAGAAGGTAGCTCTTGAGGTCGGCGAGTGCCAACACCCATCCTTCCTACGGTATCCGGGGAATTGCATCTCCTTTCTCACAAGAAGCACTTCGCTCCTCCAAAGATCTATCATTTCCATCAAATGTCACATCACAAAAATCCACAACCCACCCAATAGACTTGTACTCCATCATCATGTTTGAGTGGCTTCAATTAAGGTTCGATTCTTCCTTTTGGCGACCCCATTTTGTTGGCGAGTGTATGGCGAGGAGTAGTGATGTTGGATTCCTTCTTCGCCGAGGAAGTCATCCAAGGTGTAGTATGATACGTCTTCGACGTATCGATAATTTCTTATGTTCCATGCCACATTATTGATGTTATCCACATGTTTTATGCACACTTTATGTCATATTCGTGCATTTTCTGGAACTAACCTATTAACAAGATGCCGAAGTGCCGATTGCTTGTTTCTCGTTGTTTTTGGTTTCGAAATCCTAGTAACGAAATATTCTCGGAATTGGACGAAATCAACGCCCAGGGTCCTATTTTGCCACGAAGCTTCCAGAAGTCCGAAGGAGAGACGAAGAGGGGCCACGAGGGGGCCACACCCTAGGGCGGCGCGGCCCCCCCCCTTGGCCGCGCGGCCCTATGGTGTGGGGCCCTCGTGCCGCCACTTGACCTGCCCTTCCGCCTACAAATAGCCTCCGTGATGAAACCCCCGCATGCGAGAGCCACGATACGGAAAACCTTCCGGAGACGCCGCCGCCGCCGATCCCATCTCGGGGGATCCGGGAGATCGCCTCCGGCACCCTGCCGGAGAGGGGAATCATCTCCCGGAGGACTCTACGCCGCCATGGTCGCCTCCGGAGTGATGTGTGAGTAGTCTACCCCTGGACTATGGGTCCATAGCGAGTAGCTAGATGGTTGTCTTCTCCCCATTGTGCTATCATTGTCGGATCTTGTGAGCTGCCTAACATGATCAAGATCATCTATATGTAATCCTATATGTTGCGTTTGTTGGGATCCGATGAATAGAGAATACTTGTTATGTTAATTATCAAAGTTATATCTATGTGTTGTTTATGATCTTGCATGCTCTCCGTTACTAGTAGATGCTCTGGCCAAGTAGATGCTTGTAACTCCAAGAGGGAGTATTTATGCTCGATAGTGGGTTCATGTCTCCGTGAATCTGGAGGAGTGACAAGAACCACTAAGGTTACGGATGTGCTGTTGCCACTAGGGATAAAACATTGGTGCTATGTTCAAGGATGTAGTCACTAGTTACATTACGCGCAATACTTAATGCAATTGTCTGTTGTTAGCAACTTAATACTGGAGGGGGTTCGGATGATAACCTGAAGGTGGACTTTTTAGGCATAGATGCATGCTGGATGGCGGTCTATGTACTTTGTCATAATGCCCAATTAAATCTCACTATACTCATCATGATATGTATGTGCATGGTCATGCCCTATTTATTTGTCAATTGCCCAACTGGAATTTGTTCACCCAACATGATGTTTATCTTATGGGAGAGACACCTCTAGTGAACTGTGGACCCCGGTCCAATTCTCTTACTGAAATACAACCTACTGCAATACTTGTTCTACTGTTTTCTGCAAACAATCATCTTCCACACAATACGGTTAATCCTTTGTTACAGCAAGCCGGTGAGATTGACAACCTCACTGTTTCGTTGGAGCAAAGTACTTTGGTTGTGTTGTGCGGGTTCCACGTTGGCGCCGGAATCCCTGGTGTTGCGCCGCACTACATCCCGCCGCCATCAACCTTCAACGTGCTTCTTGGCTCCTCCTGGTTCGATAAACCTTGGTTTCTTTCTGAGGGAAAACTTGCTGCTGTGCGCATCATACCTTCCTCTTGGGGTTCCCAACGAACGTGTGAGTTACAAGCCATCAAGCTCTTTTTCTGGCGCCGTTGCCGGGGAGATCAAGACACGCTGCAAGGGGAGTCTCCACTTCTCAATCTCTTTACTTTGTTTTCGTCTTGCTTTATTTTATTTACTACTTTGTTTGCTGCACTAAATCAAAATACAAAAAAATTAGTTGCTAGTTTTACTTTATTTGCTATCTTGTTTGCTATATCAAAAACACAAAAAAATTAGTTTACTTGCATTTACTTTATCTAGTTTGCTTTATTTACTGTTGCTAAAATGGCCAATCCTGAAAATACTAAGTTGTGTGACTTCACAACCACAAATAATAATGATTTCCTATGCACACCTATTGCTCCACCTGCTACTACAGCAGAATTCTTTGAAATTAAACCTGCTTTACTGAATCTTGTTATGCGAGAGCAATTTTCTGGTGTTAGTTATGATGATGCTGCTGCCCATCTCAATAATTTTGTTGAATTATGTGAAATGCAAAAGTATAAGGATGTAGATGGTGACATTATAAAACTAAAATTGTTCCCTTTCTCATTAAGAGGAAGAGCTAAAGATTGGTTGCTATCTCTCGCCTAAGAATAGTATTGATTCATGGACTAAATGCAAGGATGCTTTTATTGGTAGATATTATCCCCCTGCTAAAATTATATCTTTGAGGAGTAGCATAATGAATTTTAAACAATTAGATACTGAACATGTTGCTCAAGCTTGGGAAAGAATGAAATCTTTGGTTAAAAATTGCCCAACCCATGGATCGACTACTTGGATGATCATCCAAACCTTCTATGCAGGACTAAATTTTTCTTCACGGAATTTATTGGATTCAGCTGCTGGAGGTACCTTTATGTCCATTACTCTTGGTGAAGCAACAAAGCTTCTTGATAATATGATGATCAACTACTCTGAATGGCACACGGAAAGAGCTCCACAAGGTAAGAAGGTAAATTCCGTCGAAGAAACCTCTTCCTTGAGTGATAAGATTGATGCTATTATGTCTATGCTTGTGAATGATAGGACTAATATTGATCCTAATAATGTTCCACTAGCTTCATTGGTTGCACAAGAAGAACATGTTGATGTAAACTTCATTAAAAATAATAATTTCAACAACAATGCTTACCGGAACAATTCTAGTAACAACTATAGGCCATACCCTTATAATAATGGCAACGGCTATGTTAATTCTTATGGGAATTCTTACAACAATAATAGGAGTTCACCCCCTGGACTTGAAGCCATGCTTAAAGAATTTATTAGTACACAAACTGCTTTTAACAAATCTGTTGAAAAAAAGCTTGGGAAAATTGATATACTTGCTTCTAAAGTCGATAGTCTTGCTAATGATGTTGATCTTTTGAAATCGAAAGTTATGCCTAATGAGAATCATCATAATAAAATTACTACTACAGCAAATGCCATCCAAGTTAGAATTAATGAGAATATAAGATTAATGGCTGAACTGCGTGCTAGGTGGGATAGAGAAGAAAATGAAAAACTAGCTAAAGAGAAGAAGGTAGCTAAAGTTTGGACTATTACCACCACTAGTAATGCTAATGCTACACATGTTGCTGCACCTCCTACTAATACTAATAAAAGAATTGGTGTTAGCAATGTTTCCACTTCTAATGCAAAGCGCGAAACTGCCTGAAACCGCTAAAGCTGCTGAAACTGCTCTGTGATAAAGCTGCTGAAATTTTTTCCAACATTGGGGATGATGATCCCATTGCTTTAGATTATAATGGTTTGAATTTTGATGATTGCCACATCTCTGAAGTTATAAAGTTCTTGCAAAAACTTGCTAAAAGTCCCAATGCTAGTGCTATAAATTTGGCTTTCACGCAACATATTACAAATGCTCTCATAAAAGCTAGAGAAGAGAAACTAGAGCGCGAAGCCTCTATTCCTAAAAAGTTAGAGGATGGTTGGGAGCCCATCATTAAGATGAAGGTTAAAGATTTTGATTGTAATGCTTTATGTGATCTTGGTGCAAGTATTTCTGTTATGCCTAAGAAAATTTATAATATGCTTGACTTGCCACCGCTGAAAAATTGTTATTTGGATGTTAATCTTGCTTGATCATTCTACAAAGAAACCTTTGGGGAAAGTTGATAATGTTCGCATTACCGTTAACAATAACCTTGTCCCCGTTGATTTTGTTGTCTTGCATATTGAATGCAATGCATCTTGTCCCATTATATTGGGAAGACCTTTTCTTCGAACTGTTGGTGCTACTATTTATATGAAGGAAGGTAATATAAAATATCAATTTCCTCTCAAGAAAGGTATGGAACACTTCCCTAGAAAGAGAATGAAGTTACCTTTTGATTCTATTATGAGAACAAATTATGATGTTGACACTTCGTCTCTTGATAATACTTGATACACACTTTCTGCGCCTAGGCTGAAAGGCGTTAAAGAAAAGCGCTTATGGGAGACAACCCATGTTTTTACCTACAGTACTTTGTTTTTATTTTGTGTCTTGGAAGTTGTTTATTACTGTAGCAACATCTCCTTATCTTAGTTTTGTGTTTTGTTGTGCCAAGTTAAGCCGTTGATAGAAAAGTTCATACTAGATTTGGATTACTGCGCAGAAATAGATTTCTTTGCTGTCACGAATCTGGGCAAAATCCCCCTGTAGGTAACTCAGAAAATTATGCCAATTTACGTGAGTGATCCTCAGATATGTACGCAACTTTCATTCAATTTGGGCATTTTCATTTGAGCAAGTTTGGTGCCATTTTAAAATTCGTCAATACTGTTTTGACAGATTCTGCATTTTATTTCGCATTGCCTCTTTTGCTATGTTGGATGAATTTCTTTGATCCATTAATGTCCAGTAGCATTATGCAATGTCCATAAGTGTTAAGAATGATTGTGTCACCTCTGAATATGTTAATTTTTATTGTGCACTAACCCTCTAATGAGTTGTTTCGAGTTTGGTGTGGAGGAAGTTTTCAAGGATCAAGAGAGGAGTATGATGCAACATGATCAAGGAGAGTGAAAGCTATAAGCTTGGGGATGCCCCGGTGGTTCACCCCTGCATATTCTAAGAAGACTCAAGCGTCTAAGCTTGGGGATGCCCAAGGCATCCCCTTCTTCATCGACAACATTATCAGGTTCCTCCCCTGAAACTATATTTTTATTCCATCACATCTTATGTGCTTTGCTTGGAGCGTCGGTTTGTTTTTGTTTTTTGTTTTGTTTGAATAAAATGGATCCTAGCATTCACTTTATGGGAGAGAGACACGCTCCGCTGTAGCACATGGACAAGTATGTCCTTAGCTTCTACTCATAGTACTCATGGCGAAGTTTCTTCTTCGTTAAATTGTTATATGGTTGGAATTGGAAAATAATACATGTAGTAATTGCTATAAATGTCTTGGGTAATGTGATACTTGGCAATTGTTGTGCTCATGATTAAGCTCTTGCATCATATGCTTTGCACCCATTAATGAAGAAATACATAGAGCATGCTATAATTTGGTTTGCATATTTGGTTTCTCTAAGGTCTAGATAATTTCTAGTATTGAGTTTGAACAACAAGGAAGACGGTGTAGAGTCTTATAATGTTTTCAATATGTCTTTTATGTGAGTTTTGCTGCACCGGTTCATCCTTGTGTTTGTTTCAAATAAGCCTTGCTAGCCTAAACCTTGTATCGAGAGGGAATACTTCTCATGCATCCAAAATACTTGAGCCAACCACTATGCCATTTGTGTCCACCATACCTACCTATTACATGGTATTTTCCGCCATTCCAAAGTAAATTGCTTGAGTGCTACCTTTAAAATTCCATCATCACCTTTACAATATATAGCTCATGGGACAAATAGCTTAAAAACTATTGTGGTATTGAATATGTAATTATTCACTTTATCTCTTATTAAGTTGCTTGTTGTGCGATAACCATGTTCACTGGGGACGCCATCAACTATTCATTGTTGAATTTCATGTGAGTTGCTATGCATGTTCGTCTTGTCTGAAGTAAGAGATATCTACCACCTTATGGTTAAGCATGCATATTGTTAGAGAAGAGCATTGGGCCGCTAACTAAAGCCATGATCCATGGTGGAAGTTTCAGTTTTGGACATATATCCTCAATCTCAAATGAGAAAAATTATTAATTGTTGTTACATGCTTATGCATAAAAGAGGAGTCCATTATCTGTTGTCTATGTTGTCCCGGTATGGATGTCTAAGTTGAAGAATAATCAATAGCGAGAAATCCAATGCGAGCTTTCTCCTTAGACCTTTGTACGAGCGGCATAGAGGTACCCCTTTGTGACACTTGGTTAAAACATGTGCATTGTGATGATCCGGTAGTCCAAGCTAATTAGGACAAGGTGCGGACACTATTAGTATACTATGCATGAGGCTTGCAACTTGTAAGATATAATTTACATGATACATATGCTTTATTACTACCGTTGACAAAATTGTTTCATGTTTTCAAAATCAAAGCTCTAGCACAAATATAGCAATCGATGCTTTTCCTCTATGGAGGACCATTCTTTTACTTTCAATGTTGAGTCAGTTCACCTATTTCTTCCACCTCAAGAAGCAAACACTTGTGTGAACTGTGCATTGATTCCTACATACTTGCATATTGCACTTGTTATATTACTCTATGTTGACAATATCCATGAGATATACATGTTACAAGTTGAAAGCGACCGCTGAAACTTAATCTTCTTTTGTGTTGCTTCAATGCCTTACTTTAAATTATTGCTTTATGAGTTAACTCTTATGCAAGACTTATTGATGTTTGTCTTGAAGTGCTATTCATGAAAAGTCTTTGCTATATGATTCACTTGTTTACTCATGTCATATACATTGTTTTGATCGCTGCATTCACTACATATGCTCTACAAATAGTATGATCAAGATTATGATGGCATGTCACTCCGAAATTATCACGTGTTATCGTTTTACCTGCTCGGGACGAGCAGGAACTAAGCTTGGGGATGCTGATACGTCTCCGACGTATCGATAATTTCTTATGTTCCATGCCACATTATTGATGTTATCCACATGTTTTATGCACACTTTATGTCATATTCGTGCATTTTCTGGAACTAACCTATTAACAAGATGCCGAAGTGCCGATTCTTTGTTTCTGCTGTTTTTGGTTTCGAAATCCTAGTAACGAAATATTCTCGGAATTGGACGAAATCAACGCCCAGGGTCCTATTTTGCCACGAAGCTTCCAGAAGTCCGAAGGAGAGACGAAGAGGGGCCACGAGGGGGCCACACCCTAGGGCGGCGCCCCCCCCCCTTGGCCGCGCGGCCCTATGGTGTGGGGCCCTCGTGCCGCCTCTTGACCTGCCCTTCCGCCTACAAATAGCCTCCGTGACGAAACCCCCAGTACCGAGAGCCACGATACGGAAAACCTTCCAGAGACGCCGCCGCCGCCGATCCCATCTCGGGGGATCCAGGGAGATCGCCTCCGGCACCCTGCCGGAGAGGGGAATCATCTCCCGGAGGACTCTACGCCGCCATGGTCGCCTCCGGAGTGATGTGTGAGTAGTCTACCCCTGGACTATGGGTCCATAGCAGTAGCTAGATGGTTGTCTTCTCCCCATTGTGCTATCATTGTCGGATCTTGTGAGCTGCCTAACATGATCAAGATCATCTATATGTAATCCTATATGTTGCGTTTGTTGGGATCCGATGAATAGAGAATACTTGTTATGTTGATTATCAAAGTTATATCTATGTGTTGTTTATGATCTTGCATGCTCTCCGTTACTAGTAGATGCTCCGGCCAAGTAGATGCTTGTAACTCCAAGAGGGAGTATTTATGCTCGATAGTGGGTTCATGTCTCCGTGAATGCGGAGGAGTGACAAGAACCACTAAGGTTACGGATGTCTTGTTGCCACTAGGGATAAAACATTGGTGCTATGTTCAAGGATGTAGTCACTAGTTACATTACGCGCAATACTTAATGCAATTGTCTGTTGTTAGCAACTTAATGTCGGAGGGGTTCGGATGATAACCTCGAAGGTGGACTTTTTAGGCATAGATGCATGATGGATGGCGGTCTATGTACTTTGTCGTAATGCCCAATTAAATCTCACTATACTCATCATGATATGTATGTGCATGGTCATGCCCTCTTTATTTGTCAATTGCCCAAGCTGTAATTTGTTCACCCAACATGCTTGTTTATCTTATGGGAGAGACACCTCTAGTGAGCTGTGGACCCCGGTCCAATTCTCTTACTGAAATACAACCTACTTGCAATACTTGTTCTACTGTTTTCACGCAAACAATCATCTTCCACACAATACGGTTAATCCTTTGTTACGAGCAAGCCGGTGAGATTGACAACCTCATCTGTTTCATTGGAGCAAAGTACTTTGGTTGTGTTGTGCGAGGTTCCACGTTGGCGCCGGAATCCCTGGTGTTGCGCCGCACTACATCCCGCCGCCATCAACCTTCAACGTGCTTCTTGGCTCCTCCTGGTTCGATAAACCTTGGTTTCTTTCTGAGGGAAAACTTGCTGCTGTGCGCATCATACCTTCCTCTTGGGGTTCCCAACGAATGTGTGAGTTACACGCCATCATAGTACTTGAACTCCGTTCCATTGTTGCTCCTTATTGCGAGGATCGTGGTGTCATACTTGCGTTGAACTTGATTGGCAAACTTCATCATGGTCCGTTGAGTCTCACTCTTGTACTTTAAGAAGAATACCCAACAATAGCGTGAATAGTCATCAACGATGACGAGGCAATACTTCTTTCCTCCAAGACTTTCCATGAGACAACGGGCCGAAGAGGTCAACATGGAGAAGCTCCAAGCACCTTGTGGTAGATATGGTTGTCTTGGCTTTGTGAGGAGCTCCATGCATTTTTCCTTCAATGCAAGCCCTACAAACACGATCTTTACAAAAGGAAACATTTTCTATTAGTCCGAGAATGTGGCCTCTCGGAGTGTCTTTCTCCACAAGAGGACCACCATATGTTCATCGTAAAAGGTACAAAGACCTAAGCGTGCAAAATGATGAATGGAAAGTACATAGTAACCAAGGGTCTCGACAAGGAGGACATTCACTAGTGAAATGTCGGGTGTTACCACCACCTTGCCAAGACCCAATACCTTTGAGCTTTCTTGTGTTGTCGCCATAGGAAACGGTAGAGAGAGATGGCTCGAGGTCGACAACAACTTCCTTGCTTCCGGTCATAAGACTTGTGGCTTCAACATCAACCACCCGTTTAGCACCACCGGAAGCATAGTCCTTCATGGATCAAGTCTTGGATATAGGTACCCATTTTTCAATGGGTCCTATCATGGAGTTACTCTTTATCTTGATCATCCTTCTTCTCTTCTTCTTTGGCTTGATAGCCACTCCTCCTTCATTGCAAGAGCCCTCATTGACTCTGTCTCTAGCTTCAATGACTCCTTCCAAGTATTGGGCTTAGATTTGGAGTCTTTCAACTTTGACCTTTAAACGATTGACTTCATCTTCATGATCCGGGTGAGGGTGAGTAATGTCAAACACTTGAACGTCTTTCTTCTTGTTCACCCGAAAATGCTCCAACAATGCTTCTTCTTGGAGAGAATTCCTTCTCAAGAGCAAGCGCCTGTGTCTTTCTAAGGTGGCAATGCCATCTTCATGGTTGCAACAAATGTAGTCCTTGCTAGCGAGATGGTACTCTTTCAAAGCTTCCTCTTGCATGGACTTGATCACCATAAGGTTGGCCTTGCTTCTCTTTAGATAGACAATCTCTTCTTCATGATCGCAACATGACACCTTTTCCTTGCTCAAACGATAGTACTCATCCAAGGCTTTTTCTTGGAGGGAATTGACTTCCAAGAGTCTTGTATTATGTCTTCTCAAAGAGCAAACTCCATCTAGGAGCTTATCACAACATGAATTGGGGCCTTCATCTTCTTTCTTCTTGCGCGCTTCTTCTTGAGGATGCTCCCTCATCTCGGATAGAAGCACAAACCTACTCTCCAAGGATTTGAAGTTCTTGGTGAGAGTCGCAACTTCCTCAAGCAACCATTCGTGGTCATCCTCAAGATAGCACTTCTTCATCTTGAGCTCATTCACAAAACCAAGAGCATGGTCTCGGTCCTTGATGAGTTGAGAGATGATAGAATTGTTGGAGTCTTCAAGGATAATGGCACTAGCTTCAAGAGACATGTGCATTCTTAACTCCTCCTCATGAGCTTGGGTGAGAGAGATAATATCTATTTACGCCTCCTTCTCAAGCCTCTCCTTTTCCTCAATACGGTCTTGAGCCGCATCAAGTTGAGTCAAGAGTGCCTCAACATGAGTCTTGGTATCCCCTAGCATGTTAGTGGTAGAAGCATCCAAACACACAATAGATATAGCATTAGAGGAAGATGTAGGTTCGGAAAGGGATACTACCTCCGACGATACCTTTGCCACAAGACAACGGGAGTTATTGACGACGAGGTTCTCATTTGGAGAGTCGAAGAGGGAGACGGAGGGAGTGGAGATGGCGATGGCGGCCACTCCCTCTTCCTCCTTGTTCGAGCCCTTGTCTTCATGCTCTTCACCTTCATCGGAGGAGTACTCCTCATGGATAATGAAAGCTCTATGCTTTTTGGTGAAGGAGACCTTGGCGTCACTGGAGTTGGAGGAGAACTTGGAGAATCCTTTGGAGAGGGATTTGAACTTGTCCTTTCAGACAAGCCATCCACCATTATCTTCCCTTCTCTCAAAGATACAATCCGCAACAAAATGACTTTTGTCGCCGCAATTGTAGCATGCTCTCCCCCTTTTCTCCTCCCTTGGGCTCTTGGAGGAATATATTGGAGAGTCACGAGGTAAGTATCTTCTTGGTCTCAAGTTTCTAGTCTTGTTCCCATCTTAAAATCTCTTGGCGGCGAGGGCCATGTGTTCATGGTAATTCATCTTGAGATCGTCCAGGCTCCACTCAATGGGATCCTCATCACTTTCACTTGCTCTATGCTCCTTCATCTTCAAGGCAAGGATGGTCTTGCGGGTGTTGTGAGCACGTGCAACAAGATCCTCCGCATTCTTCTTGGAGATGTCCAAAGCGATGACTTCGCTAAGGACTTCATAGGATGTCATAGCGCGGAAGGAGGCATTTTGTCGGATGGCCATTAACTTGACTTCCTCATACGGGAGGAGAGCGTTGTATAATTTCCTCTTGATCCAATGGTCATCCAGAAAAGTTTCTCCGAGATCTTGCATTTGTACGGCGAGAGCAATGAGGCGCCGGTACATCTCTTCGGGAGATTATCCTTCAATCATGACGAAGTTGTCGTCCATGTTGTTCACTTCATCGAAGCGAGAGCTTTGGATGCTCTCATTCCCTAGGAAGAGCTTGTTGAGTTTATCCCATGCTTCCTTGGCGGTCTTGAGCGAGCGAATGTGGGCGCGGTCCTTTGGTGTGACGGCCATGTGGATCATGTTGATGGCGGTGGCGTTGAGTTGGTCATCCACCACCTCTCTTCTTGTCAAGTTGCTAGGATCTCGTGGTGAGTAACCTTCCTCAATGATCCGCCAAAGCTCGGTAGAGGCGCTGCGAACATGAGAACGCATTAAGAACTGCCAATTTTTAAAGCTATTGGATTCAAGTAGCGGTGGTGAGCCATGAGACAAGATATGTGGCATAGGGATTGGAACATTTATGATGTAATCACTTGGTGGTGGCACCGCATGATTACCCTTCAAATGTTCCGCAACCGGTGGCTCCTCCTTCCCTTTTGATGAAGTGCCGACATCCCCAAGTTTTCCTTCTTGAGGTGGTTTTGTCGATTGCGCGACAAAATCAACAAGAGGAAAGGTGTTGACTTGTTGTGGGGGAATATCGGCACTCACCTTAGGATCTATGATGGGGGTTGGTTTTGGAGCAATCAACTCCATCATCATAGCCTTCATTTGATATACAATGGATGACTCCAATTTCTTGAGGTCATCCAAAGTAGCCGGTGTGCTATCGGCGGTTGATGGTGGAGGTGGTTGCTCACCGGGAAGGGAACCATTCACAACCGTCTCTTGTTCGGCCATTTCTTAGGTGGTAAATCCCGAGCAAGAACACCTTGCTCTGATACTAATTGAATGGATCGTAGCGAACAAGAGGGGGGGTGAATGGTCGCTATGAAATTTTTATCCTTTTTCAATTTTAGTGCGATGCAGAAGTAAAGGTGATAGCTTTGATGTTAGAGGTGATCCTAGTATGATCCTAGTCTAGTGCAACAAGCAAAGGAACCAAGCATGATAGTAAAGATAAGGAGCGGGACAACCGGAGGGCGCGGACACGAGGCGAGATTTGTTTCCCGCAGTTCCTCCCACAAAAGGGAGTACGTCTGCGTTGAGGAGGTGCTAGCCACGAAGGCTAGACTGACACACCACGAATGAAGGCCTCACCTTCTTCCTCGAGAGAGCTCCACAAAGGGGCTCCCCCTTCTCCACTAAGACATCGGTCAAGGCGGTGGTTCCTTCACAAGGTTGGGGCGAGCACTGATACGCGTACAACACGCGTCCGTTGGGAACCCCAAGAGGAAGGTGTGATGCGTACAGCGGCAAGTTTTCCCTCAGTATGAAACCAAGGTTTATCGAACCAGTAGGAGCCAAGAAGCACGTTGAAGGTTGATGGCGGCGGGATGTAGTGCGGCGCAACACCGGAGATTCCGGCGCCAACGTGGAACCTCGCACAACACAACCAAAGTACTTTGCCCCAACGAAACAGTGAGGTTGTCAATCTCACCGGCTTGCTGTAACAAAGGATTAGATGTATAGTGTGGATGATGATTGTTTGCAGAAAACAGTAGAACCATATTGCAAGTAGATTGTATTTCGAGTATAGAGAATTGGACCGGGGTCCACAGTTCACTAGAGGTGTCTCTCCCATAAGATAAACAACATGTTGGGTGAACAAATTACAGCTTGGGCAATTGACAAATAGAGAGGGCATGACCATGCACATACATATTATGATGAGTATTGTGAGATTTAATTGGGCATTACGACAAAGTACATAGACCGCTATCCAAGCATGCATCTATGCCTAAAAAGTCCACCTTCGAGGTTATCATCCGAACCCCTCCAGTATTAAGTTGCTAACAACGGACAATTGCATTAAGTATTGCGCGTAATGTAATCAGTGACTACATCCTTGAACATAGCACCAATGTTTTATCCCTAGTGGCAACAACACATCCATAATCTTAGAGATTCTTGTCACTTCTCCGGATTCACGGAGACATGAACCCACTATCGAGCATAAATACTCCCTCTTGGAGTTACAAGCATCTACTTGGCCGGAGCATCTACTAGTAACGGAGAGCATGCAAGATCATAAACAACACATAGACATAACTTTGATAATCAACATAACAAGTATTCTCTATTCATCGGATCCCAACAAACGCAACATATAGAATTACGGATAGATGATCTTGATCATGTTAGGCAGCTCACAAGACCCGACAATTAAGCACAATGGGGAGAAGACAACCATCTAGCTACGAGCTATGGACCCATAGTCCAGGGGTAGACTACTCACACATCACTCCGGAGGCGACCATGGCGGCGTAGAGTCCTCCCGGGAGATGAATCCCCTCTCCGGCAGGGTGCCGGAGGCGATCTCCTGAATCCCCGAGATGGGATTGGCGGCGGCGGCGTCTCGCATAGGTTTTCCGTATCGTGGCTCTCGGTACCGGGGGTTTCGCGATCGAGGCTTTAAGTAGGCGGAAGGGCAAGTCGTGAGGGGGCACGAGGGGCCCACACCACAGGGCCGCGCGGCCGGGCAGGGGCCGCGCCGCCCTAGGGTTTGGCCACCTCGTGGCCCCACTTCGTCTCCTCTTCGGTCTTCTGGAAGCTTCGTGGCAAAATAGGACCCTGGGCGTTGATTTCGTCCAATTCCGAGAATATTTCGTTACTAGGATTTCTGAAACCAAAAACAGCGAGAAACAAAGAATCGGCACTTCGGCATCTTGTTAATAGGTTAGTTCCGTAAAATGCACGAATATGACATAAAGTGTGCATAAAACATGTAGATAACATCAATAATGTGGCATGGAACATAAGAAATTATCGATACGTTGGAGACGTATCAGCATCCCCAAGCTTAGTTCTGCTCGTCCCGAGCAGGTAAAACGATAACAAAGATAATTTCTGGAGTGACATGCCATCATAACCTTGATCATACTATTTGTAAAGCATATGTAGTGAATGCAGCGATCAAAACAATGTATATGACATGAGTAAACAAGTGAATCATATAGCAAAGACTTTTCATGAATAGCACTTCAAGACAAGCATCAATAAGTCTTGCATAAGAGTTAACTCATAAAGCAATAATTCAAAGTAAAGGCATTGAAGCAACACAAAGGAAGATTAAGTTTCAGCGGTTGCTTTCAACTTGTAACATGTATATCTCATGGATATTGTCAACATAGAGTAATATAATAAGTGCAATATGCAAGTATGTAGGAATCAATGCACAGCTTCACACAAGTGTTTGCTTCTTGAGGTGGAGAGAAATAGGTGAACTGACTCAACAATAAAAGTAAAAGAATGGTCCTCCATAGAGGAAAAGCATCGATTGCTATATTTGTGCTAGAGCTTTGATTTTGAAAACATGAAACAATTTTGTCAACGGTAGTAATAAAGCATATGTATCATGTAAATTATATCTTACAAGTTGCAAGCCTCATGCATAGTATACTAATAGTGCCCGCACCTTGTCCTAATTAGCTTGGACTACCGGATCATCACAATGCACATGTTTTAACCAAGTGTCACAAAGGGGTACCTCTATGCCGCTCGTACAAAGGTCTAAGGAGAAAGCTCGCATTGGATTTCTCGCTATTGATTATTCTCAACTTAGACATCCATACCGGGACAACATAGACAACAGATAATGGACTCCTCTTTTATGCATAAGCATGTAACAACAATTAATAATTTTCTCATATGAGATTGAGGATATTTGTCCAAAATCGAAACTTCCACCATGGATCATGGCTTTAGTTAGCGGCCCAATGTTCTTCTCTAACAATATGCATGCTTAACCATAAGGTGGTAGATCGCTCTTACTTCGGACAAGACGAACATGCATAGCAACTCACATGATATTCAACAAAGAATAGTTGATGGCGTCCCCGTAAACATGGTTATCGCACAACAAGCAACTTAATAAGAGATAAAGTGCATAAGTACATATTCAATACCACAATAGTTTTTAAGCTATTTGTCCCATGAGCTATATATTGTAAGGTGAATGATGGAATTTTAAAGGTAGCACTCAAGCAATTTACTTTGGAATGGCGGAGAAATACCATGTAGTAGGTAGGTATGGTGGACACAAATGGCATAGTGGTTGGCTCAAGTATTTTGGATGCATGAGAAGTATTCCCTCTCGATACAAGGTTTAGGCTAGCAAGGCTTATTTGAAACAAACACAAGGATGAACCGGTGCAGCAAAAACTCACATAAAAGACACATTGTAAACATTATAAGACTCTACACCGTCTTCCTTGTTGTTCAAAACTCAATACTAGAAATTATCTAGACCTTAGAGAAACCAAATATGCAAACCAAATTTTAGCATGCTCTATGTATTTCTTCATTAATGGGTGCAAAGCATATGATGCAAGAGCTTAAACATGAGCACAACAATTGCCAAGTATCACATTACCCAAGACATTTATAGCAATTACTACATGTATCATTTTCCAATTCCAACCATATAACAATTTAACGAAGAAGAAACTTCGCCATGAATACTATGAGTAGAGCCTAAGGACATACTTGTCCATATGCTACAGCGGAGCGTGTCTCTCTCCCATAAAGTGAATGCTAGGATCCATTTTATTCAAACAAAACAAAAACAAAAACAAACCGACGCTCCAAGCAAAGCACATAAGATGTGATGGAATAAAAATATAGTTTCGTGGGAGGAACCCGATAATGTTGTCGATGAAGAAGGGGATGCCTTGGGCATCCCCAAGCTTAGACGCTTGAGTCTTCTTAGATATATGCAGGGGTGAACCACCGGGGCATCCCCAAGCTTAGAGCTTTCACTCTCCTTGATCATGTTGCATCATACTCCTCTCTTGATCCTTGAAAACTTCCTCCACACCAAACTCGAAACAACTCATTAGAGGGTTAGTGCACAATAAAAATTAACATGTTCAGAGGTGACATAATCATTCTTAACACTTCTGGACATTGCATAAAGCTACTGGACATTAATGGATCAAAGAAATTCATCCAACATAGCAAAAGAGGCAATGCGAAATAAAAGGCAGAATCTGTCAAAACAGAACAGTTCGTATTGACGAATTTTAAAATGGCACCAGACTTGCTCAAATGAAAATGCCCAAATTGAATGAAAGTTGCGTACATATCTGAGGATCACGCACGTAAATTGGCATATTTTTCTGAGCTACCTACAGAGAATGTAGCCCAGATTCGTGACAGCAAAGAAATCTGAAACTGCGCAGTAATCCAAATCTAGTATGAACTTTTCTATCAACGACTTTACTTGGCACAACAAAACACAAAACTAAGATAAGGAGAGGTTGCTACAGTAGTAAACAACTTCCAAGACACAAAATAAAAACAAAGTACTGTAGGTAAAAACATGGGTTGTCTCCCATAAGCGCTTTTTTAACGCCTTTCAGCCTAGGCGCGTAAAGTGTGTATCAAGTATTATCAAGAGACGAAGCATCAACATCATAATTTGTTCTAATAATAGAATCAAAAGGTAACTTCATTCTCTTTCTAGGGAAGTGTTCCATACCTTTCTTGAGAGGAAATTGATATTTTATATTACCTTCCTTCATATCAATAGTAGCACCAACAGTTCAAGAAAAGGTCTTCCCAATATAATGGGACAAGATGCATTGCATTCAATATCCAAGACAACAAAATCAACGGGGACAAGGTTATTGTTAACGGTAATGCGAACATTATCAACTTTCCCCAAAGGTTTCTTTGTAGAATGATCAGCAAGATTAACATCCAAATAACAATTTTTCAGCGGTGGCAAGTCAAGCATATTATAAATTTTCTTAGGCATAACGGAAATACTTGCACCAAGATCACATAAAGCATTACAATCAAAATCTTTAACCTTCATCTTAATGATGGGCTCCCAACCATCCTCTAGCTTTCTAGGAATAGAGGCTTCGCGCTCTAGTTTCTCTTCTCTAGCTTTTATGAGAGCATTTGTAATATGTTGTGTGAAAGCCAAATTTATAGCACTAGCATTAGGACTTTTAGCAAGTTTTTGCAAGAACTTTATCACTTCAGAGATGTGGCAATCATCAAAATTCAAACCATTATAATCTAAAGCAATGGGATCATCATCCCCAATGTTGGAAAAAATTTCAGCAGCTTTATCACAGGCAGTTTCAGTAGCTTTTAGCAATTTCAGGCAGTTTCGCGCTTTGCATTAGAAGTGGAAACATTGCTAACACCAATTCTTTTATTAGTATTAGTAGGAGGTGCAGCAACATGTGTAGCATTAGCATTACTAGTGGTGGTAATAGTCCAAACTTTAGCTACATTCTTCTCTTTAGCTAGTTTTTCATTTTCTTCTCTATCCCACCTAGCACGCAGCTCAGCCATTAATCTTATATTCTCATTAATTCTAACTTGGATGGCATTTGCTGTAGTAACAATTTTATTTTCAATGATCCCTATTAGGCATAACTTTCGATTTCAAAAGATCAACATCGCAGGCAAGACTATCGACTTTAGAAGCAAGTATATCAATTTTCCCAAGCTTTTCTTCAACAGCATTTGTTAAAAGCAGTTTGTGTACTAATAAATTCTTTAAGCATGGCTTCAAGTCCAGGGGGTGAATTCCTATTATTGTTGTAAGAATTCCCATAAGAATTACCATAGCCGTTGCCATTATTATAAGGATATGGCCTATAGTTGTTACTAGAATTGTTCCGGTAAGCATTGTTGTTGAAATTATTATTTTTAATGAAGTTTACATCAACATGTTCTTCTTGGGCAACCAATGAAGCTAACGGAACATTATTAGGATCAACATTAGTCCTATCATTCACAAGCATAGACATAATAGCATCAATCTTATCACTCAAGGAAGAGGTTTCTTCGACTGAACTTACCTTCTTACCTTGTGGAGCTCTTTCCGTGTGCCATTCGTAGTAATTGATCATCATATTATCAAGAAGCTTTGTTGCTTCACCAAGAGTGATGGACATAAAGGTACCTCCAGCAGCTGAATCCAATAAATTCCGCGAAGAAAAATTTAGTCCCGCATAGAAGGTTTGGATGATCATCCAAGTAGTCAGTCCATGTGTTGGGCAATTTTTAACCAAAGATTTCATTCTTTCCCAAGCTTGAGCAACATGTTCAGTATCTAATTGTTTAAAATTCATTATGCTACTCCTCAAAGATATAATTTTAGCAGTGGGGATAATATCTACCAATAAAAGCATCCTTGCATTTAGTCCATGAATCAATACTATTCTTAGGCAGAGATAGCAACCAATCTTTAGCTCTTCCTCTTAATGAGAAAGGGAACAATTTTAATTTTATAATGTCACCATCTACATCCTTATACTTTTGCATTTCACATAGTTCAACAAAATTATTGAGATGGGCAAGCAAGCATCATCGAACTAACACTGTAAAATTGCTCTCGCATAACAAGATTCAAGTAAAGCAGGTTTAATTTCAAAGAATTCTCGCTGTAGTAGCAGGTGGAGCAATAGGTGTGCATAAGAAATCATTATTATTTGTGGTTGTGAAGTCACACAACTTAGTATTTTCAGCGGTAGCCATTTTAGCAACAAGTAAATAAAGCAAACTAGATAAAGTAAATGCAAGTAACTAATTTTTTTGTGTTTTTGATATAGCAAACAAGATAGCAAATAAAGTAAAACTAGCAACTAATTTTTTTGTATTTTGATTTAGTGCAGCAAACAAAGTAGTAAATAAAACTAAAGCAAGACAAAAACAAAGTAAAGAGATTGGGAAGTGGAGACTCCCCTTGCAGCGTGTCTTGATCTCCCCGCAACGGCGCCAGAAAAAGCTGCTTGATACGCGTACAACACGCGTCCGTTGGGAACCCCAAGAGGAAGGTGTGATGCAGTACAACAGTAAGAAGTTTTCCTCCGCACAAGATGAAACCAAGGTTATCGTAACTCGCGAGGGGAGCCAACACTACTAGGAAAGAAGGCCGCGGGCGCACCACATATAGCCACCAAGCTGGCGCACTAGTGGTGCGCCACCGTTATCACGCCACCGGCTAACACATAGTAGTGGCGCACTGTGGTGCGCCACTACTAGCCTAGACACCTGTGGGCGCACTGCGCGGTGCGCCATTGACATGCCCTACCAGCTGCGCCACTACTACTCCAAAGTGGTG